>NC_044033.1:505883104-506256430 GCF_901765095.1 Microcaecilia unicolor | reverse complement strand
TTTACCATTTCCGCTGCAATGCCGCCCCCGCCACGAGGAAAATAACCCGAAGCCGGTACTTACCAGCTGATCCCCCCGCAGCATTGAATCAGGCAGCAGGAGTCAAGGGAAACAGCTCTGGCTCTAACAGCAGCAGAAATCAGGCAGGCAGAAGCAATTCTCCTCAGCTCTCAACACGTTTCTCTCTTTTTTTTTTTTAAATAAATTCTATGGTTCTCTTTTTTTTTTTTTTTTTTTAGTGAGGAGGGAAGGAGAGAGCAAAACAAGAGAGAATTGAAGCCTGTCAGCAAAGAGTATGTGGTGAGAGGCAGGGACCTTGCAGTAAGGTATACCTCCAAAGCTGACACCTTCAGTCAGACACCCCCTCCCAGCTCAAAACGCCAGTGGCACTGGAGCACTCTCAGTGGCCTTGAATCCAGAAATTGGAGAGAAGCCATCCATCCACCTGCTGGAAATAGAGATATACTAACTGATAGAGGGGCTGGCCATCTGCTTTACTCCCAAGAGTTCTGTGATCTCTATCTCCACCTGCTGGTAGATGGACACAACCCACCAGTTCCTGGATTCATCTGCTGTTTGTGACAAGGAAATACTACTTTCCTTCCTCCATACTTCTGGGCAATATAGCTACTCCAACTTCTAAGGAAGTTTAATATTTATTTTCTTATATTCCTATCTAGGAGTACTTCTGGAGAGTCATTTTGATTTTTCATCCATAGGTTTATTGGATTATTTTAGAATCATCTATGCTGGGCTGAATGGTTGCTGTTAAGTCTTTACAATTGACAAAACACAGCAGCAAGGGTCATCTTGGGTCAAAAAATGAGGGAGCATGTATTGCCAGTTTTGATCAATTTGGCTCCCAACACTACACATTCAAGTGCCTCTGCTTTATGTTAAGAATTATTTATTCATGGTATTTGTACTACAGAATTTTGAAAAATTTGATCCAGCCTTACACACTCTGGAGTAGACATTGATTTGAGTCAGCAAATCTGCTGTCAACTCTAACCATGTCTAAGTTAGAAAAGGGCTGACATTTTCAGTGATAACCTGTGTTGAAGGAATTTTACATTATGAATTTCAGCATTCTTCCCAATTGGGTGGGACGAATGAGTACATGAATAAAGGTAGAATATCACTGCACAGTATTCTAAGAGTTTTAAAGTTATCTGGGTGGTCAGTTAAAAAAATAAAAATAAAAAAAATAAAACAGGTCCTGCAGAGAACATTTAATTTTCATATGAAAACAAAAGTTTTTATTAATTTTAAGCAAAGCATTTCAATACCCTCAGGCATTTTTTATGTACTGTTTTTAGAGTACATGTACAGATTTTTCTGTTTTATGGTATGAACTATATTGTGTATTTCTGAATATAATACCATTTCCTGCTCAGAATTAGCACATAGGCAGGTTAAAAGTGCAATAACTGAAACAAAATTAAAATACAGCTCTCTGCGTGCTTGACATATTTTGTTTGTGGCCGAGGTCAAGCAGTTTATATATATATATATATATATATATATATATATATATATATATAAAGTTTAAAACCCATGTTTAAAACAATGTTTATATAGTTTAAAAATAATTTGAGAGCTACATTATTAAGACATTTAGGGCCCTGTTTACAAAGGCGCGCGTTTTTTAGCGTGCACTGTGTAGACACCCATAGGAATATTATGGACATCTACACAGTTTGCTGCACTAATTTTTAGCACACACTAAAAACGCTAGTGTGCCTTTGTAAACAGGTCCCTTAGACCCAAGAATCCAAGACTCAATGGAACAATGCTATTTGGACTTTACAGAGCTCCACATTTTTCATAAAATTTCCCATTGGAAAAATACTCAGAATGTAAATCTTGGATGAAATTTTAAAAAGATATTTTGTACTCTATACCACAAATAAAAAATTATTCTTAGAAAAAAAAAAAAAAAAAAAAGATAACACTACCCAGCCTAGACATTAATGATGTCGAATGCATGATCAAAGCTAACAGAGCAGTGATTTACTGACTGGATGGACCACCACACATATCTTTTATGCGCCCTCATTTACTATGCTACTATGAATATCTTGAACATGGTCATGATGAATATCAGGTAAACCTAATCTATGCCTAAAGTCATAAGATGAATCTTAGTGCCTTGAAAACAAAATAAATAACCGTGCAAGGCCCTTTACATGCCCTCCAACGTTCAAGAAGTCCCTAAACAAGATTTATTTGTGAACAAACTCATCACCGCCTTAAAAGGCCTAATTCTTCCTAAAAACAGGCTTCCTGTTTTTGGTAGATACAAATCAAGGTCAGGTAGACATATAAAGTATCGCGTATGAGTTTATCTTGTTGGGCAGACCAGATGGACCGTACAGGCCTTTTTCTGCCGTCACCTACTATGTTATGTTACTATGTTTTGGGGTAAACGACCACGAACACAGAAACGGAGATTAGAGACCACTCCCGTTCGCATTCCATACTGACACAAAGCAAAAAAAAAAAACCAACCAAGTTCTAAAAACCCAGCAGCAGCAGCTTCTCAGGCTCCAAACATTTTCCACCCAGGAGCTCATTCAGCACAATCCCATCCACTATAAACCCCCCCTGATGATTAAAATGAGGAAGTATCAGGACTGAGCGATGCCATGATGTTACAGGCCTAGTTCGCTTTCGGAAGCCTGAACCCGTTTTTTTTTTTTTTTTTCACACCGCATTCCATTTGTGACCATTATTTACGCTACCCACCGGCTGTGAGGCGCGAGGACACGTCGCCGCCGAAGGGCGAGGGCTCCAGGCGAAAGGTCTTCTGCTGCGGGGAAGAAGAGGCGGCGGGTGCGGACAGGGGCGCGCACCTCCGACGCTTGGGGGACACCTGGCTCAGCAGCGGGTCGAACTCCAGAGTCCTTTTCAGGGTGGCACCGCAAGCCATGGCGGCGGAGGAGAAGCGGGGAGCCAGCAAAGCGCTTCGCTCCCGAACCACAAATCCGCAGCGAGGCCTCTCCCCCTCCCCCAAGCGCCGGGCTCGCGCTAACTGGACAAGCAGCTGCTGATGCTGTTCCTCTTTCTCCGGCCGGTCGTCTCCGCTGGTAAAATCTCTTCCTAGTAGGAACCCACCAGAGCTTTGTCCGGTTGGGGACGTTTCCTGGGTGGTGGTGGTAAGTAAAGAGAAAGTGGCTCGCGGGCGGCCTGACGTAATACGTCGCGACTTTCGTCGCTTTGTGACTTCACTCTTTTTTTTTTTTTTTTTCTCTCTCTTCAATATGGCGTCGATAACAACGTTGCGGCTCAAGCGCTTGCTGCCGTTGCGCGTTCGCTGCGGCGCTCGCACGCCCGCCGGGATTTGTAGTGTCTCGGCAGCTGTTTCACGGCCAATCTCTGGATGGCTGCATGGAGGCGGGGACTTCAAATCCCGGTGTGCAGCACCCGGTGTGAGCTTCCGGGATCGAATTTAAATCCCCCTTATGTTTTTTTTCCCCATTGAATGAAAGGAGAAAAATGTTCTGGTTAGTTTTAGTGATAAGGAGCTTGAGTGTTGTGTACTAATACTGTGAACACGAAGTTTGGGATTTTATTTATTGTGGAAAGATATACTCCTTCATATTTTCAGGATTTAGTGTAGAGTTTTACACTTAAAGGTAATCAATAGAACTAAAATAAAATTATTATTATTATTATTATTAGCATTTGTATAGCGCTACCAGACGCACGCAGCGCTGAACACCTGATACAAAGAGACAGTCCTTGCTCAAAAGAGCTTACAATCTAAATAATACAGACAGACAAGACAGTTACGGGTGAGCGAAGTAATGGGTGAGAAGGGAGGAAGGGACAAGGGGAGGGCAATTGTGGCTAGGAGCCAAAATAAGATGATACCTTTTTTATTGGACATAACTTAATACATATCTTGATTAGCTTTCAAAGGTTGCCCTTCTTTGTCAGATCGGAAATAAGCAAATGTTGGTAGATGACAGTAATATATAACTGAAACATCAAAGCATTCCAGTGACAGTCTAACAGGATGGGGGTGGATAGGTGAGAGACAGGAAGAGTCGGGTGGATGAGGGACAAGGAGATATGCATGGAGACAGGAGGGTGACAAAGCAGTACAATTTTATGGTTTATAATGGGCTAGAAAACCCAGATCTTTGTTAAGTCCTGTCTGGTGGGTGTCAAAATATTTAATCATTCTGACTTCAAAGGTCTTACGTTCCTGTCTTGTTTTAAAGTTCCCTTTTAGGATTCTTACCATGAAATCACTGGTACAGTGTTCTGGGTTTTGTAAAGTGCTGCCCCACAGGCGTGACATCATTATTGGTACTAGCATTTTTTATAAGGTGTCTATGTAAATTACATCTCTTCTTTAGCATCTGACTTGTTTCTCCAATGTAGCAGCCTTCGTTGCATTTTTTACACTGAATGATATATATACCACATTGGAAGATGAGCACGTGAAAGATTCCTTAATGTTGAATATTTTTCCTTTGTGAATGACCGTGGGGTCCTGTGAAATGTTTTGGCATAGTTTGCAGCTGGATATATTGCAAGGATGTGTGCTATTCTTTTCTTTTTGAGTCTGTGTTGGGAGCTTACTTCTAATTAGCTTGCTTTTTAAGTTGGGTGGCTGTCAAAAGGCCAGCACTGGTGGGGATGGGAATATCTCTTTCAGTAATTCATCCTCCTGGAGTAGAGGCTGCAGATCTTTTATGATTTTTCTTAATTTTTCCAGCTCTGGGTTGTATGTCACTATAAGGGGGATTCTGTGTGTGGCTTTTTTTTTTTGTTCTGTAGCAGATTTTCCCTGGGTTTTTTGAGGGAGGAGGCAATATTCTTGGAGATTATTTTGGGGTTGTAGCCTTTCTGTGCGAAGGATGCAGTCAGGATTTCAAGGTGTCTGTCTCTGTCCCTTGGGTCAGAGCAGATACAGTGGTATCTTGTGGTTTGGCTGTAAATAATGGATCTTTTTGTATGTGAAGGGTGGAAGCTGGAGTTGTGGAGGTAGCTGCATTTGTCTGTGGGTTTCTTGTATATGGATGTTTGTATATATCCATCGCTGATTGAGACTGTGGTGTCCAAAAAATTGACTTTTTCTGAGGAATAGTCAATTTTGAATCTGATTAATCTGTTTTAGACTTAAAGCTTCCCCATTTGAGTTTGTGAAAAAGCGATCATTTCCTATCTCAGTATGGAATTCACTCAGAGGAGGGAAAGGTGAGTAGTGGAGTTCGGAGCTGGGGCTGATTCTGTTTAATATATTTGAGAGTGCCATTGCTGAAGGGTTAGAAGGTAAAGTTTGCCTTTTTGCGGATGGCACCAAGATTTGTAACAGAGTGGACACCCGGGAGGGAGTGGAAAACATGAAAAAGGATCTGCAGAAGCTAGAAGAATTGTCTAATGTTTGGCAATTAAAATTCAATGCAAACAAGTGCAAAGTGATGCACTTAGGGAGTAGAAATCCACGGGAGACGTATGTGTTAGGTGGTGAGAGTCTGATATGCACAGACAGGGAGAGGGATCTTGGGGTGATAGTATCTGAGGATCTGAAGGTGACGAAACAGTGTGACAAGGCGGTGGCTATAGCAAGAAGGATGCTAGGCTATAAAGAGGGATGTTGTAGTCTAGTAGCGCTATAGAAATATTTAATAGTAGTAGTAGTAGTTGTAAGTAGCAGAAGAAAGGAGGTGTTGATGCCCCTGTACAAGTCGTTGGTGAGGCCCCACCTGGAGTATTGTGTTCAGTTTTGGAGGCCGTATCTTGCTAAGGATGTAAAAAGAATTGAAGCGGTACAAAGAAAAGCTACAAAAATGGAATGGTTTTTGCGTTACAAGAAGTATGAGGAGAGACTTGCTGACCTAAACATGAATACCCTGGAGGAAAGGAGAATCAGGGGTGATATGTTACAGACATTTAAATGTTTGAAAGGTATTAATCCGCAAACAAACCTTTTCTGGAGACAGGAAAGCAGTAGAACTAGAACTAGAGGACATGAATTGAGGTTGAAGGGGGGGGGGCAGACTCAGGAAAAATGTCAAGTATTTTTTCACAGAAAGAGTGGTGGATGCTTGGAATGCCCTCCCGCGGGAGGTGGTGGAGATGAAAATGGTAACGGAATTCAAAAATGCGTGGGATAAGCACAAAGGAATCTTGTTCAGAAGGAATGGATCCACAGTAGCTTAGCGGAGATTGGGTGGCAACACAAGTAATTGGGAAGCAAAGCTAGTGCTGTGCAACCTTTAAAATGGCAAGGACAAATCAAGGTCAGGTATGTGTGTGTATATATATATATATATATATATATATATATATATATATATATATATATATATATATATATATATATATATATATATATAGTAGCACATACAAGTTTATCTTGTTGGGCAGACTGGTCTTTATCTACTGTCATCTACTATGTTCTAATCTCCAGTAGGTGGATGGACAGACTATTCAGACTCTGGTTTGAGGCCTTGGTTCCTATTTCAGTTGGTCAGTTGGTCTCCAGTCGAGCCTGGCAGACTCTTGCAGTGCTAGAGCTGCATCTTGTGGTGCCAGGTCACTATCTCTAGTTCCTACAGGGGGAGTCTTGCCCAGTGCTATTTTTGTAGAAAAAAAGGTACCGGTACTCATTATGGGTAACCTTAGGGGCGGAGTCGCTATCTATGGCTCTGCCCCTATGGTGGCCAAACCCACAGTAGCCACACCCCTTTTACTAGCCCTGGAGCATATAAACAGGCATCATTGAAAATATTACACCAGTACAGGAGAAGAAAAATAACTTGTCTGTAAACTGTTATAGCTCCAGTATACCCAAAATGACATCAACCAAATTAGCACATAGACCAGGAATTAGGAGAACAGTATTGCCAAAACTGAAACACAATACATTATCAAAATCTCAGAACCACAAATAGATCCCTATTCAGACACTGCCTTGCAGTCACAGATGCAGAACAGAGATAGCCTCTCTTCAGATTCTTCAAAACTTAACCTGAAATCCTAAGAAGCTAGACTCTGCATGCAGCACAATACCAGGAAAACTGAAAGAAACATGATCCCTCCTATACAGTGTAAAATAAAACAGCAGATGTAAATTCTCAAATTGGACATATTCCAAACACTAAAATGAAAATAAAATTATTTTTTTCTACCTTTGTTGTCTGGTGACTTTGTTTTTCTGAGCATGTTGGTACCAGTCTCTGATTCTGCTGCTCTCTATCTGATCCCTTAACTCCGTTTCCAGGGCTTCCTGTCCATTTATTTCTTTACTTCCCTCCTTTCTTCTTCATTTCTCTCCCTTTATCCATAAGTTAAGGCTGGGTCCTCCGCGGACTTGATTGTTAGAGGTATACAGTCAATCCAGCTTTTGCCTAATTTCTCTATCCATGTGGAGTTTTTCTCCTCTCTTCCCCTTCCCTCATCTCTATCCATGTGCATCTTCTTCTTTTCTCTTCCCTCTCCTCCATCTATGTCCAGCATTTCTCCTCTCTTCCCTGCCCTCCCCTCCATCCATGTCCAGCATTTCTTCTTTCTCCCCAGCCCTCCCCTCCATCCATGCCCAGCAATTCTCCTCTCTCCCGTGCCTTCTCTATCTGTGTCCAGCAATTCTCCTCTCTCCCATGCCCTTCCCTCCATCCATATCCAGCGATTCTCCTCTCTCTCCCGCCCTCCTTTCCCTTCCATATCCAGTGATTCTCCTCTCCCCCCTGTCCTCCCCTCCCATCCATGTCCAGCGATTCTCCTTTCTCCTCCCCTGCCTTCTCCTTCCAGCCATGTCCAGCGATCCTCCCCTCCCATCCATGTCCAGCGATTCTCCACTCCCCCCTGCCTCCTTCTCCCACTGCCTGCTTGCTTGAGAGTCCGGGCCGGCAGTAATCAGCCAATACAAGGTCCAGCACCAGCACTGAGTAGCCTTTGTGCCCAACGCCATGCACTGAGGAAGGTCCCGTTAGTCCTGCCCTCTCTGACACGTGAGCGGATAGGCTGGAACTAAGGCTGAGTATGCTGGTGGGGTCTTGCTTCTACTGAGTGGTTACGGGCCTGGACTCTCAAGCAGGCAGCGAGAGGAAACGAGGACAGCAAACGAGAGGTTAAAAAAAAAGGTGCCGTATACTGTACTAGTGCGTACTGGCACAAAAAAGCACTGGTCTTCCCTTTTTCTCCATACTGCCTTCCATTCTCTTGCTTTCTGGAGCTTGTTTAGCAACTTGGAAAAAAAAAAGTCGAACAGCAGCTGAAGCAAGGAGTTTGTTGTCATTCGGGGCCGAGGCCAGAGCACTTGTTCACGGCAGACCCGACTGTGGCAGGGAAAGTGCATTGGCCCTCTTGGTAAGAAGGGTGAGAAATTGCTCTGGGCAGATGATGCTGGTAAATGTCTGTTGGCCTCAGAAGCAGAGTTAGGCTCTTAAATGCCAGCGTGTGGATCGCTGTAGTACAAAAAACCCCCTTGAAGCACCGTACACTGCATGACGCCTCTTTCATGATGAGTCCAGCCGAAAGGATTAAATAGTGCTTGAGGTGTGGGGTCTGTTGGGTGTCCTTGGGCCACGGCATGGAGTGCAGGCTGGCATACATGAGAGTTCTGGAGGGCTCAGATGGTGAAGCCATGGTGGCGGAGAATATCCCTCAGTGCAACAACTGCACAGTTCCCCCAAGGAGGTTTAATAAGTCAGGAGCCAGCATGACGTCACAAGACTGAAGCCATCACCCCCACACAGCCACCATCTTGCACTTCCAAAACAAACTATTCACATCCACGTTGTCGTTCATTGTTCATCCATAACAAAACCCTGAGCGATCACTTGAATTGCGTCTTGTTTTATAGACCACCAGGTAATTGGAATGAAAGCCAGACTATCTTCACGGACTTCATCTCAAATGCTTGTGTAACCAACTCCAAGTATTAGGAGACATTGCCCTTCACCTAGAAGACCCAAATTCTTCCAACGCTCTTTGCATCGAGCACACACATATGACCTCTTACCAACTGGAAGATACTCATACATGTGACACTCAATGCAAAAGACTGGATAGCGCCCCTCTTGCTGCTGACTGCTGTCTACATCTTAGTATTATAGAGTTGTTTAAATAAAAATTCTTAGGGTACTAGGGATATCAGATCATTAAAAAGAGACTTAAAGATTATATGGTGTAATTTGTAATTTATTTAGTGTTTGCTTCTACGAAAATAATTAAATGTAGTTAAAACTCTAATGAAAACTTTCCTCTTGCTGTTCTAATTAGAATAATTGACTATAAATGAAGAGTTGAGCCTAGGGGTGGGTGGGAATGAGGACTGAAGTAGGTCCCGATGTGCATTCTAGAGTCTATCTGTTAATTCTGTGGCAGAAAATTCAGGTTTTAAAACTATAGGAAAAAGGGTATGGAGACTAACTAATAAATTTAGCTTTTTTTAAAATTCTGTGTTTATGAGTATCCTAGAGTTCCCCCTTTTAAACCAATCTTTAAGTTACCAAGCACAGAGCAAAATAATGTCACTTACCCAGTAAAATGCCCTCTTCTTTCAGAATGTCTCAGAAAGAAAGATAAGTGGAACCTTTCCACTCTATATAATTTGGATTCTAAGGAGACTGCTTCAAACAAACCCTTTGAAGCTATCCCAGTAATCAGATTGTCCTTAGTAACCTTTGCAAATGTTCTACTTCCTTACACCTTAATTAACACCTAATTCAGGTCAGTAGCTGTGTTACCTCTCCAGCAGGCAAAGAACAGAAAGTAACTTTCTTTCAGGACAGTTTGAGCCCTGCTACTATCCTTTTTAATACTCTTGGCTGTTTTCTTACCTCTAGAGAAAGTTTCAGTTTAAAACTATGGGGGGAAAGGGTTGTACACTATGGAAACTAGTTAATAATGCTTGCTTTTCTCTCTTTTATTTATATTTTTTTCTAAGATTGAACTAGGTCCTACTGTGCCTTCTAGATTCTTTCTGTTAATGCTGTGGCAGAAAATTCAAGTTTTTAAACTATGGGAAAAAGGGTATAGAGACTAGCTAGGAAAGGGAGGCGGGAGATGGGGTGATAGTTGGAAGGACAGGTAGGGTCCAATGAAGGTTTTTTAAGGAGTAATGTGACTACAGCATGTTTGAAGGCATCAGGAACAGTCGCAGTGGAAAGTGAAAGATTGAGGATATGACAGATAAAAGGGATGACAGTAGGAGAGATAGAGGCATATTTTCGAAGCACTTTGGGAGGCTAAGTTCCATAGGTTTCTATGGAACTTTGGGAGGCTAAGTGCTTTGAAAATGAGCCTGATAGTGTTAAGTAGATGGGTGGGAATAGGATCACAGGAACAGGTACTTAAGTTTCAAGGAGGAAAGAAGATGTTACTGCTGAGAAACATGCATGTGCGCTACTGTCTCGGAAACTTCTGATTTAGGAATCGCTTATTTCCAGAATGGCCCTCAGAAGAACCCTACCTACAATGAGATTTTATACCAACTAAAATGTTTATCTGTTCGGCATTGTTGCAGTGCACATGCATAAGCATAACTCCATCCTAATGTCTGGAAGGGAGAAAAGAATTAAATGTGCTTGCAGTTGTAGATGAATGATTAGATATATTAGTGCTCATTATTGCTTGCTATGTGAATGAATATTCCATCACTGTTTCATTATTGCTTGCTACCAGTCCAGTATTATTATATATTAAGGGCATTTGTTTTAATTCGGTTAAAACCAAAGGTAAATCTTAAGGATGGTTAAACAGTTAGGTATAAACTGAATTCTTTCTAACTTTACTTCTTTTGGACTGCTTTGGGTCCCTCCCTCCTACTGATCTGTATATCTGCTGTCTAGAATTTTGGAAGATGGAAATGTGAAAATAATTAAGTTTTGGATGTACTCTGAGAGTCTCTGTAGAAGTTGGTTTGTTTATTAAGTTTTGAAGTGTGTGTATATGGAATATGGATACCTGTTGTGCACTGTGCATAATATATAATGGGTATGATTTCTGAACATATGTTGTGGATCATTAAAGGACAGACTGATTTAAATTCACAGTTGGGTATGCTATTGCTTCTAATCTCAACATTGTTACATCATGTTTCAGACATATTCATCTACGTACTTCCATGTTTTAACTGCGTCTGTTCACGCTTTCCAAAAATACTAGGACTAGGGGGCATTTGATGAAGCTACAATGTAGTAAATTTAAAACGAATCGGAGAAAATGTTTCTTCACTCAACGTGTAATTAAACTCTGGAATTCGTTACCAGAGAATGTGGTAAAGGCGGTTAGCGGAGTTTTAAAAAGGTTTGGACGGCTTCCTAAAGGAAAAGTCCATAGGGAAAATCCACTATTTCTGGGATAAGCAGTATAAAATGTTTTGTACTTTTTTGAGATCTTGCCAGGTATTTGTGACCTGGATTGGCCACTGTTGGAAATAGGATGCTGGGCTTGATGGACCTTTGATCTTTTCCAGTATGGCAACACTTATATACTTATGTCTCTGGTGAGGCCCCATTTAGAGTACTGTGTACAGTTCTGGAGACTGCACCTACAAAAAGAAATAAACAGGATGGAGTCGGTCCAGAGGGTGGCTACAAAATTAGTAAGCGGTCTTGAACACAAAAAATATAGGGACAAGCTTATGAACCTCAACATGTATACGCTGGGAGAGAGGAGATATGATAGACGTTTAAATATCTCAAGGGCATTAATGTACAGGAAGTGAGCCTTTTTCAAGTGAAGGAAAGCTCTGGAACGAGGGGGTATATGATGAAGTCATGGATAAAACAATGGTACATGCTCTAAGTGGTAAAAAAAAAGTGAGAGATTGTCTTTTATTGAGAATGATGGAGCTAGTGCGGTGTGGAAGCCCTTCATTATTATACATTTGGATGGTCAAAACAGTGGTTTCCCTATGTGCAAGACGGCGTTGAAGTGGAAGTCACGTGACAGGACCAGTGATCTGCAAGCACATGCGGCAAGTTGTGGGTAAAAGCATACGCTCACAAGAAACATTGGGGACTTCTTACAAAAAGTGAGTCGTCAAGATGAACCCAGAATGACCGTGTCAGCAACAGTGGAAGCAGAAGTTACAGACGTGGTTGCCTCAATGTGTGCCATGGACATCAGGCCTTTCTCTATGGTCGAAGGTATCGGCTTCATTCATCTCGCTGAGAAGCTGGTTTCAACTGGGGAAAAATATGGTCAGCTTTCTGCAGATCAGATACTCCCCTCTGCCAGAACAATGTCTAGGCATATTTCTGCAATTACTGAAAAGGAAAAAGCAGAACTGTCTGATCTGATCCAAAAGCAAATTAAATTTGGTGTAATAACTGATCTGTGGCCTGAAGATGGTACTGGGATACCATATATAACAGTTACTGTATAGTATATAGATTCAAATTATCATCTTAACTCAATAATCCTTGCCAACAGAACCCTGCTAGAAAAACACACTGCCACAAACATCAGATGAACTGTAAAGGACATTTTAGAAGAGTTTGGGGCTTACTGGCAGGACAATATATATGTGACTGACAATCGAGCTAATGTGAAGGCTGCATTTAAGGATCAGCAGTGGATATCATGTGCTGGCCATAATTTGAACCTTGTATTAGTTCATGGACTGAAGGACGATGGCTCTGATTCTGCAGCAGAAGTAAGTGGGCTGATAAAGGTTTCAAAAGACATTGCCACACATGTCAAGCATTCAAGAATGCATCAGAAGCTTGAGACTAGCCTTAAACAGGCTGTTCCAACCAGTGGCGTAGATACGTGGGGCCTGAGGGGGCCTGGGCCCCCGTAGATTTCAGTCGGGACCCCCCTCCCAGCGAACCCGCCCCCGCCGCCGCCTACCTTCCGTTTTGCTGGTGGGGGACCCCACTCCCCGCCAGCCGAAGTCCTCTCCGACCGTTCTGCTGCAGAGAAAAGTCTTCTTCCTTGCATGCTGACGTCCTGCACGTACTCAGAGAACAGAACTGTTCTCTGAGTCTGACGTCCTGCACGTACAACGTCCTGCACGTACTCAGAGAACAGAACTGTTCTCTGAGTCTGACGTCCTGCACGTACAACGTGCAGGACGTCAGCATGCAAGGAAGAAGACTTTTCTCTGCAGCAGAACGGTCGGGAGGACTTCGGCTGGCGGGGAGTGGGGTCCCCCGCCAGCAAAACGGAAGGTAGGCGGCGGGGGGGGGAGGGTTCGCGGCGGGAGGGGGGTCGGCAGAGACGGGGGGGGGCAACAATGGCGGCGGGAGGGGGGCGGCGGCAGGGGGGAGGCTAAAATGTGACCCCTCCCCTCGAGCTCTGGACCCCACTCCCACGGAAGTCTGGCTACGCCCCTGGTTCCAACTAGTTGGAACAGCATCTATACAATGTTAGGCTCAATAAGTAAAAACGTAACACATCTTAAACAACTGGCAACTGAATTCAAT
The DNA here is from genome assembly GCF_901765095.1 of Microcaecilia unicolor. Taxonomy (NCBI): domain Eukaryota; kingdom Metazoa; phylum Chordata; class Amphibia; order Gymnophiona; family Siphonopidae; genus Microcaecilia; species Microcaecilia unicolor. Next base: position 506,243,036 of record NC_044033.1, on the reverse strand, counting down.
GATAAAAAAAAAACTGCAGAAGCTGCTTTTGGATTTGAATGAAGCCATGTTAAATGACATCATTTACATCTTGTCTGCCTTTGATGTAGCAACAAGAGTCTTGTCTGCTGATCAAACCCCTAACCATCTGCAATGTCCTTCCAACCCATGCCCAGTTGTTGAAGCATCTGAATGTTTCTGCAACTGATTCATCCATTGTGTAACGGAGTCAGGATTAGAGGGCCCTTGGGCCACTGCCGGCGACTGACAGCAGCAGGCGAACCACCCAAACGGGGATCGAGGCTGGTACAAGCAGGACTGGAATTGATGCTGGAGACATGCAGGGCCAGAACAAGCCGGACTAGAACAAGAAGGACTGGAGCTGAAGCTGAAGGCAGGCAGGACTGGAACAAGCAGGACGGGAACTGAAGCTGAACTGGAACAAGCAGGACGGGAACTGAAGCTGAACTGGAACTGAAGCTGAAAGCAGGTAGGGCTGGAACAAGCTGAAGGTAGGCAGGGCTGGAGCAGACAGGACTGGAAAGGAAGCAGAAAGCAGGCAGGGCTGGAACAGGCAGGACTGGAACAGAAGCTGAAGGCAGGCAGGACTGGAGCAAGCAGGAAAGAAGTGCAACAGGCACATGCAGACAAGAACTCGTCTGAAGACCTCTGTTGCAAAGGCAAAGCAGGAAGGTTTCAAGGTGCTTTATAAAGGCATTTATTGATGATGTCACGAGTAAGAATGAGGCTTGGCGGCAGGAACACCAGAGCGAGGCTTGGCTGCAAGAATACCAAAGCGAGGCTTGGCTACAGGAACACCAAAGCAAGGCTGGAATGCTGTAACATCAGAATAGGACTGGAATGATCTCTGGAACACGTTTGGGAAACAGGGAGAAGGCAGTCCACAGCAGCCACAGGGCCTGGTCACTGGAAGGAGAGGCGAGTGTAGACCCGGGGCACGGGCCACAACCGTGACAGATTGTTACTAGCATGAAGGAGCATTTCCAAAACCTGATTGAGACTTATTTTCGGATTCATCCACTACACAACGTTGCTTCCATTCTACACCTGTGTCTGAAAGATAATCCAATTATCTTCACCAAGGATGTTAAAAACACAGGCAACAGAATCTTTGAGAAAGTTATACCAGCAGCTTGAAACGGAAGTCTCAAGTCCATCAACATCTCGGGATCTTCCACAATCCACACTTTCAGAAAGTATCACATCTGTGGAAGAGTCCGGGCTGGGCCCCTGCAAACGAAGGAAGATGGATGTCAGCATTAGAAGTTTTTAACTGAGCGACTTTTATGGAACAATGTTTCCTCGGAAGACTGTTGTTCACAAATTCAACAGTTATTTATGTTCGACTGATGATGCTGACAATGATGTTTTATCATTTTGGAAAAATTAGGAAATGTGCTGGCCAAAACTAGCAAAACTTGCATGAGGAATCATGTGCATTCCTGTTACCAGTATGTTTTCAGAGAGGGCATTTTCTGTTGCAGGAACAATGGAAGAAAGGAGAGCTCGACTGAATCCCGATATTGTGGATGACTTACTATTCATCCGCGGATTAAAAAAAAACAAAACACTAGTTCAAGAGCATAGGGAGTGCTTCATATTTGCTAAATGCAAGGGTGTTTCTTGTAAGTGGGGCAGGGAGGGAGTGTAGGGGAGGAGATAATTTGTGAAAGGGGAGGAGGGAGGGAAGATGGGGAGATATATCTTTGACTTTTGCTTTATTAATGACAGTTCAGAATATTGTTTGCTCATTTTTATACTGTAATAAAAAGATTTAAATATAAAATCAACTGAGGCGTCTATGGACGGGGACAGGGCAGGGACGGGGACAAATTTTTGTCCCCGCATCATTCTCTACTGTAGACTGCAAGTCCTCCTGGGTCAGAGGGGAATTTTTGAAAGGATGTCTAAGTGTCAAAAAACATCCAGCACAAAATATCCATTAAAAAACTTCCATCTCTCAACCATTTTCAAACAGGAAAAACGTGTGAGATGGACGTCCTTACCAGGGGCTTAGCCAGACCTCGGCAGGAGGGGGGTCCAGAGCCCGAGGTGGGGGGGGGGACACAGTTTAGCCTGCCTCCCCCAGCTGCCGACCCCCCGCCACTTTTGACCCCCCCCTCCCGCCGCCAACCCTCCCCCGTTGCCGCTGCTGCCACCAGGTACCTTTGCTGGCGGGGGTCCCCAACCCCCGCCAGCCGAAGTCTTCTTCAGTGCCCGTCTCCGGCGCCTTCGCTGATCTGTTTGTGTGACGCTGATCTGTTTGTGTGAGTCCTGACTCCTGACATCCTGCATGCACGTCCTGCATACCCCACAGTATCTGACATAAACACCGAATAATGAAATATGGCATTTTAATCTGGAAACGGACAGTTTTCTACCCTGACGCATGATCACATCATCCTAACATTTTGTCTGAATCACCCCAACCTATTTACTGATACTTCTTTACTGTACTTGTCACTGTAATAGTACACCCTATACTGTATTTGTTCACACCGGAGTCTGTAACCACCTCTCCGAAACTATGTAAGCCACTTTGAGCCTACTAATAAGTGGGAAAAGGTGAGATACCAATGTAACAAATAAATAAATCTCTTTTCCAAGCTGAAGAGCCTTAACCTCTTTAGTCTTTCCTCATAGGGGAAGAGTTCCATCCACTTTATCATTTTGGTTGTTCTTCTTTGAACCTTTTCTAATTCTGCTATATTTTTTCGAGATACGGAGACCAGAATTGAACACAGTACTCAAGGTAAGGTCGCACCATGGAACGATACAGAGGCATTATAACATTCTTGTCTTATTTTGCATGCCTTTTGTAGTAATTCCTAGCATCCTGTTTGCATTTTTGGCTGCCGTCACACACTGGGCAGATTTCAGCATATTGTCTACAATGACAACTACATCTTTTTCTTGAGTGCTGACTCCTAAGGTGGACCCTAGCATCAGGTAACTCCGATTTGGATTATTCTTCCCAATGTGCATCACTTTGCATTTGTCCACATTAAATTTTATCTGCCATTTGGATGCCCAGTCTTCTAGTTTCCTAAGGTCTTCCTGCAATTTTTCACACTCCACATGTGTTTTGACTACTTTGAATAGTTTTGTGTCAACTAAAAATGTAATCACCTCACTCTTTCTTCCAATTTCCTGATCATTTATAAATATGTTAAATAGCACTAGTCCCAGTACAGATCCCTGCGGGACTCCACTATTCACCCTCCTCCATTGAGAAAAATGGCTATTTAACCCTACCCTCTGTTTTCTGTCCAAAAACCAATTCCTATTCCACAGAAGGACATTACCTCCTATCCCATAACTTTTTAAACTCTTTCTCAGGAATCTCTCATGAGGAACTTTCTCAAAAGCTTTCTGAAAATCTGGATACACTACATCAACTGGCTCATCTTTATCCACATGTTTACTCACGCCTTCAAAGAAATGAAGCAAATTGGTGAGGTAAGACTTCCCTTGGCTGAATCCATGCTGACTCTGTCCCATTAAACCATATTTGTCTACGTATTCCGTAATTTTATTCTTTACTAGTAAAAAAAGCCCCGTTTCTGATGCAAATGAAACGGGGGCTAGCAATGTTTTCTTCTGTGTGCATGTGGGAGTGTGTGTGTCCCTCCCTGCCCTCTGGCCTCTCTCCCCTCCCCCTTCTGAGTCCTTCACTGTTACAGAGCCAGCGATTTGATTTCGTGCTCTGCTGTTTTCCTTCACTGACTGTGTTAGAGAGGGCGGGGCAGACACTCATAGGGAAACCGGATATCTCGCCCCCTTCACACTTCCGGCTGGAGGCTTCATAGAACGTTGGTGTTGCTTTTTATATAGAGAGATGTAACTTAGATCAGTTCCTTATCTGTTGCTTAACTGTACAATGAACTTGCCTTGAGTTTAGCCAACCATCTGTCTATTCCAACTTACTGTATCATACATCTTGTCCTCATCTATATATCTGCACTTGGTCCCTCTGCAATATGGTAAGCTGTATTGTAGAAAAGCATTAGCATCATATCTGTTAGTTGAATGTTTTAATGCGTGCTTATTAGGTGTATCATTAATGTTATGCTGACATATTATATCTTTGGTATTTGAATTTCAGTGCTGTTAAATGTGTGTATTTTTGATACTGTTTTATGATAGTCCTATTATTAGCTTTCAGTTTGCTGTTTTCAGGTTTACCTCATTTATTGTATTTACTAGTAAAAAAGCCCCGTTTCTGATGCAAATGAAACGGGGGCTAGCAATGTTTTCTTCTGTGTGCATGTGGGAGTGTGTGTGTTGTGTCCCTGCCCTCTGGCCTCTCTCCCCTCCCCCCTCTGAGTCCTTCACTGTTACAGAGCCAGCGATTTGATTTCGTGCTCTGCTGTTTTCCTTCACTGACTGTGTTAGAGAGGGCGGGGCAGACACTCATAGGGAAACCGGATATCTCGCCCCCTTCACACTTCCGGCTGGAGGCTTCATAGAACGTTGGTTTTGCCTTTTATATAGAGAGATAACAATTTCCACTATTTTGCCCAACACTGAAATCAGACTTACCGGTCTTTAATTTCCCAGATCACCTTTGAACCCTTTTGAAGAATTAGCGTTACATTGACTACCCTCCAATCTTCAGGTACTACGGGCAATTTTAGTATAGCTTGTTTTCAATTCTGCTCCTTCCTCCAACCAGTTAGAAAAAGTACAGAGAAGGGCAACGAAAATGATAAAGGGGGGGTGGGATGACTTCCCTATGAGGAAAGGCTAAAGTGGCTAGGGCTCCTCAGCTTGGAGAAAAGACAGCTGAGGGGAGATATGATAGAGGTCTATAAAATAATGAGTGGAGTGGAACGGGTAGATGTGAAGCGTCTGTTCACGCTTTCCAAAAATAGTAGGATTAGGGGGCATGCGATGAAACTACAGTGTAGTACATTTAAAACAAATAGGAGATGCTGACTACTAGAATACCTGCAGTTCCCTTATTCAGCCAATCCATAAAAGGATTGTGTAATTGCCTTGACTGGTCACCACATCTCAAAAAAGATATAGTGGATTCGGAAAAGGTACAGAGAAGGGCAACGAAAATGATAAAGGGGGGGTGGGATGACTTCCCTATGAGGAAAGGCTAAAGTGGCTAGGGCTCCTCAGCTTGGAGAAAAGACAGCTGAGGGGAGATATGATAGAGGTCTATAAAATAATGAGTGGAGTGGAACGGGTAGATGTGAAGCGTCTGTTCACGCTTTCCAAAAATAGTAGGATTAGGGGGCATGCGATGAAACTACAGTGTAGTACATTTAAAACAAATAGGAGATGCTGACTACTAGAATACCTGCAGTTCCCTTATTCAGCCAATCCATAAAAGGATTGCGTAATTGCCTTGACTGGTCACCACATCTCAAAAAAGATATAGTGGATTCGGAAAAGGTACAGAGAAGGGCAACGAAAATGATAAAGGGGGGGTGGGATGACTTCCCTATGAGGAAAGGCTAAAGTGGCTAGGGCTCCTCAGCTTGGAGAAAAGACAGCTGAGGGGAGATATGATAGAGGTCTATAAAATAATGAGTGGAGTGGAACGGGTAGATGTGAAGCGTCTGTTCACGCTTTCCAAAAATAGTAGGATTAGGGGGCATGCGATGAAACTACAGTGTAGTACATTTAAAACAAATAGGAGATGCTGACTACTAGAATACCTGCAGTTCCCTTATTCAGCCAATCCATAAAAGGATTGCGTAATTGCCTTGACTGGTCACCACATCTCAAAAAAGATATAGTGGATTCGGAAAAGGTACAGAGAAGGGCAACAAAAATGATAAAGGGTATGGGACGACTTCCCTATGAGGAAAGGCTGAAGCGGCTAGGGCTCTTCGACTTGGAGAAAAGACAGCTGAGGGGAGATATGATAGAGGTCTATAAAATAATGAGTGGAGTGGAACGGGTAGATGTGAAGCGTCTGTTTACGCTTTCCAAAATACTAAGACTAGGGGGCATGCGATGAAGCTACAATGTAGTAAATTTAAAATGAATCTGAGAGAGTTTTTCTTCACTCAACGTCTTGCAAGGTTCCGCGTTAGGAGTTACGGATCAAGAAAGGGATCTGGGTGTCGTCGTCGATGATACGCTGAAACCTTCTGCTCAGTGTGCTGCTGCGGCTAGGAAAGCGAATAGAATGTTGGGTGTTATTAAGAAGGGTATGGAGTCCAGGTGTGCGGATGTTATAATGCCGTTGTATCGCTCCATGGTGCGACCGCACCTGGAGTATTGTGTTCAGTACTGGTCTCCGTATCTCAAAAAAGATATAGTAGAATTGGAAAAGGTACAGCGAAGGGCGACGAAAATGATAGTGGGGATGGGACGACTTTCCTATGAAGAGAGGCTGAGAAGGCTAGGGCTTTTCAGCTTGGAGAAGAGACGGCTGAGGGGAGATATGATAGAAGTGTATAAAATAATGAGTGGAATGGATCGGGTGGATGTGAAGCGACTGTTCACGCTATCCAAAAATACTAGGACTAGAGGGCATGAGTTGAAGCTACAGTGTGGTAAATTTAAAACGAATCGGAGAAAATTTTTCTTCACCCAACGTGTAATTAGACTCTGGAATTCATTGCCGGAGAACGTGGTACGGGCGGTTAGCTTGACGGAGTTTAAAAAGGGGTTAGATAGATTCCTAAAGGACAAGTCCATAGACCGCTATTAAATGGACTGGAAAAATTCCTCATTTTTAGGTATAACTTGTCTGGAATGTTTTTACGTTTGGGGAGCGTGCCAGGTGCCCTTGACCTGGATTGGCCACTGTCGGTGACAGGATGCTGGGCTAGATGGACCTTTGGTCTTTCCCAGTATGGCACTACTTATGTACTTATGTACTTATGTACTTATGTACTTATGTAATTAAACTCTAGAACTCTTTGCCAGAGAATGTGGTAAAGGTGGTTATCTTTAGTGGGGTTTAAAAAAGGTTTGGACGGCTTCCTAAAGGAAAAGTCCATAGACCATTATTAAAAAAATGGACTTGGGGAAAATCCACTGCTATTTCTGGGATAAGCAGCATAAAATGTTTTGTACTTTTTTTGGGGATCTTGCCAGGTATTTGTGACCTGGATTGGCCACTGCTGGAAACAGGAGGCTGGGCTTGATGGACCTTTGGCCTGCCCCAGTATGGCAATACTTATGTACTTATCGAGAGTGGTTTCTCTGCTCCTCTGTGCCTGGATGAACTTTTGACACCAATTTTGAATAGGTTATCCCTTCGCAGTTAGAAACTGTATAATTTGTTTACTTTTATATGCCGAGATGATGTGAAAGTCTGTGCTTTATACTGATTTGTATTCATTTGAGCTTGGATAACTTGACTAATTTGATGAATTTGGACAAACTAGCTCTGCTAATTTGATTAACTTGGATTCATGTATTATGGATTATTTGTATTTTTAGGACTTCAGCGTATATTTTAATTTTCCACATACTGAGTCTAATTAATTTAATAATCATTCTCTGTGTTCAACAGGTTTTTTAATGCTCTGTTTTGAATGTTTTTTAATTCCAGTAATAAGACTTTTCCTTTATAGATTTCTCTGAGAGCAAATACTGTTTCAGATTGTGTTTTTATTGATTATACTATCTGTTCAGTATTTTTGTTGGCCTGTTCATTACTGCCTCAGTTTAAGGGTATCCTCTGCATACCAATATGGTCCTTTATGACAAAATTCTCTATTAACATAACCAAGTTACAAACATAAATGGTAGATTTATAATTTTCTTCAGTACTATACAGTTTTTCAGGTCCAAGGGATTATAGATGAGTGAGTGGGGGGCTGGATGGGGAGTGGGTTCAGTGTGTGAGCGAGAGGATTGGGGGAGGTGTAGGGTAAATAAGTGAGGGGGTCAGAAGGAGGAGTAGTTAGAAGGAATCAGTTGCATTATGGTGGGTTGTATGTATTACAGTACAAAGATTTGTTTCCATTACAATAAGACCCTTTAGCAGTGGCGTAGCCAAGGGTGGGCCTGGGTGGGCCCAGGCCCACCCACTTTGGGCTCAGGCCCACCCAGTAGCAGCACACCTATGATGTGGCTGGTAGAGATCCCCATGCCCCATCAGCCGAAAACTCCCAACAACTGTTCCTCCTGCATACGTTGTAAATAGCAGATCTTTGCCTGCAGCGACTGTTACATACTGCTCGCACTGGCCCCACAGTCTTCCCTCTGATGTATTCCCGCCTATGCGGAAACAGGAAGTTGTATCGGAGGGAAGGCTGTGGGGCCAACATGAGCAGTGTGTATTAGTTGCTGCTTGCTGAAAGTGAAAATCTGGTATTTAAAAGGTGTACAGGGGAGGGGGGATGTTTGAGAGACCATATGGCATGCAGGCGAGAGAGGGAGAGACCAAATCATTTGTGGGACAAGGTGGAGTTCTTCTGCCCATCTATCTTGGGCCCAGACCCACCCAAAATTGAGTGTCTGGCTACACCCCTGCTTGTAGCGCTATAGAAGTGATAAGTAGTAGTAAGTAGAAGTAGTTATAGTGCCGCCTGGCCTTTACCTGTCCCTTTGGGTTAACAATAATCCAAGGCTGCTCCTGATAGTCCTGATCACAATCTGGTTTTCCTTCAGGCACAGACCTTTTTGGCTGTCCTTCCAGCGACGCACTTCTCAGAACTGCACCCTGGCCTTCAACAGGCTTCCCCTGCTCTGATTCCTACTCTCGGGCTGGGATCCACTTACCCAGCCAGAGAGCTCCCCATGCCTTCTCAGTTGCCACTTTTAGTGACAGCCTTAATTCAGCCTCAGTTTATTCTGTCACTCCAGGACCCCCCTCTCTTCCAAGGGTCTCAGTGGGATTACAGGCAACCAAAGACACCCTGTGCTCCCTTGTGTAATCCCTTTTATTAACTCTAACTCAGCTATCAATCATCCCTAAGAAACCCACCCCTTGGGCTGGATCCCCACTCCCCCCAGTAACTCTGGAGAGTTCTACAACCCATACTCTAGTAATCCCTATTATTATGGGGGATTACAAGAGCAATCTTCTTTAACTTCTATTTTTCCCTATTTCTCCTTCTCTTCCTCAACTAAAATAAGCTTCTCATACCTTTTATATATCACATTGCCATCTACTGGTGAAATATGATAATTACTTCTTACCATTCATGCAATTATCCCAACACTTGAAGCATGTGAACTGTCATTGAATGAATAATATTGATAGGGAAATGGGACTTGATATACCACCTTTCTGAGGTTTTTGCAACTACATTCAAAGCAGTTTACATATATTCAGGCTACTCCTCCAGGAAAAAAAGCCTCAAAGAGCTTCAGGCATAAACTGTCTTTAGAGCTAAATACTCTTCATCATCGGCATAAAAAAATCTCCCATCTAAAAGTGTTTAAGGGGCCCTTTTACTAAGCTGTGATTAAAAAGTGGACTAAGGTGGTGTGGGCGTGTGGAATTGCCACCAGGCCACTTTTTACTGCGGCGGGAAAAAGGCTACTTTTAAAATGGATGTTGTTAATGGCCGATATAAAAATTGGTGCATGGCCATTTACTGCCCGAGCCTTTATCGCCTTCTATTTAGCAGGCGGTAATGGCTCATGCGCTAACCCGGCGGAAATCAGGCCGTACATGCTGCCCAATTACTGCCAGGCATGCTTACTCCCCACCCTCTGTGCTAGGAAATACAAAATTATTTTCTGGTGCGGGAAACGGCATGCGGGAAACGCAAAACTACCGCCGGGCGGCTGGGTGTGCCCGGCGATAGTGCTGCTTTGCCGTGTACTACGTGCATGGTAGCCCTACCCGCCGGTTGAGAAAAAGACCCCTAAGTAAATAACTTGAAAAAAATAGCTCAAAATAAGATAAGGCCCTCTTATATTTAATTCTTTTTTATTGATTTCAAACATGGTCACACTTCAGTAACAGTAATGAACATCTTCTACCTTTTACAAACATTTTGCATACACATGACCTTGCTATGTTATCTACTACATGTACTGTGTATTACACAACAATTATTTTCATTTTCTTCCTCTACCCCCCTTCCCTTCCCACCCTCCCTCTTCCCTCCCTTGCCTTCCCCTTTCTCTGTCACCTCTCCCTACCTTTTCTCCTTCCTTCTCTCCTCCCCCTCCCCCCTTTTTTCCCAATCCTATCTATCCCTGCTACTTCTTTAGTCTTAAAAGTTTAGCAGATGACTTCTGGCTGCTGGCGTGAGAGTCGATAAGGCCCTCTTAAAAGAAAGGAAAAACTATATCAAGGCTTATATCTCAAAAGTATTTAACCTCCTACTATATATGCTTACGTGCCAGTGTAGTGCTCCGTCACTCGCAGCTAACACTACCGAGGGCTAAAACAGTACAAGCAAGATGGCTTCTCCTTAAATAGTGATGTCAGACGCCATCTTACCTGATCGCCAATCAAACAGACCTTCAGGCAATCGCAGGACTCATGCAATAGAAATGGCACTATTCAGTTCTGGCATTCAGCCCCGCCGGTTCCAACGTATTCAGATGAAGAATCTGTCCTTGTTCTTGCTGCATCAAAATTTTACAGCGGTCACCTTCTCTTCGCAGGGGAGCAATCCACTGTAACGCCACAGAATGAAGTGACTCAAAACAATGACACTGTTGTACACAATTGAGCTAATTTTTGAAAGAGATCACCGGCCATCTTCCGACACAAATCGGGAGATGGCCGGCGATCTCCTGATCCCGGCCAAATCGGTATAATGGAAAGCCAATTTTGGCCGGCCCCAACTGCTTTTTTGTCACGGAGCCGGCCAACCATCTCTAAACCCGGCGATCTCAACATTTGACCTAAATGTTGAGATTTAGCCGGCCCCAACCATATTTTGAAAATACGGTTCACTCCGCCCCTTTGCGGAGCCGGCCCCGAAGATGGCCGGCGCCTTTCGATTATGCCCCTCAATGTTCTACTAAAGGTGTTGAACATTTTCTGGATATTGAAAGAGGGCTTTATTTTATTTTGAGCTAAGCAGCCTATATTTCACGTTATTTATTTAAACAATTATTAGATGGGAGATTTTTTTGTGCCAACGATGAAGAGTATTTAGCTCTTTGAGGCTTTTTCCTCTTATCAATATTATTAGTTCAACAATAGTTCATATGCTTCAAGTGTTGGGAGAATTGTCTATTATTATTGTTGTATGTGTAAAACAATGCTTACACATGGATATGGGCTCTTTGAATACTGAGCAAATCCAAGAAAACAGGAGGAGCCTCCACGGAAAATCAAAACAAACCAGCAAAAGTAGAGGCTGACATATGAGCAAAACCAATAGGGACATGATATCAAAGAGCAGTTTATTCAGTTCCCTATTGGTTTGCACATTTGTCAGCCTCTCTTTGAATACTGGCCAGCCCGTGTGCAGGTAAAAATTCTACTTGCTGAATGGCAGGCACAAGTACCTTTTTACCCAAGGACTGCAGAAATGATCCTGGGGACAGGTGGAGGGCTGGGCACTGAACAATGTAAGTTATTTATGTTGTAAAAGTTACATACAGAGAAAGCAGACACAGCCTCTGCAGGCAGAGCCTTTCAGAGAATCACAGAGGCCTGGGCCAAAGCAAACTAGGAGGCCCCAGTCCTGGATCCGCGCCAAAACTTTACACGCGAGTAAAAAAAGAAAGGGGTGCAGAAACGGGGACATTCCTAGCATTTACACGCGTACATTTGCATCGCATTTCAGTTGGTGAAAATGGCCGTGCTTAAAGCTAGGCATGATTCCCGGGTGTAAGCGCTATTCTATAAACTGCACCTAACTTTAAGCACAGTTTAAGAACTTAAGAATAGCCATACCGGGTCAGACCAATGGTCCATTTAGCCCAGTATGCTGTTTCCAACATTGGTCAATCCAGGTCACAAATACCTGGCAGAAACCCAAATAGTGGTAACGTTCTATGCTACTAATCCCAGGGCAAGCAGTAGCTGAGTGGACCCAGGCCCACCCATGGCTATGCCCCTGCTGCTCCTCTCCCCCCCCCCCCCCCCATGCTGGTGCTGTCAGGGCACAGGAGTGCACTGCTGCTGGGTGGGCCTGAGCCCAAACTGGGTGAAGGGAAGGGGGGCAAGAAAGGGAGAAATGTTGGGTATAGGGGTGAAGGGGAGGGAGAGATGCTGCATGGGGGAGAGAGGGAGAAATGTGGCTATGCCCCTGAAATCTGGTAACAGCAGTTAGTGTATCTGGTTTAAAAAAGGTTTGCACAAATTCCTGGGGAAAAAGTCCATAGTCTGCTATTGAGACAGACATGCTCCGGCGTCTGATCGATGGAAGGTAGAAGCTGTCAAGTCCTGCCACAGACAAAATGGTGTTCCCCTGAAGACGCTAACGTAGCGAAACATGCCAGCATGTAGGGAACCGGCAAAAACGAATGTCTTGGATATTGGACCTCAAGCCCGACTTTAGGGAGTAGTTCAAACTACGGTTATATTTTAAGTCACAATGTGGATGGGGATCCCAACAGGATGGGTGATCTATCAGTGAACTTCACACTCCTGAATGAGCTAAGTACAATTATTTAAAAAAATATATTATTAGAACAATGGAACATAGTAACATATAGTAACATAGTAGATGATGGCAGAAAAAGACCTGCACGGTCCATCCAGTCTGCCCAAACAAGATAAACTCATATGTGCTATTTTTTGTGTATACCTTACCTTGATTTGTACCTGTCCTTTTCAGGGCACAGACCGTATAAGTCTGCCCAGCACTATCCCCGCCTCCCAACCACCAGTCCCGCCTCCCACCACCAGCTCTGGTACAGACCGTATAAGTCTGCCCAGCACTATCCCTGCCTTCCACCACCGGCTCTGCCACCCAATCTCGGCTAAGCTCCTTAGATCCATTCCTTCTGAAAAGGATTCCTTTATGTTTATCCCACGCAAGTTTGAATTTCGTTACCGTTTTCATTTCCACCACCTCCCGCGGGAGGGCATTCCAAGCATCCACTACTCTCTCCGTGAAAAAATACTTCCTGACATTTTTCTTGAGTCTGCCGCCCTTCAATCTCATTTCATGTCCTCTCGTTCTACCTCCTTCGCATCTCCGGAAAAGGTTCATTTGCGGATTAATACCTTTCAAATATTTGAATGTCTGTATCATATCACCCCTGTTTCTCCTTTCCTCCAGGGTATACATGTTCAGGTCAGCAAGTCTCTCCTCATACGTCTTGTAACGCAAATCCCATACCATTCTCGTAGCTTTTCTTTGCACCACTTCAATTCTTTTTACATTCTTAGCAAGATATGGCCTCCAAAACTGAACACAATACTCTAGGTGGGGCCTCACCAACGATTTATACAGGGGCATCAACACCCTCTTTCTTCTGCTGGTCACACCTCTCTCTATACAGCCTAGCAATCTTCCAGCTACGGCTCTGAAAACCTCACAAATACGGTAGGGAGGCAGGAGTGCTATGATGTTTTAAGGGGTGTTAGCAGTAGCATACTGCAAGAGAGTCCTGTGAGAGTGACCCCTCCTACTGAGAACTCTTAGCAGAGAAAAAGAAAAAATATTTATGCTACATACTATGCATTTTTTATTTTTGATATTTTTCTTTTAAAACACTGTCATTTCTTTGTATAATACTTAGAAATAGGAAATAGAAACCAAACAGTCCTATTTACCCCAGAGGGTTGTATAGTTAAAATTTAATGCCAAGAAGTGTAGAGTGATGCACTTGGGGTGCGGAAATCCAAAAGAGAGATACCGGATAGGAGGGGAGAGATTATTAAGCTCGACTCAGGAGCGAGACCTTGTGGTGTTGGTGTCGGAGGATCTGAAGGTGAAGAAACAATGCGACAAGGCGACAACCGTGGCCAGAAGGATGCTAGGCTGCATAGAGAGGGGTATAACCAGCGGAAGAAAGGAGGTGTTGATGCCCCTCTACAAGTTGTTGGTAAGGCCTCACTTGGAGTATTGTGTTCAGTTTTGGAGGCCGTATCTTGCTTAAGATGTAAAAAGACTGGAAGTGGTGCAAAGAAAAGCTACGAAAATGGTATGGGATTTGCATTGCAAACCGTAAGAGGAGAGACTTGCTGACCTGAACATGTATACCTTGGAGGAAAGGAGAAGCAGGGGTGATATGATACAGATGTTCAAATATTTGAAAGGTATTAATCCGCAAATGAACCTTTTCCGGAAACGGAAAGGTGGTAGAACTAGAGGGCATGAATTGAGGTTGAAGGGGGGCAGACTCAGGACTAATGTCAGGAAGTATTTTTTCACGGAGAAAGTGGTGGATATGTGGAATGCCCTCCCGCGGGAGGTGGTGGAGATGAAAACGGTAACGGAATTCAAACATGCATGGGATAAACACAAAGGAATCCTGTTTAGAAGGAATGGCTCTGTGGAATCTTAGCGGAGATTGGGTGGCAACGCCGGTAATTGGAAACAAAACGGGAGCTGGGCAGACTTCTACGATCTACGCCCTGATCGTGACTGAATAGATAGGGGGGATGGGCTGGAGTGTAAATGTTAAGGGGCTTCGATGTTAGCTGCAGAACTTAGTACAAGAACAGTGCTGGGCAGACTTCTACGGTCTGTGCCCTGAGAAACTCGGGTATACATATAAATTATCACATACCATGTAAAATGAGTTTATCTTGTTGGGCAGACTGAATGGGCCGTACAGGTCTTTATCTGCCGTCATTTACTATGTTAAGTGACATACACAAGGCCCAACAATTATAAAAATAAGATAACTTGTTTATTTAGCAATAAATAGGAATGTGAGAACAATGCACAGATGCTAGGATACCTAGGGAAAAACAATGAATACCTGTCAGGCATGTTAGAGAAAACACACACCTAGTACCCTAGCTACGACTGTTGGACCGACCATTTATCTCCAGCACTACAAGAATTGGAACCGTTATAACCTGGCTAGTTCAACAGGTTCCTCTCTTGGATGCTGGAGCAGAACAGCTGTTAGGAGAGCACCGACGTGCAGCAGGTGCAGGCTGACTGGCATGCTGTGAGGGGTCAGTCTCTGGGGAGATGCAGGGTGGTGCGCATGGCGCTGAGAGATTTTAACAGCTGATGAACTCTGAGGCACTGGCAGCTTGGATCCAGTTGTTACCAGACAACCTCTCGCTTCCCAAGAGGCTCCTTATACTCAGTTCTTGGAGGTCACTGTGGCCCAAAAGTTATCACCTAGTGCTCTTTGTTATGTCAGGTGTCTGGGATACTGTCCTTGACTCGGGTACACACGGTTTCTTGGGGCGATAAGGCACAGGAGTTGCGTCACTCAAGTAGGCCACAGTCATCTTCCTGGCTGCTCAGTGGCCTTGGAAACTTAGTCAGAGTTTAAACTGATTTATAAACCAAGTCTATAGTATAGTATGCAGGAGAGTTTTAACTAGCCAGGGTCTGTATTGTAGTGCTATGAACTGTAGTAGTGCTATATAGGGGTTTCACCCCCACACACCGGAGAAAGAGATCCTTAGCTAGCAGGGCTTGGAGAATCCTGTCAGCTCAAGTATTTATATTTTGAGGGTGGGGGAGAGGGAGGCGGTGAAGGGGCAGAGAGCATGGGGAAGGCAGGGGCGGAAAATTATGTGCTGAGTACTTTGGGCTCAGGCCTACCCAAAATTGGACTTCTGGCTACACTACCAGTCAGTGCAATGAAACTTTACCACAAGCACAAATATTAATCATCAAAAATCATTAGCCTGCTGTTTGAAATGTGCCTATACAAAAATTATAATAATGTGGCCCCCCAAATTTATGCGTGAGTGTGTCCAGTGAAGTATTATAATTAGGGTTATACTGAATATACATATTTGATTCGATTTGGCCTCAAATAGTGTCCTAAATACATCATTCAGAGTGAATGGGCTTTGTCAGCATTATTGCACTGGGAGCCACTAGCGTGGCTTGATATAAAAGGCCCTTGCCTATCCCAGTGGCTTAGCTACGTGGGGCCTGGGCCCCCATAGATTTGGCCCTGGACCCCCCTGCCGATGACCCGCCGCCAACCCGCCGTCGCCTGCCTTTGCTGGCGGGGGACCCCAACCCCCGCCAGCTGCGCCAGCCGAGGTCCTCTTCTTCTCGCAAAAGGCAGGACGTCAGAAACAGAAGGAAGCCTTTTGCGAGAAGAAGAGGACCTCACTGGCGGGGGTTGGGGTCCCCCGCCAGCAAAGGTAGGCGACGGCGGGTTGGCGGCGGGAGGGGGGCAAAGTCGGCAATGGCAGGAGGGTCGGCAGCAGGGGGGGCAAAGTTGGCAATGGCGGGGGGGGGGGGGGGGGGGGGGGGGCTGGGGGGGGGGCTAAATTGTGCCCCCTCACCTCAGGCTCTGGACCCGCCGAAGTCTGGCTACGCCCCTGGCCTATCCTACACTGAAAAACGAAAACGGGCTTAGGTTGGTTGACAATTTGCTTTAATTTCAAGCCGCCAGATTAGATAAAAAATTTCTTAGGTCTCTAAGGGCCTCGTTTACTAAGCCGTGTTATAGGTGCTCTAGCATTTATAGCATGCATTAAAAATTTGTGCGTGCCAATGCTAGAGACACCCACAGGAATATAGGGGTGTCTCTATCATTTAGCAGTGTTAACGTTAGTGCACGCTAAAAATGCTAGCGCACCTTAGTAAACAGGGCCTTTACTGTTTGCCATTAATTAGGTGGTAGTCATGGCCGAGTGGTTAAGGCGATGGACTTAAAATCCATTGGGGTCTCCCTGCACAGGTTCAAATCCTGCTGACTACAGGGCAGCAAATTTGTCTTACTAGTAGTAGAGTTCCTGGAACTCCTTGCCAGAGGATGTGGTAACAGTGGTTAGCGTATCTGGGTTTAAAAAAGGTTTGGACAAAATTCCTGGAGGAAAAGTCCATAGTCTGCTGTTGAGACAGACATGGGAAGCAACAGCTTGCCCTGGGATTTGTAGTATGGAGTGTTGCTACTCTTTGAGATTCTGCATGGAATCATGTCACTCTTTAGGGTCCGGAATCTTGTTAGTCTTAGGGGTTCTACATGGAATGTTGCCATGATTTGGGTTTCTGCCAGGTTCTTGTGACCTGCTTTGGCCACTGTTTGGAAAACAGGATACTGGGCTAGATGGACCACTGGTCTGACCCATTGTTCAGTATGTGGATGATATGCTCATCACATGCCCTGACTTTGACACCTGTGTCCAGGTCACAAGTATTGCAGTTACCAGATCGTTTAATTGAATACAAGATAATATTAGCCTCAACCAAGGAAACAATTACAATAACCCTCGATGTGTGTGCTTACACTAGATGTGGTGAACATCCTTACCAGCAATATTATTCAGCTTTTGATATATACATGTGTCCCTTCTCCACATGTGGAAGTTGGGCAGAAGTATGGTGGTACACAGGTACATGGGTTCCCTATTCAGGTCAAGCGATTCCAGAACTCAAGAAGAGTATTTCCATTATGAAACCACGAGTAATTACCAATTGTCCAATGACCAAGTGCAATCAGGTGGCTATCATCTTCAGAGGAATAACCTCTGTCACGTACAGAGCCTATTCCCTGGGAATAGATGCCACAGGCAGGGTTCCTATTGGCACATTTCTTATTATTCCTCCTCCCCAGCCTGAAAGAAATCCCTTAATGCCAATCAAGGTCCCAGAAGAAAAGATTCCCTACCAGGTTGTACAGATTAACAATGCCAAAGACTTAGTTGCACTAGAAACTGGGTTTGGGGATACTAACCTGTGGCTCGAATGGGCCCACTATACCACAGCGAGTTTGAATGTTTCTAACTGTTATTTCTGCGCCCATGCAAGGGCAGAACCTACAGCGGTTCCTTTTCCTTTAGATCTTTACAATGATCCAGATGGTTTTTGGTGTATGTTAGAGCTATTGCAGGTAAAAGAGGACATTAATCAGTCTTGTCAACATCTTGACAAACATCACCCCTACCTGCCCCCTCGGCTGAGGGTGCCGCCTGCATTCAGAATTTCAGACCGACACAAGGTATCATACATGTCTGGACCGACATGCAGTTAAAAACCCACGTTTTTTGGGAAATTTGACCAATTGTAATACCACCCTAGGAAAAGGGGCCCTGCGAGGTCTGAACCTCACAGACTTTTCACAGGCTAGAGCAGATGTATGGTGGTATTGTGGAACCACCACCATCCACCATACACTCCACAGAAGTTGGACAGGCAGATGTGCCTTGGTCAAATTGATAATTCCAATAGTCATAGCATCTTTGATTCCTCCTCATAGCAGCTCTTCCTCACGAGTGAAGAGACATGCAGTGCCCGGATCTTTTGATGACCGGGTCTATATAGATGCAATTGGAGTTCCAAGAGGGGTCCCTGATGAGTTCAAAGCTGCAGGATTCGAATCTGCCTTCTTTTGGTGGGCGACTATCAACAAGAACGTAGATTGGATCAACTACATATATTACAATCAGCAGAGATTTGTGAATTATACCAGAGATGCGGTTCAAGGTATTGCAGCACGGTTAGATGCCACTAGCAGAATGACGCTTGAGAATCGATTGGTGCTTGACCAATCGTTAGCGGCAGACGGAGGAGTGTGTCGCAAAATAGGTACACAGTGTTGCACCTTTATCCCCAACAACACTGCCCCAGTTGGGTCAATCACCAGAGCTTTGAAAGGCCTTACCTCGCTCTCAGAGGAATTGGCTGAAAACTCAGGTGTTGATACATCCTGGACTGGTTGGATGGATAAAGCTTTTGGTAAATGGAAGACATTTATCATTTCTGCAGCCACCACCATTATCATAGTGGTTGCTATTTTTGTATTGGTAGGATGCTGCATAATCCCGTGTGCTAGAGGCTTAGTAGAACGCTTAATTGAAACTGCCATAACCAAGAAAGCAGCAGCAGGACAATATGTCCTGTACGAAAATCTCCTTCCCAACACCACAGGAGACAGTACATTGGACTATCTCCCTATGAGATGGACCAATCGCTATGCAAACGCTAGAGAAGCTACAGAGGTATCTGCAAATATATAGTAGATTCAGAGCACACAGGGATGCAAAGTAATGACATTATGCTTTATACAATGATGTGATCAATAATCAATATGACTATGTAATCAAGGCAAACGTATAATCAGCATATAATCAGTATATAACCAAAGAATTAATTAGCTTGATGATTGTTAGCAATATATATATACATATGTAAGAGTATGATTAAAAACCTGCATATTAATAGGTTGAAAGATATTATAATTGTAATCATAGTTTGTTCACTTGACCCTACCTGCCCCTCCAACTACCGCCCCATCTCTCTTTTACCCTTCCTTTCCAAAATACTTGAGCGCGCTGTTCACAGCCGCTGCCTTGACTTTCTCTCCTCTCATGCCATCCTCGATCCACTTCAATCCGGCTTTCGCCCTCTGCACTCGACAGAAACAGCACTCTCTAAAGTTTGCAACGACCTGCTCCTGGCCAAATCCAGAGGTCACTACTCCATCCTCATCCTCCTCGATCTTTCCGCCGCATTTGACACTGTCAACCATGATTTACTTCTTGCCATGCTGTCCTCTTTTGGGTTCCAAGGCCCTGTCCTCTCCTGGTTCTCCTCTTATCTCTCCCACCGCACCTTCAGGGTACACTCCCATGGATCTTCCTCCACTCCCATCCCACTATCTGTTGGAGTTCCCCAGGGATCTGTCCTTGGACCCCTTCTCTTCTCAATCTACACCTCTTCCCTGGGCTCGCTGATCTCGTCTCATGGTTTTCAGTATCATCTTTATGCTGATGACACCCAGCTATACCTCTCCACACCTGACATCACCGTGGAGACCCAGGCCAAGGTATCGGCCTGTTTATCCGACATTGCGGCATGGATGTCCAACCGCCACCTGAAGCTGAACATGTCCAAGACCGAGCTCCTCGTCTTTCCTCCTAAACCCACTTCTCCTCTTCCTCCACTCTCTATCTCTGTTGATAACACCCTTATCCTCCCTGTCCCATCTGCCCGCAACCTCGGAGTCATTTTCGACTCCTCCCTCTCCTTCTCTGCGCATATCCAACAGACTGCCAAGACCTGTCGCTTCTTCCTCTTCAACATCAGCAAAATTCGCCCTTTCCTCTCTGAGCACACCACCAGAACTCTCGTCCACGCTCTCATTACCTCTCGCCTTGATTACTGCAACTTACTCCTCACCGGCCTCCCACTCAGCCATCTATCCCCCCTTCATTCAGTTCAGAACGCTGCTGCACGTCTTATATTCCGCCAAAACCGATATACTCATATCACCCCTCTCCTCAAATCACTTCACTGGCTTCCGATCAGTTATCGCATACAATTCAAGCTCCTCCTCCTTACCTACAAATGCACTCAGTCTGCGGCTCCTCACTACCTCTCCACCCTCATCTCCCCCTATGTTCCCGCCCGTAACCTCCGCTCACAGGACAAAGCCCTTCTCTCAGTACCCTTCTCCACCACTGCCAACTCCAGACTCCGCCCATTCTGCCTTGCCTCACCCCATGCCTGGAACAATCTTCCTTTACCCATACGCCATGCCCCCTCCCTACCCATCTTCAAATCTCTGCTTAAAACTCACCTCTTCAATGCTGCCTTCGGCGCCTAACCACTCGAGATATATAAAATACCCCAATCTATCCACCCTATCAGACTAACTGTTCACTCGTCCTCTAGATTGTTCACTTGTCTTTAGATTGTTTTCTTGTCTTTTAGATTGTAAGTTCTTTGAGCAGGGACTGTCCTTCTATGTTTAAATTGTACAGCGCTGCGTAACCCTAGTAGCGCTTTAGAAATGCTAGTTAGTAGTAGTAGTAGTAGTTGCTTAATCGCAGATATGGGTTAGCCCCAAGAGGGGTTAGAATAAGACTGAGATAGTATCTATGTTGTGATCGGGATGCCAAAATCTTTTCCATACCAGCTTACAATCAGACTCTCTAAATAGATAGCTTTATAGGATACCTTCTGGAATGGATGGTACCATGATAGATAACCCTAGTGTCACCCTATGAGATAGGGTGAAGAGGGGAATGTTAATATGTGTCCCAACTTGAAACCCACCCACTGGAATAGTGGTGGGCCGAGTTCTATAGCCTAAGCTGCTGAAAGACACTGACTAGGCCTGAAAATCTGATGATGGCCTTGTAGCTGAGTGCCTGCAGAAGCAGGGCTGCTTGGTAAGCCTTATTAGAATTTACTGTGACATTCAAAAGTAGTGTAAAGGCCAAGATGGAGGAATTAATGGCAAAAATTGTAAGAAGTTTGGTTCAGAAAATGGAGTCTGCTGTTGTAAAGATGGCATCCAGGATCATGAGGTATGAATACTATTCTCTCTATATTAGGAAAGATGTTTACAATTCAGGAAATGACAGTTATTAAGAAATATCATAAAAGGGGGGGGGGGGGGGAAGGAGGGAGAAGATGAACACCTGATCTGCAATTACTAAGACCAGCTCTGAATGGTCTCATGACATTTTGAGGAGAATTCTTTCCACTGAATTCCTGCTCATTCCAATTAGTCCTACATGTAAAAGCAATCTCAAAAGTCTGCCTTCCCCCTCTCATTTCCAAATTGCAGTAGGGACTTGGAAAACCCTGGTCTTAATCGGCTCATTTCTTTCAGCAATGAAAGTCTTCTGCTTCCCTTTCAGGATCTGGCTTGCTTTCTTTTCCTACCTTCTGAAAAACGGAATTGGTTTCAGAAATACAGGTTGCTGAATTAAGGCCAGAGACATGAATCATACACTCACATGTTCACTGCCTGCTGGGTCTGTTATTCTATTCCCAGCAGAATACCCAGGAAACTTCAATGCGCATCTGTGAATGTTGAGCAATTTAAAGGCGATGCCCTACTGTGCCACAGTTAATCATCCGAGGTCTATTGCTATCATTATTTAATTTCTGACATTTTCTTGCCTACTAATTACAGGAACAAATTCTGGGCTGGGAAGTGCTTCTAGAGGGTGATGATTACCTTCTCATTTGGATTTTGGATTTAATTTTCAATTCAACCCTCTTCTCCAGGGCAGCTACAATTTAGGCAGTCCTCTGATGTTTCACAAATCAGCAATATTATATACTTTCTTCAAAATAATACTTTTGCTGGTTTTATGAATTAGATTTTTCTCTTTTTCTTCAGTCATCTTGCACTGTAAAAGATTTTTTTTCTCCCCCCACCCCCCCCACCACAGGCACAGTGACCTAAAGGCCTTATCCATGAAAGGGCTTCTGTGGAAATTATTACACACAAGGTCTTTTACTAAAGTAGGTTTTTGCAATTAACTGCAAAGCCTTTCCGGGAAATGCAGGGAGCGGGATCATCATCTGCCTTGCATTTATTTATTTATTTATTACATTCTTATCCCGTGCTTTCCTGCGCATCGCAGGCTCAATACGGCTTACATAGTAACAAGAGAATACAATCTGTAGTGTCTGAATCAACAAAGGAGGTATGTGGTAGGACAAATGAACAAGGGGTAAATGGGATAAAAGAGGTATGAGAGAAGGGATAGGTAAGGAAGTGGAGCGATGAAGAAGAGGTAGGGGAAGAGCATGGAGGGTAAGAAGATTGGGTAGGAGGTCATTTCTGAGCCATTGTTGTTAATGATTAGATGAACCGGTAAATGGATGGGTTGCTTATGTTCCCTTCTCCACTACTGCCAACTCCAGACCGCGCCTTCTGTCTCGCTGCACCCTACGCCTGGAATAAACTTCCTGAGCCCCTACGTCTTGCCCCATCCTTGGCCACCTTTAAATCTAGACTGAAAGCCCACCTCTTTAACATTGCTTTTGACTCGTAACCACTTGTAACCACTCGCCTCCACCTACCCTCCTCTCTTCCTTCCCGTTCACATTAATTGATTTGCTTACTTTATTTATTTTTTGTCTATTAGATTGTAAGCTCTTTGAGCAGGGACTGTCTTTCTTCTATGTTTGTGCAGCGCTGCTTACGCCTTGTAGCGCTATAGAAATGCTAAATAGTAGTAGTAGTAGTACTTACGGTAGGTCAAGTCATTTGGGTAAAGCTGTTTGAATAGATGGGTTTTCAATAGTTTCCTAAAGGGAAGGTATTCACTAGTTGATCGAATGTATCTGGGTAGAGCATTCCAGAGTTGGCATCCCAGGTAGGGGAAGTTAGATGCATGATATGTTTTATACTTTAGTCCTTCGCAATTGGGAAGGTGCAGATTTACCGCACATGGAAGCTGCTTAATATACTCCATTTCACCGCAGTACATGGCAGGTGCAAATAATGTGGGAGCAACCTTGCCACCTGCCCCGGCATATAACACATTGCAGGGCCAACTTGAAAATAAATCAATATTAACTAACTAAACTAGTCATCATCATCATCATTGATTATTCATTTGATATAGCGCAGGGACCAAAAACAATGGTATTTAAGCAGGGTACAATATAAAACTGTGGACGGATGAGAAGAGAAAGATAAAAGGTACGAAATAAGGGAAAGAGGCAGGAAGACAACTAATTCCCCGATGATCAAATGTAAATGCAGGCGCTACAGGCCACCAGCGCCGGACTAGTGCCCCGCATTTTCCCAGCACAGATGATCAGAGGGGGTCTGGTGTGAGCGCGCAGGGAATACTGCAGAGCTCATTTAAAGTATATTTAAATGTAGCTCTCTGGTATTCCGTCCGTATGATCAAAGCACTGCGCTCTGATTGCACAGGCCAAATAGCGCCTTAACCCTGTGCCAGCTTGGAGCTGGTGTTAGGGCTAACGCTCTTCCTTCCCCCCATAACCATGTCAGGCAGCCTGGGCTGTCACTGTCAGCCCAGCCTGCCCTCAGTCCTGGGGGTCCAGTGGACCCCCCCAATGGCTGAGGGCCTGGTGTCCTAGTGTTCCCCCAAGTCCCCACACCCCCCGGACCAGAGGCGTAGCCAGACTTCGGCGGGAGAGGGGTCTAGAGTCCAGGTGAGGGGGCACATTTTAGCCCCCCATGGCGCCGCCAA
The DNA here is from genome assembly GCF_901765095.1 of Microcaecilia unicolor. NCBI lineage: Eukaryota > Metazoa > Chordata > Amphibia > Gymnophiona > Siphonopidae > Microcaecilia > Microcaecilia unicolor. Next base: position 506,219,125 of record NC_044033.1, on the reverse strand, counting down.
CTCTCCGCCATTGCCGACCCCCCCCTGGCGCCGCCACCGCCGCCACCACCAACTTTGCTCCCCCTGCAGACAACCCTCTTGACCCCCCCCACCGCCAACCCTCCCCCACCGCCGCCATCGCCGCCTACCTTTGCTGGTGGGGGACCCCAATCCCCGCCAGCCGAGGCCCTCTTGCTGCCCGCGCAAGGCTTCATTCTGTTTCTGACGTCCTGCACGTACACTGCAAGGCTTCATTCTGTTTCTGTGGGTCTGATGTCGTGCAAGTACAACGTGCAGGATGTCAGAAACAGAATGAAGCCTTGCGTGGGAAGCAAGAGAACCTTGTCTGGCGGGGCTTGGGGTCCCCTGCCAGCAAAGGTAGCCCACGGCGACGGCGGGGGAATGTTGGCGGTGGGAGGGGGGGTCGAGAGGGTCGTCGGTAGGGGGGTCCAGGCCCAAATCTATGGGGGTCCTTGCCCCCGTGGCCCCACATAGCTATGCCCCTGCCCCAGACAGTGACACGGACCTCCAGCTCAATGTTTGACAAGTCCGTGCTTTTGACAGCCCGGATCTGTCAAACAAGTGCAGAAGGATTGTGTCTGAGCACATGCCCAGGCACAATCCTCTTGCACTTCCCCCCCCCCCCCCCCCGGTGATCAACGATAATAACGTGCCTAAATTTGCATGTTATTAGCATTGATCATTGGGGAGTTAATTCCCCATGCTGTCCTAGCGCCATTATTAGGGCGCTGTTTCAGAACAGCGCAGGAAATTAATCATTGGGGCCTAAGAGATGGAAACCATGCAGTTTTAAAAGCAACGAATGAGGGTTCAGAGTGGATTTGTGGGGGGAAGTGAATTCCAGAGTATAGGACCGATAGAACTGAAAGCAGAGTTATGAGTAACGTCCAGATGAACGACAGAAGGAGGAGGAAGGGAAAGAAGACCGGCATTAGAGGACCAGAGTGTGCGAGGAGGAGTGTAGTAGAGAATGACATGGGGACGGGGACCCGCAGTAACAGCGGGGACGGGGACAGAGCTTGCGGGGATGGGGCGGGAACAGATCCTACAGGGACGAGGCAGGGATGGGGACAAATTTTGTCCCTGTGTCATTTTCTACTTTGAAGCCTGTTAATGAACTGGACTGTTATTTATGTTTGAGTGTTGCAGACAATGATATTTTGATTTTTTGGAAAAACAAGCAATCATGCTGGCCACAAATAGCAAAATTTGCATGAGGAATCCTGTACATCCTGCTACCAGCACATCTTCTAAGAAGACATCTTCTATTGCAGGAAGGACTGTGGAAGACAGGAGAGCAAGACTGAATCCTGAGATTGTTGATGACTTCTTATCCATCCACAGATTAAAAAAATCATAACAGTGCTTCATAGGGTATATTTCTTCCCTCTAGGTCATACAGAACGGGTTGTATTTTGTACTCCTGGACATTTTAGCAGGGTGGATTAGGATTCTTTGGGGTAGTAGAAGTCAGTTGTTGTTGGGGTTGGAAGGGTAGAAGGTGGTGGTGAGGAGGGTTATTATTGTTTTCTATTTGTAATTTATACACAACAGTTGCACAGCATATTGTTCCTTTTTATACTTTAATAGAAAGATTTAAATATAAAATCATAATTGTTCAAGGCTTCTGCAGATGAGGACAGAGCCCATGGGGACAGGGCGGGGACAGAACCTGCGGTGATATAGGGCCTGCAGGGACGGGGCAGGGACGGAGACAGAACCTGTGGGGACGGGGTGGGAACGGAGACAGAACCCACAGGGACGAGGCGGGGACAACCTTTGTCCCCGTGTCATTCTCTAGAGTGTAGGGAACAAGTAGACGCTGTAAACAGTCAGGGGCATGGGGAAAACATCCTTTGAAGGTGAGGGTCAAAAGTTTGAAGTGAATATGAGAGGAAAGAGGCAGCCAGTGTTTAGAGTGGAGTAATGCGGTGGAATGGGTGGATGTTATGAAGTAACCATATGGCTGTAGACTGTACTAACTGAAGGAACTCTTCTTCCTTTCCGCATCACCCCTTCTGATCCCTTACTACCTGACCCCTACACCTGAACCCCCCCCCCCCCCCCCCCGATGATCTTTCCATCGTGGACGCTGGAGAAATTGAATATTTGATCAGGGATGCCGGAGGGTGCTGGAGGATCTTAAACATTTAATTGGGGGTGTCGGGGATTGGAACCTTGGATCAGTGGTGTGATGGGCAGAGATCTGGGGCTATCTACTACTACTACTATTTAGCATTTCTATAGCGCTACAAGGCATACGCAGCGCTGCACAAACATAGAAGAAAGACAGTCCCTGCTCAAAGAGCTTACAATCTAATAGACAAAAAATAAAGTAAGCAAATCAAATCAATTAATGTGTACAGGAAGGAGGAGAGGAGGGTAGGTGGAGGCGAGTGGTTACAAGTGGTTACGAGTCAAAAGCAATGTTAAAGAGGTGGGCTTTCAGTCTAGATTTAAAGGTGGCCAAGGATGGGGCAAGACGTAGGGGCTCAGGAAGTTTATTCCAGGTGTAGGGTGCAGCGAGACAGTAGGCGCGAAGTCTGGAGTTGGCAGTAGTGGAGAAGGGAACAGAAAAGAAGGATTTATCCATGGAGCAGAGTTAGCTTTTCGCAGAAGTACTCAGAAATCACAACTTCAGATTGCTATGTCTCACTGTAATAACTTCTGTTTGACAATAAACGCCTCCTTGTCCAATTGGAACAAAAATGGATTTTTCATTTGTGGACACTACACCCGATAGGTTTGAACTCTAGATTGGAGTGGAGTAATTTCTTTTAAAGGTAATTGATAGAATCTAAGAAAAGAGATCTGAATGGGACTGTTCTATGACTGGATCCATTAGATTGCTGGCATCTGACATCCGCCTATAATTAGAGGCGCCATATTCCTGGCAGTTTCACTGGAGAGCTGCAGCTTTGAAGTGTTGAACCATATGCCATTAACAGTGAAATGAGAAAGGCTGTTTATTATTAGTTTAAGTTGCAATGTAATTTTGAGTTAGTAACGTGATGCTTTGCATCTAACAGTGCGACCTGCCATGGACCCTGAGGAAGATCCAAAACTCTGGCCATAGTCAGCTGTGCAGAGCAGACAACATTGGGCATCGTGTTCAGATAAGTTTTGCTATATATTTTTGTGATTTAAGAAATAAATTAAATGGTGGATAGAGGTTTTTTTTTGCCAATGATGACAGCGAATAATCCTTGACAAAATAGGCTGTATGCCTTAATCATAAGGAGTCCTATTGAGGCTTTCTCTGCTTTTTTTTTTTTAATCATTTATTTATAATTTTTCATTTTACAAGGGTCACTTGCAAACAGTAATACAGAGATGACTGCACATTAATACAAGAAGAAAACAATCCCAACTAGATATATGGATTATATACAATCATTCTCTTTCTTAGACCACAAAGTGAAGAAAAATAGGGAGAGTGAGATAAGACAAGGAGATCAATTAAACAGTAAACAGAAAAAAGAAAACATGGTATTAACCTGATTATTCCCAGACATTACTCATCTAATTCATTATTCCACATTGATCATCTGGTTGGCTTCTTTAAGACCAAATACGGTGTATAGTCAATTCATTTCATTGAAAACATACTTTTTGTCCAGATTTTAGTTAGAAATAATACATCTGATTACATTCTCCGTCTTTTAAAAACCAGAAATTATTTAACAGTACATATACTTAAGTCTCCAATTCAAATCCCATTGATCAAAGCAATCCCAGTTTTCACAGGCTTCACTCCTTTCGAAGTAATAATTAAGGAAATATTTCTGAGGAAAACTTTAGGAGTCATACCTGGAACTCTGGGAAAAACAATAATCTCGACATTAATCATCCACTATAACATCTACCTTATCATTCAAAGTTCCTGGTCCATTATCATTTTCAGGATCTTAACCACTTCTAGCTTGTGTAGAACTTCATTCATTATATCAATTTTTCACTCTCAAAGGGTTCAGTCAAATTGTCCATGTAACTCTCCAATAAGATTATATCTGAAACAAAGTTATTTACTACCGCCGTCAGGTCCCAAAGCGCCTTCCAGATGGCATTCCATGTATCCTCCACGGAAGCCAAAAACTCCAAGGTGATTTCTCTTGAGGTGTTTAGGAGTGGTTCCGCCGATTTGGGTTCTGCTGTAAACGTCCTCCGTTTCAGCATATGCCTCTAACTCACTCCTCCACTCCTTTGGACATGGTGGTTGAATAATTTGGGAGCGATGGAGTTGTTTTTCCAGGTCCAAGAGCATCGACGCTCCTTCGCTGGCGCTAATCAAAGGACTCGCCAACCCTTTCATCTGTGGGCAGTTCGACGCACAGCGGTCCCGCACTTGCTGCTCAGGGGACAAAATGCTGGCCATCAGCGGCTGACCACCGGTTGTTCCCTTCCTCCCAGTTAAGGAAAGTGCAATTGCAGAGAGGGAATTTGCATAAAGAAGACAAAACTTCAGAAGGCAGCTGGGCCGCTGGGCATATGAACTTCAGGTCACCATCTTACCACTCTCCCAGTTTGGGACACTCTTTGTCTGGTTTCTCCTCAGAGGCCTGTCTGATATGGGTAACCCTTCAGCATAGCCCTCTAAGTCATTGAAACACACAAGCCCCTCCACCCCTACAAGGTGGTGTCCCTTCGGAGGGGTCTTTGATTCCTTTTAAGCCTATTTGCTCTTAACTTCATTGTATGCTCCCTTATTCTAGAGTTGTCCTTCATTTGAAAAAGGCTCACTTCCTGTAGATTAATGCCCCTGACATATTTAAACGTCTCTATCATATCTCCTCTCTCCCATCGTATACATGTTGAGGTTCCTGATCCTGTCCCTATATGTTTTATGTGTGCTGTCTGCCAGGTGCCAAAATTCAAGATGTTACAGAGAGCTTGCTGACACTCATAAGCAGAAACATAGCCAGTTTATGATATCAGGGGGAGCAGACCTTTTCTAAAACAGGCATCAGTGTGAAACTGAAGGGCTGATCTACATAGGTGCCATTTTATTCAAAATCCATTTGGGGAAGCAACCTCTCCCCTTACATCTCACCTAGCTATGCCTCTGCTCGTAAGCCTAAAGACTATTATTCGATGTTGCTCATTCATGTTGGTACAAATGATATTGCTAGGTACCCCTCCGAATGTTTCAAAAGTGACTTCATGGCGTTGGGAGAGAAGGTGAAGTAGACAGGTGCCCAGGTGGTGCTCTTATCAATCCTCCCTGTCGAAGGTAAAGGCTAAGGCAGAGAAGTTTGCATGCTGGAGGATGAATATGTGACTGCGGCGATGATGTCATCAAGATCATTTTGGCTTCCAGGGCCATGGGATGCTTTTCCAAGGACCGCTGAGCAGAGATAGTATCCAAAGAAAGGAAGAAATGTCTTCAGTAATAGACTGCCTAACCTACTGAAGATGGGTTTAAATTACAATCGTTGGGGTAGGGTGATCAAAGCCCCCAGGTAAGTACAAGTCCTCAGGTAAGTGAAGCATAAAAAATCTCTACACAAATGGGAAAAGGGGGCAATGTCTGGAAAGCATAGTATATACTAATGCCCAAAGTATGGGAAATAAGGTTTTAGATCTTGAGGCTATCATGGAAGAGGCTGATTTGAATTTAGTGGTGATCAGAGACATGGTTCACAGAGAACCAAGACTGGGATATTGTCATACTAGGCTATAATGTGTTCAGAAAAGATAGGGTAGGAAGAAATGGAAGGGGAGTAGCATTATATGTTAAAGATAATGTTAAAACCAAACAATTGCAGGGCCTGCATTATAAGGTAGAGGCACTGTAGATCAATCTGGAAAGAGGGAATGAAAAACATAATTACATTGGTGTGATACATAGGCCTCCTTCAGAGACAGAAGAAACAGGCAGAGATTTAATTGAAAGCATTCAATTGTCCTAAAGTTTCCTTTTAGTATTCTCATACAAACAAAAAAGCAACACTGGGCCTTCAAGACTGAGACAACAGGAGTGTTTTATTAGTAAATGACCCAACATGGGCCGTGTTTCGGCGTAAAGCAACGCCTGCCTCAGGGGTCAGGGTTCGGGCATAAATTATGTGAAGTATATATGTATCCAATGCCTTCAAGATTGAACGGAGAGAATCTGTAAAGCCGAAGAGACTAAAACAGGTGGTTTCTTTTAAATCGCTGCCGTCTGTTGTGACAGGTTCTCTTTGGCTTTACAGATTCTCTCCGTTCAATCTCGGAGGCATTGGATGCATATATACTTCACATAATTTATGCCCAAACCCTGACCCCTGAGGCAGGCGTTGCTTTACGCCGAAACACGGCCCATGTCGGGTCATTTACTAATAAAACACTCCTGTTGTCTCAGTCTTGAAGGCCCAGTGTTGCTTTTTTGTTTGTGTACTTTTTATGTTTACCCTCTCTCTGTTTGGCTTTTAGTATTCTCACCATAAAATCATAGATACAGTGTTCTGGTTTTGTAAAGAGCTGTACCACAGAGGTGACATCCTGGTTGGCACTGCCATTTTTCATATGATGTCTATGTAAAAATGAAATCTCTTCTTTAGCATCTGGCTTGTTTCTCCGATATAGCACCCTTCGTCACACTTTTTACATTGGATGATACCAAAATCTGCAACAGGGTAGACATGAGGAAAGACCTAGCAGCTAAGATTTAATGCTAAAAAATGCAGGGCAATACATTTGGGCTGCAAAAACCCGAGGGAACGGTACAATTTAGGGGGTGTAGAACTTTGGTGCATCAAAGAGGAGCAGGACTTGGGTGTGATTGTATGTGATGATCTTAAGGTGGCCAAACAGGTAGAAAAATGATGGTGAAAGCTAGAAAGATGTTTGGGTGCGTAAGGAGCGATGACCAGTAGGAAAAAGGAGGTCATGATGTCTCTGTATAAGACTCTGGTGAGATCTCATTTAGAATATTGTGTACAATTCTGGAAACCACACCTTCAAAAAGATATAAACAGGATGAAGTCAGTCCAGAAGGCGGCTACTAAAACGGTTAGTGGTCTTCGTCATAAAGCTTATGTATACTTTGGAAGAAAGGTTGGAGAGGGGAGATATGATAGAGATGTTTAAATACCTTTGTGGTATAAATGCATTGGAGGTGAGTTTCTTTCAAATGAAAGGAAGCTAGGGAACGAAGGGGCATAGGATGAAGGTGAAGGAGGATAGACTCAGAAGTAACCTGAGGAAATATTTCTTTCATGGGAAGAGTGGTGAATTGCCTCCTAGTGGGTGGAAACGAAAACTGTACCTGAATTCAAGGAAGCTTGGGACAAGTACATAGGATCCCTAAGGGAGTGAAAGGGAGAGTAGATGGCACGGATGGGCAGAATGGATAGGCCATATGGTCTTTATCTGCCTTCATTTTTCTATCTTTCTAGAACCAGGAAGTAGAAATGCATTAAGTGAAAGTTGGAGGCCATTTTCTTTTTGATGCAATGGGAATCCCATTCAGTCTTAGAAAACATTATTGAAGTATGAATGCCTCTTGGAGATTTAATTCTAGCAGCTGCAGTCGGACTTTGATAATCTCACTTGAGTAAGGAAGCCTGAAATCAGCTAAATCTGACTCAGGCACCCAGATCCCTTTTGAAATTCCACACCAATCTGTGTATTTCTGTTTTCATCCCGTTTAGAATGTGTCCTTGATGTAGACTTAATTAGTCAAATCTATCTATCTATCTATCTATCTATCTATCTATCTATCTATCTATCTATCTCCTATATAATAAAACGTACCTCCAATGTTCTGAAGCTGACTGCGTGGACATAAGCCTTGAGGCATTCGTGCTTCTGTATCCATCTCTTGAAATGATGACGTCTCCCACTTCTGGGTGCGTCAGCAGCGACAGTGCCCAATCACAACATAACACCGCGAGCTAACTCCGTCACGTACCTGTGCTGATGGGGGACCCCAACCCCCGACAGCTGAAGTCCTCTTCTCGGCTGCCGCGGCGTTGCTTGCTCAATGATCTGATCAAGTTTCTGTGTGTGCGTCTGACATCAGACGCACGCACAGAAACTTGATCAGACCATTCAGCAAGCAACGCTAGTGCACACGAGAAGAGGACTTCGCCTGTCGGGGGTTGGGGTCCTCTAGGCGGATTTCCCAGATAATAAATTACCTGAAACAAGGTTTCCCAACAGAACTATCCGCAAGCAAAATATTCTGTTCTCTGTCTAGGGGAAGGGGGGAAAACCTTGGCTATGGCCCTACATGCCACTATTTCGGTCAGAGAGAGAGCTGAGAAATCAGGCTGATATATATATTAGCTTTATTATGGATAATATAAAAAAATATATATACAAAATAGAGATTTGGCAAAGCTTTGGCTGAACAAAAATACTGGCAGTAATTCTTACAACTATATTCTCACACTACACACATTTCTTACTGGTTGCTAGGTAAACTTGCACAACTGATTAGAATGCAATAACTATGTTACGAGGTAGTATGGTAGTTAGCAGCTTCTTTCCCGACCAAGGTTATGACTAACACCAGCCTTATGCTCAGGTAATCACCACTCGCTAACCCAGACTAATAGGAGATAGATCACTGTGTCTCTCACCAGGCAACCTAGCACAGGTTACTTCCCAGACTCAAGCTGAGAGATCAGCGCGTCTTCGTCAGAGCCACGACAGGCACTCTGCAGCAGTCAGCAAAGGCACAGGTCACCTTGTAGGTAGCTGAACCACACGGTACTCTTCCAGATACACAGTTCATCAGTTGGTGGACCTTCTTAGGTCACTGGTCTTCTTTCCACCTCCACCTTCTTCCAAGGATTCCGACTAACTAACTCCCCAACTCTTCCCGCTCTTCCAGCGCAGCTCGGTCAGGTGATACCAATTATCCTCTTGTTTTTTTCTTTATGACCTTGGAAATGGTAACTTCTGGTGCCATGCCTGCCTCCCTTCTCATCATCTCTGAGATAGAAGGGGAATAATTGGAGCACAGAGTGTTCTTGGCTTCAGCAAGCCTGTCAGTGATTTTCCACAAACTGAAGCTGACTCTGACACAGAGATGTGCAGGTCAGAGGTTTGCAGCAGCCATCTTCTAGTAACAAGATGTCATAGGCTTGTATAGGCCAAGACCAGCAAGGGAGACACAAGGACATACCCCTACAGTCCCTCATCAGCACAGGTACACGACGGCGGTGGGTGAGGGTTTTGGCGGAAAGGGGGGTCGAGAGGGTTGCGGCAGGGGGGGTCCAGGGGTCAGTAATGCAGAGGGGGGCGTTGAAATCGGAGGGAGGGGGGAGGGGGGAGTCTGTAACTCGGTGGGAGGGGCGTGAGGGGGCCTTGAACTGGAAGGGAGGGAGGGGGGTCTGCAACTCAGAAGGGAGGGAGGGAGGGAGGGAGGGGGCATGGGTCTCGGAGGGGACAGAGCGAGACAGCGAGGGAGGGTGGGGGATTACCTTGCTAGCGCCCGTTTCATTGCCTACCGAAACAGGCCTTTTTTATTAGTATATATATATACACACACACATATACAGAGAGAGAGCGAGAGAGAGATGTTTTTTCATTGTTAGCAGTATGCATGCTGTGGGTTTGTGAATGCTTGTTAGCTTAGGGCTTGTTTAGCAAATGCTCTTCATTAATTCTTTCCAGACAGCCTGTGATTTCAGCATTCCATATTAGAAGGCATTTAACCTGATACCAGTCAGGGGATATGAGCATCTTTTTAAGAAACAGGCCCACATAGGCATAAGGACAGAACGTTCACAGACTATATCGAGTGGTATTACAGTTATTTGTGGGTTTAGTCTTTCACCTTGTTAAGGCTGCCGTGAAAAATTAATTCTATCTCTTGTCACGTAACACATCTGCAACTGTGCTTGCTTTTTCCCCCCCCCCTTGCTGCTTTTGCCACCTGTCATCTTGTAAATGGCATCTCCACAGTACACTTTTAGTGTTTACAAAATGCTCCATCTTACGAACCTCACCCCCCAGGTTATTGCCAGCATCTTATGGGAATTAGATTGTGTGCGAGTCAGTACTCCGAGGCAAGGGTAAGATACAAATACCGTCATCTGGCTCACTGAAATTCTTGATAGACTTAGATCCGTGACAAATTGTATGAATTCGAATTTTATTGTGAATTCTGCGCCTGGTTTGCATTTCCTTAGGGCTTGAGGCAACCACAGTACAGGTGTTGAGGAGAGACTTGTTGACCTGAACATGTATACCCTGGAGGAAAGGAGAAACAGGGGTGATATGATACAGACGTTCAAACATTTGAAAGGTATTAATCCGCAAACAAACCTTTTCAGGAGATGGGAAGGTCCTCTACTTCTGACATGAAATGAGATTGAAGGGGGGCAGACTCAAGAAAAATGTCAGGAAGTATTTTTTCACGGAGAGAGTGGCGGATGCTTGGAATGCCCTGAATTCAAACATGCGTGGGATAAACATAAAGGAATCCTGCTCGGAAGGAAGGGATCCCCAGAAGCTTAGCCGAGATTGGGAGGCAGAGCCGGTGGTGGGAGGCGGGGCTGGTGGTTGGGAGGCGGGGCTAGTGCTGGGCAGAATTATATGGTTTGTGCCCTGACAATGGCAGATACAAATCAAGGTAAGGTATACACAAAAAGTAGCACACGTGAAATTATCTTATTGGGCAGACTGGATGGACCGTGCAGGTCTTTTTCTGCCGTCATCTACTATGTTACTATGTGTTTGTTTGTCTTCCGTTTTTTTTTACACACTGTAACCAGGTCCCCCTTCCAGGTGGGAGCCAGAGTTGGCGCTGCTTAGCTTTCACCGGCTTCCGTCTGCTTTCCTAGCCAGCCACCGCACTTTCGCTCACTCTCTCTCTCCACCTTGCCAGCTGCTGAGAAAATCAGTCCCACTCCAGCAGTAAGAGCAATCCAAGTTCTTTATTGTTACAGATGTCAGCCTTGTTTAAACACCTCCAACTATCAGCAAACTTTAATCCATTTTCAATTACAGGCTTTTGTTTAAATTCTCCCTCCCAATCCTCCAGCCACACTATCTTCACCGCAGATAGTTTTGGAGATTTAGCTGGAACCACCTCCTCTCTCACCTCCTACAGTTTTAAGTTCCCACAATGCACATGCCTTTCTGTCTTAAAACCCTTCCCCCCCCCCCCCCCTTCCACAGCTCTACCTCTTGGGAACAGCCAATATGGTAGCAAGTTGTGCTTTCCAGTTGCTCCCCCACTGCTGTGCTCCCAGCTTCCCCCAACTCCACAATCGGGGCAATGCTGAGGCCACAAAAGCTCTCACCCTGTCTGCACGGGTTAGAGCCAAACCACCCACCTCCATACATTCCCCCTTACCTTCTCCTTCTACCTCTGCTTTATTCCACTCCATCTCCTCCTCCTCCCCAAGCTCCACCAGCTGTTCCCCATCTCCAGGATCAGACCTCATCTCCCAATCAGTCATTCCACCCTCCCCCTCCTGAGAGTTCAGCTGACCCTGCACTGGCTTCTGGGGAGTGTAGTTTTTCCCCTGCATTACAGCTTTCCCTGGCAGTTTGATCCCTAGAGGGCGCACTGCTCTCCTAGCTGGGCTGAATGACCGGGGATGATGCCGGCTGAAAGAACCACTATCCCCTTTCCCTCGTACCAGCCCTCCAGAGTGCTCACAACACGTACAGTATGTAGGGCACAGATCTCCGATGGTACATGTCATCAGCAACAGCAAACTAGCTGCTACTGGGGGGAAAGCTTGACTAGCCCTTGTTTGTGTAATGGTACTTTTAACCATAGACAACAACATTTCAAAATGCTCGAGAGTGAAGAAGTGTGCTCGATATTATAAGTACATAAGTATTGCCATACCAGGACAGACCGTAGGTCCATCAAACCCAGCATCCTGTTTCCAACAGTGGCCAATCCAGATATCAGGGAGAGTGCTCAGCAGTCAGCAGCATCCACCAGCACCCACAGAGCTGACTCCCGTGTTTTTAACCAGTCCCTGCAGTTGCTTTTCAAAGAGAAGCAACCTGAATTTGAAAATTAAGAGTTGCAAAGTTTGTATGCTAAAAGTGTACTTTGTGTAACCCGAATCTCGACCCTTTTTGAGCTAGCTCCAGTCCTGATCTGGGTCACAGGGAAAAACACCATATATTTTTTTCCTCTCTCTCTGGTCACGGTGTCATAGGGGGTCACTGTCACATTGCACTCAAATCCCATATCACCTGTAGTCGAGCTGGGGGTGGGTAAACGGTCTGGAACTGAGATCCGGGGTGTTGGGAGTACTTAGAGTCTTGGGGCGTCATTTCAGTTCATCCAGAAAACCCGCTCTCGCTCTCTTGCCAATGATAATGCTGCACTCCAGGAGTTCTACAGAAAGCAACACAATCATTAGCAATGCTCTTTCTTGGTTCTCTCCCCACTCATCAGCTAGGATGTCTGCTGTCCATATTTACACCACCTCCTCTCCTTTTACCCATCCTTTTGTGTCAGCAATAAATCCAAAGCTGCTTTATTACTCCTTGACTCCAACCTGCTACTTTCAGGCACAGACCCTTCAGGTTGTCCAGTGGTATGCTGGAGCAGGCTCTCACAGGCTCGCAAGAGCCGGTTGTTAAGTTTTTAAGAATTTTGGGAGCCGGTTGTTAAAGTAGGGCCCTCCATGGCTACTTTAACAACTGGCTCCCAAAATGTGGGCTTGGGCCCCCTGCTGAATTCTCTTTTACTTTGCTGGTGGGGATGCTGAGCCCTGCCAGCCAAGTAAATAGACTGCTGCTGCTCCCAGCTCCTTGTTTCCAGCTCTGAGCAGCAGGCTGGGATTTCTCCAGCATGTGTGAGAAGTTCCAGCATGCTGCTCAGAGGAAGACGTTGGGAGTGGTGGTAGTCCATTTATTGGCTGCCAGCAAAGGTATGCCTAGTGTGCCTGCACAAGGGAGGGAGGCGAGAGAGACAAGTGTTGCTCCCCCCTCCCCCCCCGGCCACCCCCTGGCCCTTCCAACTGCAGAGCTGGATATGTCCCGAGAAAGAGCCTGTTGTTAAAAATTTACCAGCACACCCCTGAGGCTGTCCTTCTTCCAGCAGTGTACCTTGCAGGGCTACACTGGCCTTAGACAGGCTTCCCTTGTCCTGGTCCTGCTTCCAGGCTCTCCAGTTGCCACTTATAGGGGCAGCAACTGCTCCTTTAGCCAGCTTGGTATTTATTCCGTCACTCCGACATCTCCCAATGTTCCCGAGGGTTCTGGCGGTGGTACAGGCAGCCAAAGATTTCTTGTACCTCACTACAACTCCTTTTGTTAAACCCAAAGTCCACCCCTGCTGTCACTCTCTACAGGGATACACTTTCTTCCTGCAACTTAGTTCAACATCACTCCTGCTTGGGCTGGGCTACCTCCTAGCCAGGGACATCCTAATTTACAACCCACTGGCAGGGACCTCTCTCCTCCCAAGGGCCTCTGGAAAGGTCTATCACGCAAAAAATTAGTAATACCCATTCCATGGGGTATTACACTTGGATCTTCTGTTTGTGCGTGACAGTTCAATGAGGACAACAGTGTGTAAGCATTTGTAAAGGGAAGGGAAATGGGACTTGATATACCACCTTTCTGTGGTATTTTGCAACTACATTCAAAGTGGTTTACATTACTGAATATTATATCTTGTCCTGATATAATTATATTATGTTTTATCCATTTATCCACTTCCAATCCTACACGATATACTTATGCACCTTTATTTGCAACAATTCTGAGATTATTATTCCGCTAATATGATTGCCATGATATTCTTATGCACCTTATCTGTATCTATATTCTGAAATTCTTATTTTATTAATGTGAACGTCGTTGTAATATTTTGTAAGCCACATTGAGCCTGCAAATGGGTGGGGAAATGTGGGATACAAGTGCAGCAAATAAATAAATACATAAATATACAGGGACTTATTTTGTACCTGTTACTCGCGTTCTCTCTCCCTGCCCCCCACCCTCGGTGTAGTGGCGAAGCATCAAAACTCACAGGCGACAGTTCTGAGGGATCAATAGAAGAGCAGTGGATCGGGAGGGGGCAAAGGCTCTCGTCAGGAGCGTCCTGTATAGACGTCCTTGCCCTCCCCCCCATCTCCTGAAGCCGGCCAAATCGGTATACTGGAAAGCCGATTTTGGCAGGCTCCAACTGCTTTCCGTCGCAGAGCTGGCCAAGCTTCAAGAGGGTGTTTCGGCAGGGTAGCGAAGGCGGGACGGGGGCGGGATGGGGTGTGGTTACTAGATGGCTGGCTTCAGTTGATAATGGAAAAAAGATGGCCGGCTCTGATGAGCATTTCGTCGGCTTCACTTGGTCCATTTATTTTCAGGACCAAGTCTCAAAAAAGTGCCCCAATTGACCAGATGGTTTACTCCCCCAGTGGTCACAAACCACCTCCCACCCAACCTCCCCCCCCAAAAAAACCCCTTTTTTGCCAGTCTATGTCAACCTCAAATGTCATACCCAGCTCCCTGACAGCAGTATGCAAGTCCCTGGAGCAGTTTTTAGTGGGTGCAGTGCACTTCAGGCAGGTGGACCCAGGCCCATCCCCCCCTACCTGTTACACTTGTGGTGGTAAATGGGAGCCCTCCAAACCCCCCCCAAAGCCCACTGTACCCACATCTAGGTGCCCCCCTTCACCCATACGGCTATGGTAATGGTGTAGTAGGAAGTGGGTTTTGGGGGGGATTTGGGGGGCTCAGCACCCAAGGTAAGGGAGCTATGCACCTGGGATCTATTTTTATTTTTAATTTTTAGAAGTGCCCCCTAGGGTGCCCGGTTGGTGTCCTTGCATGTCAGGGGGACCAGTGCACTACAAATGCTGGCTCCTCCCACGACCAAATGCCTTGGATTTGGCCGGGTTTGAGATGGCCCGCATTAGTTTCCATTATGGACGAAAACCGATGCCAGCTATCTCAAACCCGGCCATCTTTGACATTTGGCTGGCCCCAACTGTATTATCGAAACGAAAGATGGCCGGCCATCTTTTTCGATAATACGGTTCGGGACTGCTTTTTGTGGCGCCGTTCGATTATGCCCCTCCACGCGACTTAGAATTTAGGCGCACTATGTTATAGAATACACTTAAGAGTCCCTTTTATGAAGCTGCGGCAAAAGGGGACCTGTACTGGTGTTGGTGCGTGTTTTTGACGTGCGCCGAGGCCCCCTTTTACCGCAGCGGGTAAAAGGCAGGTCTTTCTTTTTTGTCAGGAAATGGCTGTGCGGCAAGTGACTGTCAAATGGGGAAGAGCCCAGTAAAAATTTACAAATATATATGGTCACTCTAAAATTAAAACACAAGGAAAAAGACCTCAAAACACCCAAACGCTTACTAAAATTTCAGAGTCTTCTGCTGGGGTTGTCTCCTTCATCATTGGTCTAAAAACCCTCGTGATATAAATATTACATATTATTTCTTTATTGAAAACTTTATTATTTTAATGTATCCTTTTAAATAAAATTTGTTTTTGGAACTTTCAAATTTCTGTTTACATAACAATGCCCAGTTTTACAGCACAATTATAGGATTAATTTCTCGTTTCATGACAATTCAATCGTAGCATTTAAGAAACATAAAGAAGGTCGAGCACTTAATTGACACCCGACGGTGGCCAAACCCGTTTCACTCAAAACAGCTTCCTCAGGGGTTGTGCATCGACATCTTCATTTTGAAAAGGTGGTCGCATGTATTTTCATGATAACCTATGCACCATATATAGTTTTGAAGCATTAAAAGGGAAAAACGGAACAACTGACTTGAACACAACATCATCTTAATGTCATCCCAGATATCTCAATGTTGATCACGGCATTTGCTTGAAAAACATTAGAGAACTATTTTAATATTCATTAATATGAACCGTTCAAACTCACCATCGTGCTTGTTGTCAGCATGTTATTGAAGAGAAGTTGAAAGTTGTTCCAAAATGACGTTCCTATTTATACCACCTGATTGCTGGAACTGTAGCTCATAAAATGAATGCACATGTTTGGATTGTGGAACGATTGATTGTCATTCACGCTCAGATGAACTTGTTGTAGACTGAAAGGTTCATTGAAGCATTTATGCATTCGTGTTTTTTGTAAAAACTTGATCTAAATTATGTATCAATTACGTATTAAAAAGACTTGTTAAATGAAGCACTTGCTGCATAGCCATTTCAGGGGGAGCACTTACCACCATCCATTGAGGTGGCAGGAAGGGCTCCCACACAGTGGCGTACCAAGGGGGGGTGGGCACGCTGCTGGAGGGGGGGGGTGCCACGTGCCTGTTGGCTCCGCTGGTTCCCTGCTCTCTCTGCCCCGGAACAGGTTACTTCCTGTTCCGGGGCAGAGGGAGCAGGGAGCCAGCGGAACCAACAGGCACGCAGCACCCCCCAGCAGCCAAGAAGGCACCTGGGGGGAGGGGTGTTGATGCACCGGGGGTGTGTGTGTGTGTGTGTCGTGCTGCACCCTGGGGGAATGGATGCCGCTGCACCCGGGGGGGGGGGGTGTGCGTAGCGGCGATCTGTCCCGGGTGGCAGCCGACCTAGGATCGCCACTGCTCCCACACTAACCCGGCAGTAACCGTGCAGCACACGGCACTGCCCGATTACCGCCGGGAACACACCAGCGCTACAAAAATAAAAATATTTTTGTAGCACCGGATATGACGTGTGCTGGGGGTGGGAACTACCACTGGGCTGCGGCGGTAGCCCGGCGGTACTTCCTTTTTAGCAAGCGGTAAGCCCGTGTTGAGCTTATCGCCGCTTTGTAAAAAGGGGCCCTTAATGAGTTGTGCGCGTAAATCTCAATTAATGTCCTGGGACCTCTTCTTTTCTCCATCTATACTTCTTCTCTTGGTACTCTGATACATCCCATGGTTTTCAGTATCACCTTTACGCTGATGACTCCCAGATCTACCTCTCCACACCAGAAATCTCAGCAGGAATCCAGGCCCAAGTCTCAGCCTGCCTGTTTGACATTGCTGTCTGGATGTCTCACTGCCATCTGAAACTAAACATGACCAAGACTGAGCTTCTTATCTTTCCCCCTAAACCAACCTCTCCTCTTCCCCCATTCTGTATTTTTGTGGATAACACTCTCATCCTCCCTGTCTCATTAGCGCTTAACCTTGGGGTCATTTTCGACTCCTCTCTCTCCTTCTCTGCACATATTCAACAAACTGCTAAAACCTGTCGTTTCTTTCTCTATGATATCACCAAAATCCGTAATTTCCTTTCTGAGTACACTACCAGAACCCCTATCCACACTCTTATCACCTCTCGCTTAAACTATTGCAACTTGCTTCTCACAGGTCTCCCACTAAGCCATCTCTCTCCCCATAGGCGCCCGGTATAAGAGGCTTGGAGAGGCTAAGCCTCCCCTGCTGTGCTCTGAGGGGTTTAAATTGTTGATTTACCTCCATCCTCACAGCAGGAGCTGCAGTGAAAGCCCTCTAGCCTTGTGTAACCAGTTGTAGAAATTGGTTTATGGTTTGTTTACCTTACTGCTGAGAGAGCAGGGGGGGTTGGCTGGAGGTGTCCTGGGTTGCCAGGGAGATATTTAACGAGGATGACTTCCTGACCTGCACTGAGGACAGATAGCAGCAGAATTGGATACTGGGCTAGCATGATCAGAAAAAGTCACCAGACAACAAAGGTAGAAAAGATCATTTTATTTTCATTATAGTGTTTGGAATATGTCCACTTTGAGAATCAGGTGCTCAACATTAAAAGTTTATATTTATTTACTTATTTATGGCATTTTATCCCACACTAAACATGAATTAGGGTGTTTTGTGGCTGTACATGAGAATTGTGATATTATGATCCCTTGTTTCATATTGTTGAAGGTCTGCATTTTCCGTATGGGTGGTATATTGGTGTATTAGGTTCTGCCCAGTGTAATATTTATGGTACAGTAAGGTTCTGAGTGTGTTTTTGCACAAAGTTATGCACAGTGTTTTGCAGTTGAGCGATTGTGCTTAGAATATGCTTTGAGCAACCACTTTATTCTTTGACATATGATACATATCTAATATCTAAATTTAATAAAAGGTATTAATTGTGACTTTTATTTTTATTTATTTATTTTTTCTGTGTGTTATCAGACAATTATGGATTTAAGCTCCACCCCTGGCCCCACCCCTAACCCCACCCCCTTTAGCCTCCCCAAACAGTTGGGCCACCGACCGCCTATGTCTCTCCTCTTCAATCTGTTCAAAATTCTGCTGCACGTCTTATATTCCGCCAGTGTTGCTATGCTCATATTAGCCCTCTTCTCAATTCACTTCACTGGCTCCCTATCCATTTCCACATACAGTTCAAACTCCTCTTATTGACTTACAAGTGCATTCACTCTGCAGCTCCTCAATACCTCTCCACTCTTATCTCTCCCTACACTCCTCCACGGGAAATACGTTTACTGGGTAAATCTCTCTCATCTGCACCCTTCTCCTCCACTGCTAACTCCAGACTCTGTTCCTTTTGCTGCATCATATGCCTGGAATAGTCTTCCTGAGCTAGTACATCAAGCTCCATCTCTGGCAGTCTTCAAATCTAGGCTAAAAGCCCACCTTTCTGATGCTGCTTTTAACTCCTAACCCTTACTCACTTGTTCAGTACCCATGCTTTATCATTCCCACCTTAGTAATTCCCTTATCCCTTATTTGTCCTGTTTGTCTGGCCTAGTTTGATTGCTTTTGACTCGTAACCACTTGTAACCACTCGCCTCCACCTACCCTCCTCTCTTCTTTCCCATTCACATTAATTGATTTGATTTGCTTACTTTTTTTTTTTTGTCTATTAGATTGCAAGCTCTTTGAGCAGGGACTGTCTTTCTTCTATGTTTGTGCAGCGCTGGGTATGCCTTGTAGCGCTATAGAAATGCTAAATAGTAGTAGTAGTAATAAGCTCTTTTGAGCAGGGACCGTCTCTTCATGTCCAGAGTACAGCTCTACGTACATCTAGTAGCATTACAGAAATGATAAGTAGTAGTAGTAGTAGTAATTAGTGCTGATAATTGCTTGTTAACATCCGGTTAACAGCGCTAATTAGCTAATTAACCAATTAAGTTATGCACATTGTTATAGAATACGCTTCAGTTTCTGCCAGAGCTGCCAAGGGGTCCCAATTTTTGAAAGGGAGATTTTAGTACACTCCCCCAGCCCCGCCCCACTCTGTCTTGACTCCATCCACTCTACATGGCTCCGCCCCCTGACACACCTCAATCTCACAGCCATTTCAGAAAATATTTTATTTACTAGCCTAATACCCTTTTCAATTAGCTTTCAGAGGCCAAAACCTCCTGCCTCAGGTCAGGTCAGGACAGTATAATGCTGTTATGATATCCTCTCATGACCTGAGGTAGGAAGTGCAGATCTCTGAAGGCTAATATGTCAGACTTTATAGATCTACCAGCACGAAATACAAAAAGTTCTTCACATACCTTCTTAAACCTCCACTACCCTAACTGTAAGGGACTTAAATACAAGTCATTATATGCATCCAGCTTCTCTTACATCTGCGCGCAACGTTGGAATGCACTTCCGAATCCCTTAAAAACAACACACGATCTGACAATCTTCTGGAGATCACTAAAAACTAAATTATTTAACGAGACTTACAACAAGAATCCTTCATAAAAGACTCACTATCACATCTGTATTAAAGGGATATTTAAAGGACTAATCAGAGTGTTTGTTATAATGCTGCCAGTCAACATAGCATTGTGAAGTTTGCTGAGTAAGCTTGGGAAGCACTTATGTAAGGTAAGATATAAGATACTCCATATGGAATTTAGATGGTGGTGTGTATTGTTTAAACAGTTTGGCTTGCTTTAAATATGTTTTGTCAGTGCAAATTCTAAGTCAGTTATTTTTTCTAAGCCAGTTGCTTGTTGCTCCATGTCTGTTTTATTGAAGTTTGTGTAATCTGATCAGCTTAGTGCTGTTAGTTTCAATACTTAGAGGGGGTTTAGGATGTTGCCACAGTTATGATTGAAACAGATGATTGTATATCTACCTATTCAAGTGTCAGTAAAGAACACTGCATTACATGCCAGTTGTGCTGAGTGGGATTGCTAAATTCTTTTTAATGATAAAATCATTAGGGTTTATGTATGGATATCCACCCATTTAAATAGCAACATAAAGCACTGGATTGCCTGTGAGTTTGGCTGAGCGCCTCTGAATCAGTATTGCTACATCCATTACAAAGTTTTTTCTAATGGCAACAGCACAATTTCAATTGATGTTTGTACATTCAAACAACAGCAATGAGTGCTGGATTGCCTGTGAGTTGTAATCAGTTTTTTGTTTTTTTCATGGCCACTGTGGAGTTCTTTTGAATGATATCATCATCAGGATACATGTGATTGTCATAGAACAGTATGATGTTTTTAGGTACTTTGTATCAATTTCTATTGATTTGAGTTGCTATCTATTAGAACATGGAAACCCACTGATTCTCACTTTTTAACAAAGTGAATATTAATTTCAATATTTTTAGATCATTGAATGTGCTTAAAAGACGGCAATTGAGGCCAAGCATTGTGAGATTTTATTTATTTATTTTATTTTGTATTTTTAGGTGGTTGTAGGACTACTTTTAGGGGTTCACTTTGCTTTTTACCCCTATTAGGTAGGTGATATTTAGTATGTATGGTCATTTAGTTATTTTAGTGTTGTATATCTCCACCGATGCAGTTCTATTGATATACATTTAGTGTTGATATTATTATATTTTGTGTTGATATCATGTCTTGTATTAAAATTATTATTTTATTGCATGCATATTTAATCTGAATGTTTTTAACTGATATTGATTTGATATTATATTTTATTGTATTATGTTTTTAGATTTTATCTGTTTTTATTTTATATGATGTGATAGTGTTTTTAGATATGTTTTATTATCAAATATACAATGGTGAAGTTTATGTTTTACTCATTATGTATTTTTATTTTGTAGTTTTTTTACCCCTGACGCAGCCTGAGGGCGAAACGTGGCCACGTCGGGTAACTTGTAATAAACCACTTCTTCTGTTACCCTCCTGTTCTATTTTTTTGTCTTTTTTGATCTGCTTTTTTTCTTTTGATTTGCCATTTCTGTGGCAGATCTTTGCCTTTTTTTTTGTTTCTGTCTTAATTGTAACAATACTTTGTTCTTATCATACCGCTTATGACAATTGTCATTGCGGCATAATGTAAGCCACATTGAGCCTGCAAAGAGGTGGGAAAATGTGGGATACAAATGCAGCAAATAAATAAATAATCAAAAGTGTTTTAAAAATCAGTGAAGGTATCAGCTTATTTTCTATTTTGTGTTTTATTTGCATTTATTATCTTTCCTTAACACAGCTACTACATTGCTTTATCCTAAATTAACTCTCTACCTGGTACTTGCTTAACAAATATAAATAAATGTAAGTCCACAACTTGCAAGTAAACATCTCTCTATGTTGTCGTGCGAACCACGAGGAAAAGACTTCAGATACTCGGTGCTCACTGTTTTTTTATTGAACAGTGGACCGCGCTGCTCAGCGTTTACTTTTGAAATTTTTAACTTTTTCTTTTGTAAACCAGCTGGCGAGCAATAAAAACAGTGAGCACCGAGTATCTGAAGTTTTTTCCTCGTGGTTCGCACGACAACATAGAGAGATATTTACTTGCAAGTTGTGGACTTACATTTATCCTAAATTAAAAATAAAATTATTTTCTGTACCGTTGTTGTCTGGCCATTTACTTTTTCTAATTGTGTTGGTCCCAGTCTCTTGATTCTGCATTCCTTTGACTTCTCTTAACTCTCTTGCCATGGTTTCCTGTCCATTTGTCATTTTCTCTCCTTTTTCTTTGTTTCCTTCAATTTATTTTTCTGCCTCGCTCTCTGTCCACATTTAATTCATTCTTACTATCCATTCTTTAATTTCCCTCTTTTTACTTCATCTTCCTATGGCTTTTCATCTTTTCCTCACTTTTGCTCTCCCCATGCCCCTTCTTCTTATTCTCCAGTCTTTCACTAACTCTGTCCTCTCCCCCTTTCCATCCAGCATTTCCCTTCTTTCTCTCCCCATCCTTCCAGTGTCTCCCCCTCTCTGCATCCTTTCATCCCGTGTCTCCTCTTTCTCTCCCTAACCTTCCATCCAGCACCTTCCCTTTTTCTCTCCTACCCTTCCATCCAGTGGCATCCCTCTTTCTCTCTCCATCCTTCCACCCATTACCCTCTCCCAATCCTTCCGTCCATTGCCTCCCTCTATCTCCCCTTCCTTCTAGACAGTTCTCTCTCTCGACCCTTTTCCATTCAGCATGTCCTCTCTGTCCCCATCCTTCCAGTGTCTTTCCTCTTTCCCTCTCTACCCTTCCATCCAGCGTCTTCCCTCTTTCTGCTCCCTCCTTCCAGCATTTTCCCTCTTTCTACCTCCTTTCATCCAGCATTTCTCCATCTGACAGCTAGGATCTTTCCATGTCCCTGGCTCTTTCCTGCTCTTTTCTACTCTCTCCCTCTCTCTCCTCCAGCGTCCTCACTCCCCTACCCTTTCCAGCCACGTTTCTCTCTCCTTCGCAGCACTGACACAAGAAACAAAAACAAGCACGGGGCCGCAGCAGCCTTCAAGCATGCGCTGTTGGCTCTGCCAGTCCTCTGCCCTCGGAACAGGAAATTGACGTCAGCGGGGGCAGAGGACAGCAGAGCCGACAGCGCATGCCTGAAGGCTGCTGCGGCCCCGCACTTCTTTTTGTTATTATGACGACTGAATGTGGGAGACTTGGCAGGTATGGTTTCTGCACGGATTTTCAGACGCCATATATAGAATCCGGTGATATATGACTATCCCTATTCTTGGCACCTTGGGGTGATGTTGCTTTTGTTGCTGATGCCTGCCTGCTACCTTCATAAAACTTGGATGTAAGACCCCAATGTTGGAGTACAAAATAGGAAAACTCACTTCCCCCTTTGATTTTAATGGAAAATGAAATAAACAAAAGAATGAATTACTCGGGAAGTAAGACAATTGAAACGACGAAGGTTTGCAAATTGAATAAATGGACAGGAAATGGCAATATTTTCTATGCACGCTTAAATACCTCTATCAATAAGCAGCTAAGCACAGTGTGTGCATGATTCGGCTCCCCTGAATCTAGGCTAGTCTGTTTTTGCAACACAGGAAGATTAGTGGATGCCACCTCAGACTGCTCAAACGTTGTCATCCCGTGGTAAGGTTATGTTTTTGCTGGTGCACTATTGGTTTCCTGCTCTAGCTGTCATGTGATGTAATTGTCTGCATCCATCATCCTCTGCTCCCTGGCTGCTGGTCATAGACTTCATTCTTTATGTCCCTTGTAAGTTGATGGATGAAACATGCTGGATCCCAGGTTGGCGATCGCTGACAGGACCCACTTACAGGAGGATTATTAAGTCACCTAAATCTGGGGTTGTGAAAAATGACAATGCCTGCCAAATGGGAAAAAAAAAAGCAGTTTGGAACTCGAGGGATAATGCTCAAATGGATTAATGCAGCTAGATGGGGCCATGCATATTTTGCCTGCATTTGAAAGAAGTGAGCCTGGGGATGTAGCTAAGGTAGGAACGGCAAAGCATGTGCAAGGCTTTCATTTGACGGTGTCATGCACAGAGCAGGAAATAAATATTGCACTAGTAAAGATATAATCTTACCACAGGACGACAACATTTGAGCAGTCTGAGGTAGAACACAGAAACGAAAGCAGCTTTGGTCACTTGCCCTGAATTTTAAGAGGGAAAGTTCCCAGAAAATTTCCCTTTGAAGATTGGTTTGCTGGTGCATGAGTATAAAGATGCCCACAGGGTTTAAAAATAGCTCCCTCTCCTCATAAGAACATCAGAGTAGCCATACTGGGTCAGACCAATGGTCCATCTAGCCCAGAACCCTGTTTTCCAAACAGTGGCCAAGCCAGGTCACTAGTACCCGGAATCGTAGCAACACTCCAAACTTCAAATCCCAGGGCAAACAGTTGCTTCCCATGTCTGTCTCAATAGCAGACTATGGACTTTTCCTCCAGGAATTACCTCCCCTCAGTGTATTACTCACTCACACCATCATCACTCAAAGTCTTGCCAAATCACACAACCATCTTAAAATTGTACGTGCATTACACCATTTTAAAATGACTTTACGCTCTCAGCATTGCAGGGAGCGGGGCACCATTGTTCCTGCTGCCGAGTTGAGGCCAGCTCTGGTTATGGAGCTCATAATGGTTTGAAACATTTATTAAGTTTAACCCCTGCGTTCAGTGAAACACAGCGACTGTGTTGGGTTTGACGCCAGTCTTCACAGTTTGTGACCAAAACGGGAGCTGAACAGAAGCAATGGCTAATTGAAGTGGAGCTGGGATTTTCAGAGGTTTGCTCGAAGACTGGCAGTTGTGTTAACCACAGAGCTTTCATGGACATGCACATTGATTTGTATATCACTATTAAATGCTAAGACTTTGCAATTATAGGACTTTCATAAGTACATAAGTAATGCCATGCTGGGAAAAAAACCAAGGGTCCATTGAGCCCAGCATCCTGTTCACGACAGTGGTCAATCCAGGCCAAGGGCACCTGGCAAGCTTCCCAAACGTACAAACATTCTATACAAAGGTATCGGCCTGCTTAACCGACATTGCTACATGGATGTCCAACCGCCACCTGAAACTGAACATGTCCAAGACTGAGCTCATCGTCTTTCCACCAAAACCCACTTCTCCTCTTCCTCCACTTTCTATCTCAGTGGATAACACCCTCATCCTCCCCGTCTCATCTGCCCGCAACCTCGGAGTCATCTTCGACTCCTCCCTCTCCTTCTCGGCACACATCCAGCAGATAGCCAAGACCTGTCGCTTCTTCCTCTTCAACATCAGCAAAATTCGCCCTTTCCTCTCGGAACACACCACCCGAACTCTCGTCCACGCTCTCATTACCTCTCGCCTGGACTACTGCAACTTACTCCTCACCGGACTCCCACTTAGCCATCTATCCCCCCTTCAATCTGTTCAGAACTCTGCTGCACGTCTTATATTCTGCCAGAACCGATATACTCATATCACCCCTCTTTTCAGGTCACTTCACTGGCTTCCAATCCATTACCGCATTCAGTTCAAGCTCCTCCTTCTTACCTACAAATGTACTCAATCTGCTGCCCCTCACTACCTCTCTACCCTCATCTCCCCTTATGTTCCCACCCGAAACCTCCGTTCACAGGACAAATCCCTCCTCTCAGTACCCTTCTCCACCACTGCCAACTCCAGGCTCCACCCATTCTGCCTCGCCTCACCCTATGCCTGGAACAACCTTCCTGAGCCCCTATGTCAAGCCCCCTCCCTGCCCATCTTCAAGTCTCTGCTTAAAACCCACCTCTTCAATGCTGCCTTCGGCACCTAACTCTTACCTTCAGGATATCTGGACTGCCCCAAATTGACTGCCCCCATCGTATCGTCTACTCACTTGTCCCTTAGATTGTAGGCTCTTTGAGCAGGGCCTGTCCTTTTATGTTAAATTGTACAGCGCTGCGTAACCCTAGCAGCGCTATAGAAATGTTAAGTAGTAGTAGTAGTACATGTTATTCCTGGAATTGTGGATTTTTCCCAAGTCCGTTTAGTAGCGGTTTAAGGACTTGTCCTTTAGGAAACCGTCTAACCCCTTTTTAAACTCTGCCAAGCTAACCACCTTCACCACGTTCTCCGGCAACGAATCCCAGAGTTTAATTATGCGTTGGGTGAAGAAACATTTTCTCCGATTTGTTTTTATTGTACTGCACTGTAGTTTCATCGCATGCCCCCTAATCCTACTAGTTTTGGAAAGCGTGAACAGACGCTTCACATCCACCTGTTCCACTCCACTCATTATTTTATATACCTCTATCATGTCTCCCCTCAGCCGTCTCTTCTCCAAGCTGAAAAGCCCTAGCCTCCTTAGTCAGGTATCCGAACCAGGGCCACAACAATTCTGGTAGGCTATAGGGTTTTAAGCCACAATTTTTTTTATTTCTTTAGAGTAAATTGACTTCACTCTCAATCCAAAGAAAACGCTCCACTCCAGGTTTTATGTTAAAAGCAAAACTCAATTTTACTGGAATGCTGCAACAGGCAGATATTCCAAACTTAATGCTTTTTGCTTATAACAATCAGTTCTCCAAGACTTTTGGTGTAAAGTTCCAACTACTAAGTTAATAGTCTCTTTATAAATCCTAGGAGATTTACATATTTATACTTCCAACCAGTCCTCCAATACTCATCCTTTTTGGCAGGACAATCCAAGGCTGTGGCTCCCTTTTGCTTCCGCGGCAACTGTCACGTTTCCTGGCTGTTCTGAGCATGGGCACTGGTGGCCATCTTGGAGGTGGCAGCTGCAGGAAGGAAGCCCTTATTTGGTTGCAGGGTGTTCCCAATAGGGACTGCCATCTTTTCAGCTGTGCCTGGTTGAGCCTGATTTCTTCCTATTTAAGGCTCTGCCCTCAGTCTATCAGTGCTTCGGCTTCTACTCGGTTTGCTGACTAGTAGCAGTGCTTTGGATCTACTTTTGACAGATACCTGGTTCTGACCTCTGCCTGTTCCTGGACCAGCTTTTGACCACTGCCTGGTACTGACCCCTGCCTGTTCCTGGACCTGCTTCTGACTGTTGCCTGGTACTGACCCCTGCCTGTTCCTGGACCTGTTTCTGACCGCTGCCTGGTACTGACCACTGCCTGTTCCTGGATTTGCTTCTGACCGCTGCCTGGTACTGACCACTGCCTGTTCCTGGACCTGCTTCTGACCGCTGCCTGGTACTGACCACTGCCTGTTCCTGGACCTTCTAGTGACCGCTGCCTGGCGTTGACCTGTTGCCTAGCCCTGGTTTGCTGTGACCTGCTGCTTGGTCTAACCCTGTGGACTTTGTGCTGGACTTTGTTCTCTCTGTTGCTGGCTGCCCGAACTCAGGGGCTCAACTCCTGGGGAACGGCGGGAGGCACAGGGAGGACTCAGGGTTTTGGCCGACAGCCCGGTGAGGGTTTCCTTCATCGTGTTCAAGGGCTCACCTCTCCTTGGAGATAAATTACAGCAAGCTGTGCCACTGGGCTTTTACCCAGTCGCTGGACCCACCTAGAACCAGACCTCCCTCTGTCCTTCCTCCAGAGGTGAACTTCCATGAGTTGCTGCTTACTTAAATGCAAGCAGAGGAGGTCAAAGGTGGTCATGAATTTATAAACTCCCTAAAAATGCATTCTGGGCTCAGTGTTAAAAACTACTAGAAAATATAAAGCAAATGTTTCAAGTCTAAAATATTAAAAACAGTCATAAAGGAGCTGTTTTATGACCGGTTTTAATATTTTAGACTTAAAATAGGCAATCTAAAAGCGACCTATGAACTGACCAACTTCCGTAAACTACTAAAGACCCATCTCTTCGACAAGATATACCACAAAAATCAAAACATGTGAAACTCTCACATATATCCAGAAATGTTAATAATGCCTTATGTTATATTACTATCATGTATTCCATTACCATTCAACCCAAAATCCTTCTGTAACACCAAATGTCTATTCTTTTATCATCACCACTATCCATGATGTATTGTAAGCCACATTGAGCCTGCAAAGAGGTGGGAAAATGTGGGATACAAATGCAATAAATAAATAAAATAAATTCTACATTTCCTGCTGAATATTTCACAGGACCCCAAAGTCATCCACAAAGGAAAGATATTCAGCATAAAGGGATCTTTCACTTGCTCATCTTCCAATGTGGTATATATCATTCAGTGTAAAAAATGTAACGAAGGATGCTATATTGGAGAAACAGGCCAGATGCTTAAAACAAGATTCAATTTACATAGACATCACATGAACAATACAGCCAGTAGGGCCCCCACCCCGATGGGACAGCACTTCACAGAACCAGGACACTGTACCAGTGATTTCACAGTGAGAATACTGAAAGGTAACTTTAAAACCATACAAGAACGTAACACCTTTGAAGTCAGAATGATTGACTGTTTTAACACCCAACAGAAAGGACTTAACCTGGGGTTCCTAGCCCATTATAAACCATAAAGCTGTATGTCTCTGTTGATCACCCTCCCCTCACCTACCCACACCCATCCTGTTAGAATATCAATTATATGCTTTGATGTCCCCATGCATACCTCCGACCTACCCCCATCCTCCCACCCTGTCAGACTGTCATAGTAATGCTTGAATGTTTTCACTTATATACACTGTCAGCTAGCACATTTGCTTATTTCCGATCTGAGGAAGAAGGGCAACCTTCAAAAGCTAATCAAGAAATGTATTAAGTTATGTCCAATAAAAAAGGTATCATCTTATTTTCTTTTCCATGTTTTATTTTGTTTGATTTCTATAGATTCTACATGGAATGTTGCTATTCCACTAGCAACATTCCATGTAGAAGTCGGCCCTTGTAGATCACCAATGTGGCCGCGCAGGCTTCTGCTTCTGTGAGTCTGACGTCCTGCACGTACGTGCAGGACGTCAGACTCACAGAAACAGAAGCCTGCGCAGCCTTCTACATGGAATGTTGCTAGAGGAATAGCAACATTCCATGTAGAATGTCCAATAGTAGCAACATTCCATGTAGAATCTCCAATGGTATCTATTTTACTGTCATAGTAATGCTTGAATGTTTTCACTTATATACACTGTCAGCTAGCACATTTGCTTATTTCCGATCTGACGAAGAAGGGCAACCTTCGAAAGCTAATCAAGAAATGTATTAAGTTATGTCCAATAAAAAAGGTATCATCTTATTTTCTTTTCCATGTTTTATTTTGTTTGATTTCTATTGATAACCTTAAGAGTGGACTAACACGGCTACCACACTCCTCTACTGCTGAGAGAGGAAAGGCGAGGAGCAGCTGCTTTGCACTGAGAGGTGCTGTTATTTTGTACTCAGGAGCTGCCAGTTGTAAGTACTCTCTCTTATTTTTCAGTAGGTAATTTTTTAGTAGAAACAATTTTTATTGATGACATTTCCAACATATAAATCCAACATTGTCAGTAATATGAACAAGTTTTTTTTGTTTGATTTAGACCAACATCATCATCACTTTTTTCAAACTTTTGTATGTAATCTAATAATAAAATTATCAAAAACAACATCCTTAACATCCATCACATTATAACATTCTATCTCGTCTTTAACATTTTACAGAACATTAGATGTCGAATCTCATCATGGATAGTATGCCCTCCTCCCCTCTTCGTTTATTATCCCAGTCGAATTAATGAAGTTCTTCCCTCCCCCCTCCCTACAAATTCCCTCCCCCCCTCCCCCCCCCTTTGAAGCATCAGCTCCTGAGTCCTAGGGATGTTGGACCACCTTTTTATTTGTTATGTTACAGGATTTGTCAGGTAGGAATGCGAGGGTCCCCCAATCTGTTAATAATGTTACTACGTGCGTGGGGTGCAAGGACCTGTATATAGTTTCTCCAAATAAGATATAATTCTTTTTGTCTTTTAAATCGCAAGGCGACAGCCCGAACTTCCATCAACAGTAAAGCATGAAATCTATTACGCCATTGCCAGTATGTCAGAGGCTCCTGCGTAACCCAGTTGACCAGTATGCATTTTTTCCCCACTAAGCAGGCCTTGTAGACCAACAAATTATGGTGGACAGCACCAGCCCCAGACCCTTCGTCCATCCCTAATAGGGCTTGTTCCGGTTTCAGCGAAATTCTTTTGTGTTCCAAATACCCTAAAAAATTAAATATTTTAGTCCAGAACTGCTGGACTTCCGGGCACTCCCACAGAGCATGGTAATATGTACAGGGCACATTTCCACATCTCCCACAAGTTGATTCTCCTACTCCTCCCATTTTGAAGAGCCGTGATTTAGATGTATAAGCCCTGAAAATCACCCTTCCTTGACATTCTCTTAATTCTGCACTGTTTATTCGTTTAGGGATTTGTCGTAAACAACTCAACAGCATATGCAATGTCACCTCCCTTCCAAAATCTGCTGACCATTTCAGTATAAGCTGGCTCATAGTTTGATGTTTTTTTCAGTAGGTAATTTTTTAAATGCAGATCAGTTGATGTTAAGTTTTTTTTTTTCACATGCACTTGTTTTTAGGCTGTCTTGGGTAGGGTTATCATACGGCTCCAGAAAAAGGAGGATCGAGCCATTCCAGGTTTTACTTCCATTGCTTTTCAATTGGAGTAAAATCCGGACTGACTCAATCTGTCCTCCTCTTAGCTCACCCTTCTCCACCACCGCTAACTCCAGACTCCGCCCCTTCTGCCTCGCATCACCTTATGCCTGGAACAGACTTCCTGAGCCCATACGCCATGCGCCCTCCCTGCCCATTTTCAAGTCCTTACTCAAAGCCCATCTCTTCTCCCTTGCTTTTGGCGCCTAACCACCTTCCCCATTCATGATACCTACACTGACTACATAGTTTGTTACCTTTAGATTGTAAGCTCTCTTGAGCAGGGACTGTCCTTCCCCATGTTTAAACTTGTACAGCGCTGCGTAACCCTGGCAGCGCTATAGAAATGCTAAGTAGTAGTAGTAGTAGAACCCCTTTTAGATAGAAGAAGAGGACACAGTTTCTGGAGACTTGGGGTCCTTATATCCAGTCTCTGACTCCACGCGCGCGCAGCTCAGTGTTAAACGGTTTATAAGTTTTTTTTTTTTTTGTTAAAGGGGGGAGGGGGAGTTTAAAGGAGGGGGAAGGTACAGGAAGGTTTACTTGGATGCAAATGTGCCTTATTATGGAGTATCTTTAGTTGCATCGCTTTGGGTGGGGGGGGGGGGGGGTAGATTCACGGGAAGGAGGTGGGGGGAGGGGGACTCAGGGAAGGAGGGGATTACACCTAAAACACAAATTTACTCTGAATTATTCTTGAGTGTTCTGTATATGTAAAAATCCCATAGAGTGTTGACTTGTATTGGAGGGTGTGAACTTACTTCAAGCCTATGTTTGTACTTCTTGCAAATGGTGTAAATGTTTGCACTGTGTCAGTTGGATCTTAATAAAAGTGTTGAAACATAGAACCCCTTTTAGATATGTGTCCTTTTTGCTCTCCAAACTCATTGCAATTCAGCATATATATGGCTATTTATTAAGCATTCACCTTGCCATGTTTGACTATTGCACCACCTTTGATCACCTTGCAATATATATATCAGGCTGTTTGCCATTGTGCGTGGCATTTTTTTACCATTTATGTTTACCTGTGTTTGGTACTCTTATGCTTTATGTTTGACCACTTTTCATGGATATTCAGCCTCTTGTTTACTAAAGCTGCAATGTGGTAAATTTAAAACGAATCGGAGGAAACTTTTTTTCACTCAACGCGTAGTTAAACTCTGGAATTCGCTGCCGGAAAAGGTGGTTAAGGCGGTTAACTTAGCGGACTTCAAAAAAGGGTTGGACGGCTTCCTGCAGGAAAAAGCCATAGAATGTTATCGAATAGACGAGGGAATACAATATTTCTAGGATGGGCGGGACAAATTGCTTGTTCTTTTGACCGCTGTCGGTGACAGGGTGCTGGGCTCGATGGACCCTTGGTCTGTCCCAGCATGGCGATGCTTATGTACTTATGTACTAAAGCTTAGCTCAAGTTATCTGCAGCATGGCCCATTTTATTCCTATGGGCCCTGCTGCAGATAACTCGAACTAAGCTTTAGTAAACAACTACTACTACTACTATTTAGCATTTCTATAGCGCTACAAGGCGTACGCAGCGCTGCACAAACATAGAAGAAAGACAGTCCCTGCTCAAAGAGCTTACAATCTAACCCCACAGTTCAACTGTTGATTTTCAACGGGGCCCGATTCGTTTCACCCATAACAGGGCTTCATCAGGAACCACTCAGTTGGATCATACTGACAGGGATATCGGTCTCAAGCTGACTAAATGTCTCTTACGACCGACAGGGAACTGGGGACATGGCCCTACCAATATTTTACTTAACACAGAATCCGGAACTAGAGAGCTTGAGGGTGGGAACTGACATATGTTTGGCCCCTCCAACCAAAAACATGTTCCACTGTGCCTGGATTTGTATGTGATAGCAAAGGTGTTTTTGTTCTTTTTTTGACGCTTCTTTATTTACCAAGCAGCCAATATGTGCCATGATTTATTACTTCCAAACATGCACATTCTCCGAACTGTCACAAGTGACAGAGTCATTGAAATATATAAGAGTGTATTAGCAATTCTAATTAGCTTCCTAAATGAATTATAGCACAAAACAGAACCAGCTCACGCGCAGGCAGCATTCGGGAATGGTTTGGAACAGTTTCCCTGGTTATAGTTTAAAACGTGAAGCCCGTCTTTCATGGAGCGCATGATCTGAAACACAAAAGGCAGAGATACATTTCTTAGATTGCCTTTGTCAAATACGGTTTCAGACTAAAATATACACCTTTCAGGTCTTATTACAATAAAATATGAAAGACCAAATTATCGCTGCAGTGTTTGCTATCTCCTTATTGTTGTTTCCAGAGCTATTCATAACTTTGCCACTAGAGGGCAAACTCTTCCTGTTATTCATCAAGCTCCACCACAACATGAAGCCGTAGAAAATACCAGTCCTGAGCTTGCCAACTCTTTTGTGCCTGGGATCCTTTCCAGAATGCTGGAAGAATTGCAAGAACCTCTATAAAATCGATGCTCTCTGCATTATAATTTGTGTACTGTGAAAGCAAAGCTATAGATTTTTAGATGATGCAAAAAACCTACACTAACAATTTGTTTTAAGTTTAAAAGGTATCAGCATTATTACAATGCTGGATTTAGCT
Organism: Microcaecilia unicolor; assembly: GCF_901765095.1. Taxonomy (NCBI): domain Eukaryota; kingdom Metazoa; phylum Chordata; class Amphibia; order Gymnophiona; family Siphonopidae; genus Microcaecilia; species Microcaecilia unicolor. The sequence goes on along the minus strand of NC_044033.1, from coordinate 506,186,431 downwards.
CATACTTTTTTCAGTAGTAACAAAGTTGCATCCAGGTACATTAGGTATTTCCCTGACTACAGAGAGCCTGTAATCTAATTCTTGTACCTGAGGCAATGGAGGGTGGAGTGATGTGCCCAAGATCACAAGGGACAGCAGGGTTGGGGGGGGGGGGGGGGCTCCTTTGCACATGTTCAGTTTCACAAAACCAAGCTTGTGTGTGCGGGGAGGGGGAGGTGGTGGCATGACAGCCCAGGAAAAGCGCTGCTAACAGTCAGGCTTCAGGTGATGGGGGGCTGCTGCTGCTGGCAGGGCTTGGGGACCCCCGCCAGCCAAAGCAGTAGATAGCACATCAATTTTGGAGGGTTTGAATGCAAATTGGGGGGGGGCAGGCCCCCAAGGCCCCCCTGTGCCTATGCTACTGCCTCCCCTGTTCCACTTATCCTCTGTCCTGGGAACAGCTACATGAAAGTGAATGATTTTTGTGCATCTAATTTACGCATGTATGCCCTGGACAGTGATATAAGAGCCTGCTTTAGTATTTTGTGCATGCTCAAGTCCCCTTACTCAATTACCCTCTCACATGACCTGGCAAATCAATGAATTAATTCTTTGTTATAGCTCTGACACTCTATTCACTTTCAGATTCTTCTATAATAAAATTGTCTGTATGTTTTCTCAAATGAAGCCTTTTTTAAAGTGTTCTTGAATGGTAGACTTGGTGATACCCCCTGCATGCTTGGAAATACTGTTCTGATGGCCAATGGTGTAGCTAGGATTGAATGAGACCCAGGCAGAAAATTTTTATGATGGGGGGGGGGGGGGGGGGGATAACGCCATCTCTCTCTAGGTAGTGGGGAACCAGGTGGAAGCAGGAGAATCCCCTTCAAAGCTCCAGTAAACCACCCCTGTAAAAAGCAACCACATTCCAGACAGATAGAAAACCTGTCACATTAATAGTAATAGAAACTGAAATGCAAGATATCAGAGATGCACATTTCCTAAAGCTGACTTACATAGTAACATAGTAACATAGTAGATGACGGCAGAAAAAGACCTGCACGGTCCAACCAGTCTGCCCAACAAGATAAACTCACATGTGCTACTTTTTGTGTATACCTTACCTTGATTTGTACCTGTCCTTTTCAGGGCACAGACCGTATAAGTCTGCCCAGCACTATCCCCGCCTCCCAACCACCAGTCCCGCCTCCCACCACTGGTTCTGGCACAGACCGTGTAAGTCTGCCCAGCATTATCCCCGCCTCCCAACCACCAGTTCCGCCTCCCACCACCAGCTCTGTCACAGACCGTATAAGTCTGCCCAGCACTATCCCCACCTCCCAACCACCAGTCCTGCCTCCCACCACCGGCTCTGGCACAGACCGTATAAGTCTGCCCAGCACTATCCCTGCCTCCCAACCACCAGCCCCGCCTCCCACCACTGGTTCTGGCACAGACCGTGTAAGTCTGCCCAGCATTATCCCCGCCTCCCAACCACCAGTTCCGCCTCCCACCACCGGCTCTGGCACAGACCGTATAAGTCTGCCCAGCACTATCCCCACCTCCCAACCACCAGTCCCGCCTCCCACCACCGGCTCTGGCACAGACCGTATAAGTCTGCCCAGCACTATCCCTGCCTCCCAACCACCAGTCCCGCTTCCCACCACAGGCTCTGCCACCCAATATCGGCTAAGCTCCTTAGGATCCATTCCTTAGGACTTATTTTCTATCTTTGTTCTCTTTTATGCTTTTCTCTGTTTTTTTTTCTCATCTGTCTTTTCAGGGTCTCCTGCCGTTTTCATATTTCTTCTTTCTCTATGTAGTCCCTTATCCATCTTTCGTCTCTATCCCTATTCTCCCCTCATGTTCAGCACTTGCCCTCTCAGTGCCCCATACCCCTTCCCTGTGTCCATATGTAACCCCTGCTTAGGTCAGGAATTATTGAAAAGGGTAAGCCTGATAGAGAGTCACTGGGGGGGAGGGGGAGAGTGACTGGGAGCTCCCTGGTTGAGAGAAAGCCCCAGCCCAGGGGAGGGTGTATGGAAAAAATACAGAAGAATAGTCCCTCGATTTGTAGAACTACAGGTTGGGAGGAGTTTGGGAGGAAATAAAAGACCTGAATTAGAGCGGAAAAGTGTCCTTGATTACCTAGGTCTTGAGTTGTCTACAAGCCTCCTGCCAAATGACCCGCAGAAGAATAAAGGGGGTTCCTGAAGTGCCAACTCCAGTTGGCTGGATTGAAGGGACAGTTGCTGTCAAGTTCACAACAGTCTGTGAAGGAGCCAGAACTTCGGGCGGATTGGGGAGTCCGGCCTGTAAGCGTGATTCTGGGTAGGATGAGGTCTGCCCATGGCTGGGGAGTTGCCTGGGAGGTGTTATCCATGAAGGAAAGACACCTATAAAGAGTCCAGACCTGATGGTAATGGAGTGTATCAGGAGGAACAATCAGCCCTGGAGTTACATCTGGCTGTAGGGTGGGCATAGAGAGGCTGTGCCTATGTGTATAGCCTTGGGAAGGAACTGCTCCTCGTAAAGAGTTTGCCAGTTGCTGAAGTTATAAATAAAAAGTTCAAGTTATCATTAAGCCTCCTGGAGTGCTGAGTGGTTCCTGGACTGAAGAGTTGAATGGAACCTGGAATCAGATAAGTGTCTTCCAAAGACCCCAACTCTTATTCCGGACCACTACCCATCCCAGCTCCACTGAAAAGGAGAATGGGAGAAAGTATGGGGTGCTCATGGCCTGTCAGTGAGCAGAAGCTGTGGAAATGAAGCATTGTGAGGGTGTTCCTGTGTGGCCTGGCTCTGGAGCTAACCGGGTGAGACTCGGGTTATACTGTACATAGGCGGTCAGTGACTCAGCTGTCTGGGGATGCTAAAGTGGGTTGGGCTGGGGCAGGGCGGGACCTGGGTCCTTAATTGTCTGACAACATGCAGAAAGATAGATCAGCAAAATAGTTGTAGATAAGACATATTTTAATATCTATGCCAAAGAATAAAGTGACAAAGAAGTTAAACAGTGCAAACATAGAAAAGAAAATAAGATGATATATTTTTTATTGGACTAACAATACATCTTTTCATTAGCTTTTGAAGTTAATCCTCCTTCTTCCGATCGGAAATAAGCAAATATTGACAAAATATCAGAATATAAAGTGAAACACAGAAGCATTCCAATGACAGTCTCACAGACTGAGACAACAGGAGTGATTTATTGATAAGTGACCCGACACGGACCGTGTTTCGGAGTGAAACAACGCCTGCCTCAGGGGTCAGGGTTAGGTTGTAAGTGGTTTGTAATGTGTACCTGTCCAATATCTCCAAAGAAAGACAAGATCACTATAGGAGCGTTTAAACTCTACATCGTGGCTGTCCTTTGAGACAGGCGAGCTTGGTCTTAAAGATTTTACCCATCTTTCTTTGGGGATATTGGACAGGTACCCATTACAAACCATTTACAACCTAACCCTGACTCCTGAGGCAAGCGTTGTTTCACGCCGAAACACGGCCTGGGTCGAGTCACTTATCAATAAATCACTCCTGTTGTCTCAGTCTTGAAGGCCCAGTGTTGCTTTTTCTGTCTGTATGGTTTATAGTGGGCCAGAAAGCCCAGATCTTTGTTAAGTCCCGTCTGGTGGGTGTCAAAATATTTCATCATTTTGACTTCAAAGGTCTTACGTTCCTGGATTGTCTTAAAATTTCCTTTTAGCGTTCTTACCATAAGATCATTTATGCAACGTTCTGGTTTTGTAAAGTGCTGTCCCACAGAGGTGGCCATCCTGGTTGGCATTGGAGTGTTTAATATTGTGTCTGTGTAAATTGAGCTGAGTCTTTAGCATCTGGCTTGTTTCTCCAATGTAGCACCCTTCATCACAGTTTTTACATTGAATGATCCAGAACGAGCAGGTGAATGATCCCCTTATTCTGAATGTTTTTTCCCCACATGAGTGACTGTAGGATCCTGCGAAATGTGTTGGCATAGTTTGCAGCTGGGAATATTGCAGAGGTTTGTGCCATTCTCTTCTTTTTGAGCTTCCATCGGGAGTTTGCTTTTCACTAAATTCAAATTAGGTGTCTGTCGGAAGGCCAGCGCTGGTGGGGCTGGGAATATCTCTTTCAGGGCTTCATCCTTCTGGAGTAGTGGCTGTAGATCTTTTATGATTCTTCTCAATTTTTCTAGCTCTGGATTGCATGTGGAGGAGTGGCCTAGTGTTCAGGGTGGTGGACTTTGGTCCTGGGGAACTGAGGAACTGAGTTTGATTCCAGGCACAGGCACCTCCTTGTGACTCTGGGCAAGTCACTTTTAATTTTTTTTGTGAATAAATACATTTTTTTGGTATCCTCATCCATTCTCCTCACTTTTTGCTTTGTATCAAGTCACTTAACCCTCCATTGCCCCATGTAAGCTGCATTGAGCCTGCCATGAGTGGGAAAGTGCAGGGTACAAATGTAACAAAAATAAAATAGATACTATTGGAGATTCTACATAGAGTGTTGCTGCTATTCCACTAGCAACATTCCATGTAGAAGGCTGCGCAGGCTTCTGTTTCTGTGAGTCAGACGTCCTGCACATATGTGCAGGACGTCAGACTCACAGAAGCAGAAGCCTGCGCGGCCACATTGGTGATCTGCATGTAGAATCTCAAATAGTAGCAACAGTGGAGGATTGGCCTAGTGGTTAGGGTGGTGGACTTTGGTCCTGAGTAACTGAGTTTGATTCCTGGCACAGGCAGCTCCTTGTGACTCTGGGCAAGTCACTTAACCCTCCATTGCCCCATGTAAGCTGCATTGAGCCTGCCATGAGTGGGAAAGGCTTTCTTCTCTTTGTACTGTAGTAGGTTTTCTCTAGGTATTTTAAGGGAAGAAGCAATATTCTTGGAGATTATTTTGGGGTTGTAGCCTTTTTGTTTGAAGGAATCAGTCAGGATTTTGAGGTGTTTATCTCTGTCTCTTGGGTCAGGGCAGATACTGTGGTATCGTGTGGCTTGGCTGCATCTATCTGTCTGTAGGTTTCTTGTATATCAATGTTTGTATGTACCAGGGCCGCCGAGAGGGGGGGGGGGCAGGGGGGGACAAACTTCCTTGGACTTTCATGGTCTCCTAGTTTATTTGCATTCTGATTCTCATACACCTCGGGTGGATTGGAGACTGTATCCAAGTTATTTTGGTCTGGTCCATCAGGTGTAGTGCCGCTGTTGATCTGAAACGAGATGTTGTTCTCTCTTGGGCCAATGATCAGAAGCAAATGGAGGCGCTAGAGGCTGTTAGCGCCATGCTAGCGCCTGCGTTTGCTACCGCCCCATGATCAGAGCCTCTGAGCGCATGAAACAATGCGCTCGCAGGCTCTGAATGCAACTATCATGCAAATATATGCAAAACAGGGCTCTTAGCGCAAGTAGTATGCTGATGCATGCCAAACCTATTCCTCCCCAATGATCAGTGTGCAGCGCGCCAAACATTGGCGCACTGTCTGTGGCAAACCCTACACCAGCTCGGAGCTGGCGTTAGGGTTTGCAGACCATTAGGGAGGAATGCTGAGCCCTGTCCAGCATGCATTTGCATGCCAGCAGGCCCCCCATTCCCCCCACCCCACAGGAGCAGGAACCCCAACGCGACCCCCCGAAGCGACACGGGCTGGAGGTCCAATGGACCTCCAGTCCCCTGACCCCCTTGACATGGGTTCAGGGGGGCTGATCTGGGGGGCTGATCTTGGGGGCCTCCAGCCCCCTCAACCCCCTGGCATCCCCTCATATGGAGCTCTGGTGGCCCAGTGGGCTGTGAGTCAACCCCCTGAACCTGGTAGTCTAGCAGCCCTTCCCCACCCTCTACCTTAGTTGGAGGAGGGAGGTGGCCTCCCTCCTCTTCCATCGGAGCTGCCTCAAAAATGGCGGTGCCCAGCCCTGCCCAGTGCATCCTAGGCTATGCAGGGCGGGGCTTCACACCATATAAGGGAGAAACTCCCTTATACCCTATGATCAGAGATAATAGCGTGCTTAAATTTGCATGCTATTATCTCTGATCATAGGGGCAGTAAAGCTCTGTTCTGTTCCAAACAGTGCTATTTTTAGAGCACTGTTTGGAACAGCGCTGGGCTTTCGATCATCTGCCCATCTGTGATTCTGCAGGAGAGAAGTCAGCTTTTTCTTTTCTTACAGATAGCAATGTATTGTTTTTTTTGCTTGGAATTCTTGTAGGTTCTGCTTCAGTTGGCAGAAGCTAGGGGTTTAGCTCACATTCCTTATGATTTCTTCTTTTTGGGTTCTTATCATTTTCTTCTTTTTGCAGTGTTGATGTATAAGTTAATTTTTTTAGTTTCTGAGTAGTATATTTCCAGAGTCAGAATTGTAAGTGGTAGCAGTGGCGTTCCGACCCTAGCTGACACCCGGGGCGGATCGCTGATGCGCCCCCCCCCGGGTGCAGCGCGACCCCCCCTGGCAAAATGACACCTCTTCCCCCCCTGGGTGCACGCTGCTGGGGGGGAGGGGGTGCCGCGGCACGCGCCTGTTACCCTGTCTCCGAGAAAGTTTGCAATTCGCATGTGTTCACTGCTCCCTCTGAGTCTGCCCTGGAACAGGAAGTAACCTGTTCCGGGGCAGACTCAGAGGGAGCAGCGGACACATGCGAATTGTGAACTTTCTCGGACTGAGACAGGGCAACAGGCGCGCGCCGCGGCACCCCCCCAGCGGCGTGCACCTGGGGCAGACCACCCCCACCGCCCCCACCACCCCCACCCCTTGGTACGTCACTGAGTGGTAGTCAAAGTTATTTTTGTTCTTGAGACCTTTGGGAATGATGTTGTTCTTCTTGCAGACTGTCAGGAAGAAAAGTTGACTGTTCACTTTTGTTTCTTTTTCTGTAAGTTTGCTCATTTGCTTTTTCATATGCCTGCATGAAATATGGCTGTACGAAATACCAAGTAATCAGGCTGACCCTTGATTGCCATTGGCAGTGAATTCTACCACTTAGTACCCTGGTATCTAAAGTCAGCAGAGTGAAATGACATAACACACTCTCTTGCAATCTGGAAGATGGTCTAAGGTAGTCCCTAGAGAACCAGAGGTTATATTGCATAGGGGAATAGTTATTAAGGGCTGCATATAATCCACTGTCATCCCCAGACCCATCACATCTATCAGCGACTATCTACCCTTCCGAAAGTCGCTAAAAACCCATCTGTTCAAACAGGCCTACCCAAATGACTACTACTACTACTACTACTATTTAGCATTTCTATAGCGCTACAAGGCATACGCAGCGCTGCACAAACATAGAAGAAAGACAGTCCCTGCTCAAAGAGCTTACAATCTAATAGACAAAAAATAAATAAAGTAAGCAAATCAAATCAATTAATGTGAACGGGAAGGAAGAGAGGAGGGTAGGTGGAGGCGAGTGGTTACAAGTGGTTACGAGTCAAAAGCAATGTTAAAGAGGTGGGCTTTCAGTCTAGATTTAAAGGTGGCCAAGGATGGGGCAAGACGTAGGGGCTCAGGAAGTTTATTCCAGGCGTAGGGTGCAGCGAGACAGAAGGCGCGAAGTCTGGAGTTGGCAGTAGTGGAGAAGGGAACAGATAAGAAGGATTTATCCATGGAGCGGAGTGCACGGGAAGGGGTGTAGGGAAGGACGAGTGTGGAGAGATACTGGGGAGCAGCAGAGTGAATACATTTATAGGTTAGTAGAAGAAGTTTGAACAGGATGCGAAAACGGATAGGGAGCCAGTGAAGGGTCTTGAGGAGAGGGGTAGTATGAGTAAAGCGACCCTAGCGGAAGATGAGACGGGCAGCAGAGTTTTGAACCGACTGGAGAGGGGAGAGGTGACTAAGTGGGAGGCCAGCAAGAAGCAGATTGCAGTAGTCTAAACGAGAGGTGACAAGGGTGTGGATGAGGGTTTTGGTAGAGTGCTCGGAAAGAAAGGGGCGGATTTTACGGATGTTGTAAAGAAAGAAACGACAGGTCTTGGCGGTCTGCTGGATATGAGCAGAGAAGGAGAGAGAAGAGTCAAAGATGACCCCAAGGTTTCGAGCTGAGGAGACAGGGAGAATGAGAGAGCCATCAACAGAAATAGAAAACGGGGGGAGCGGGGAGGTGGGTTTGGGGGGGAAAATGAGAAGCTCGGTTTTGGTCATATTTAATTTCAGGTGGTGTTGAGACATCCAGACAGCAATGTCAGACAAGCACGCTGAAACTTTGGTTTGGATGCAAGGTGAGATATCAGAGGTAGAAAGGTAGATTTGGGAGTCATCAGCATAGAGATGGTAGGAAAAGCCATGGGATGAGATTAATGAACCAAGGGAAGAAGTGTAGATAGAAAAGAGGAGGGGACCAAGAACAGAACCCTGAGGTACGCCGACAGGCAGAGGGATAGAAGTAGAAGAGGATCCACCAGAGTGAACACTAAAGGTGCGGAGGGAGAGGTAGGAAGAGAACCAGGAAAGGACAGAGCCCTGGAATCCAAGTGAGGACAGGGTATCGAGAAGTATGCTGTGATCGACAGTGTCAAAAGCAGCGGAAAGATCAAGAAGAATGAGGATGGAATATTGACCTCTGGATTTAGCCAGTAATAGGTCATTGGAGACTTTAGTAAGCGCAGTTTCGGTTGAGTGGAGAGGGCGAAAACCAGATTGTAATGGGTCAAGAATAGCATGTGAGGAGAGAAAATCAAGGCAGCGGCGGTGAACAGCACGCTCAAGTAATTTGGAGAGAAAAGGAAGGAGGGAGATGGGTCGGTAATTAGAGGGACAAGTAGGGTCAAGTGAAGGCTTCTTAAGGAGAGGTACCACAGCATGTTTAAAGGCAGCAGGGACAGTTGCAGTGGAAAGTGAGAGGTTGAGAATGTGACAGATAAAAGGAATAAGAGTAGGAGAGATGGCATTAAGAAGGTGGGTAGGAATGGGATCAGAGGAACAGGTGGTACATTTTGAGGAAGAAAGGAGAAGTGTAGTTTCCTCAATAGTAACTTCAGGAAAGGAGGAAAGGGAATGACCCAGACTAATCCTGCGAACCCATCTGCCCAACACATATCCAGGAGACAGTGACAATGACCCAGACTGCATCTCCCACCAAGTTTCCCTGTGCTTATCCCATGTCCCATCCCCCCTCCCGCCTCTCTACCCCCCTCCAATGATCACCTGCCCCTTGCTCATACCTCTCCTACTCCCTTCACCCTTGCCCATCTCTACCTACCTATCTTTTTTATTAGTCTGCTATAATTAACTTATATTTTCTCTATCAATACTCTGTAATCCATATTACTATGTAAGCCGCATTGAACCTGCTTTGAGTGGGAAAGTGCGGGGTACAAATGTAATAATAAATAAATAAATATAATATTTGATAGAAAGAACACATAATTTAAAAATAATTCTGGTTTTAATGGGCAGCTTGCATAATAATGGAGTGCCTCTACCTTGAGGACAAGCCTAACTGCAGTATTTTGGGCTGTTTGTATCCTTTTTAGATGGAATTGCAGTAATCGAGCTGAGTTAAAACCAAGGGTTGAACTAGCAGTCTAAAGATGTCTGGCAAGAAATATGATCTGATTCTCCTCAGCTTCCAAAGAGACCTGAAGGATTTTTTTTTTCACTACTGAGGAAACCCGAGGCTCGAACGTGAGGTGACTGTCAATTAATACACCCGGTACCCTATTCTTAGCCTTTATATCCCGCTTCAATCAGCAAAGAATCTGAGCGGGTTACAATAATATAAGAGTACAGAAAACAAGAATATCCATACTGTGCCATTAATCTAGATACTTTCCAAAAATATAAATTTTTAATGCTTTATGGAACAAAAAGTATCCTGAAAGAATACGAATTTTGCTTAGGAATGGAGTTCCGTAGCTTACGAGTTTGATATATAAACGAGCTGTCAAAAACCTTTTTCTAACAAACTTTCTTAATAGAGGGGAATCCTAATAATAAGGTAGAGTGAAAACGGGAATTCTTCCAGAAAATTGGATGTTATTGAGTATGAAAAGCAGAGCAATAACCACGTAAAATTTTAAATACTATGTAAGCAACTTTAAATTCGACACGGAAGTGCTAATATAGAATTCACTCCTGGCACCGCCTGAGGTGGAGCTGACATGCCCCCCCCCCCCCCACAGGCTGAGATGCCGCCCTCCCCCCGGGTGTTTTACCTCATCATGGTGATGTTTCAAGCCCAATGAAAGTCCTCTCACAATAGGTGTCTTCCTGAACAAGGTCTTTATTCAAATCAATAAAAACAAGCCGACACGTGACGCCCAGAGGCGTCTCTCTCCATGCTGCGCTCTTTTCCTACTACCTAGCTCACCTTCGTGTCTCGGTTTTTCTGTTCTGCCCAGGTGACTAAGGTACAGACACCCAAAACCAGTCTCCAGAAAAGATATCTCTCCAGCTTATTTTCGAAAGTTATCGCCGGCCATTTCCCTGGTGTGCCAAAGTTATACAGCAGCAATAAGTCCTAGAGGCTGTATGCAGGTCCCTGGAGCAATTTTAGTGGGTGCAGTACATTTGTGGGTAGTGGGTTTTTTTGGGGGGGGGCTCAGCTCCAAAAGTAAGGGAGCTATGCACGAGGGAGCTTTTCTGAAGTACACCGCAGTGACCCCTAGGGTGGCTGGTTGGTGTCCTGGCATGTCAGGGGGGCCAGTGCACTAAAAATGCTGGCTCCTCCCACGGCCAAATGCCTTGAATTTGGCCGGGGTTTGAGATGGCCGACATAACTTTCCATTATCGCAAAAAAACGAAGCCGGCCATCTCAAACCCCGGCCAAATTCAAGGCATTTGGCTGGCCGGAACCGTATTGTCGAAACAAAAGATAGCCGGCCATCTTTTTTGAAAATACGGGTCTGGCCATGTATTTCGCCGGCGCCGTTCGATTATGCCCCTCTCTGTTAACAGTTAATTGACTGTGACTCATCTGATTTACAAGGTATTTTGCATCAAAAATCAATAGACCCCCTGAAGCAGGCCTTCGCGGCCGAAACACGTCACGTGTCGGGTCGTTTTTATTGATTTGAATAAAGACCTTGTTCAGGAAGACACCTATTGTGAGAGGACGTTCATTGGATCCACTGTTTGTACGTTTGTCTTTGGTTCTCCTGTGGAGAGATCACCTTCTGGGGGTGTTTGCTTTGATGTTTCAAGCCCGGCAGCAATTCTCATACACTGCCCTGCTGCCGCTGGTACCTGCCTCTTCCCTTTACTGCGGCTACCTGAGCCTCTGATGAAACAGGAAGTTACTTCAGAGAGGCGGCCGCGGTGGAGGGAAGAGGCGGGTGCTGGTGGCGGCAGGGCAGCGTATGGGAATCGCTGATGCTGCTGGGTTTGGAACGTCACCTTGACAAGGTAAAACGCCGTGAAGCCGCTCATCCAGGTGCTGCTCCTGAACAGTGCCACCTGAGGCCCCTGCCTCAGGTGGCCTAATGGTCGGGCCACCCCTGTACTCCTATATATCCAGACTGCTGACATAGGCGCAACAAAATGTATATTTTCTTGACGCTACCTTGAATGTTTTGTGGGTTTATGAGATGTTATTTATTTATTCGTGCTATCATGCATTCATCTGAAGTTTTAGCCTTTATCTGCAATGGTCTTTCTGCCACTAATCACTGAGAGCAGGTAATGCAGCTAGAAAATCTATAATTTAAATATATTGCTGGTATAATGGGATGATACTGTAATAAGAACTGCAGAAGAGTAACCTGTTAACTTTCTTGCATGATAATGATCAATACTCTCAGGCTACAGCAACATCAGCATTTACAAATTTAATATTATCTCATAAATTTTGTACCTCTATTGCCCGTTAATGAGTATAGTGGATGCAGTTTGTAAAGAATACAAAGTTTATTTATTTAGATTTTGCTGACACCTTTTTCAGTAGTAGCTCAAGGTGAGTTACATTGAGGTCTGCTGGGTATTTCTCTGTCCCAGGAGGGCTCACAATCTAAGTTTGTACCTGAGGCAATGGAGGGTTAAGTGACTTGCCCAAGATCACAAGGAGCAGCAGGGGGATTTGAACCAGCCACCTCTGGATTGCAAGATTGGTGGTCTAACCACTAGGCCACTCCTCCACTAGCAAAACATTCTGTGTAGAATCTCCAATAGTAGCAACATTCCATGTTCCACTGCACTAACCACTAGGCTACTCCTCCACTAGCAACATCCCATGTAGAAGCCTGCCCTTGCAGATCAGCAATGCGGCTGCGCAGGCTTCTGTTTCTGTGAGTCTGATGTCCTGCACATATACGTCAGACTCACAGAAACAGAAGCCTGCGCAGCCGCATTGCTAATCTGCAAGGGCAGGCTTCTACGTGGAATGTTGCTAGTGGAATAGCAACATTAACATTCCATGTAGAATCTCAAATAGTAGCAACAGAATTTCAACTAGTAGCAACATTCCATGTAGAATCTCAGATAATATCAACATTCCATATAGAATCTCAAATAGTAGCAACAGAATTGCAAATAATTTATTTGGATTTTGCTCACACCTTTTTCAGTAGTAGTTCAAGGTGAGTTACATTCAGGTACTCTGGATATTTCTCTGTCTCAGGAGGGCTCACAATCTAAGTTTGTACTTGAGGCAATGGAGGGTTAAGTGACTTGCCCAAGATCACAAGGAGCAGCAGTGGGATTTGAACTGGCCACCGCTGGACTGCAAGACGGGTGCTCCAACCACTAGGCCACTCCTATATAGATGAGTAAGAAAGTAGGAAGAATTAGAAAGTAAGGTGATTGATTTGAAGAAAGTTGCACGTGAGGATATGAGAATGAATCAAACAGGTGTTTCCCTGGCTTATACTCCTATAGAAAATAATTCTGTAGTGTGATCTTCTAAGTGTTTGAATGGGAACAGTAGGGAGCAGTGGCCTAATGGTTAGTGCAGCAGGTGTTGGTCCTGGCAACCCGGGTTTGATTCCCACTGCAGCTGCTTGTGACCTTGGCCAAGTCACTTAACCCTCCATTGCCCCAGGTACCAAATCTTTGATTGTGAGCCCTCTAGGGACAGAGAAAGTACCTGCATATAATGTGCACAGCACTGTGTCTGTCTAGTAGCACTATAGAAATGATTAGTAGTAGTGCTGTGGACTGGGGTTCACGTTCAGTACATTCTGCAAAACTGAAGGATGTATTGGTGCAGAACATTTTATATTAAGGCTGGCTTTTAAGGGGGCTGGGCGTGGTTGGAAAAATAATCCAGCCGGACAGAAGGTACAAACTCAAAATATTTATTTTGCTTAATTCTCAGCTTGTTATGTCACAGAACTGGGATTGTAAAGTCAAGCAGTTTCTCTTAATTAACATCATTTCTATAAACCTCTGCCTAGCAGGCCAAATAGTCCACGGGTCCGGGGTTGCCCCACCCCAAACACCGCTCTTCAGTTCTACTTTACTGATCAGGTCTGACTCCAGCCGACATCCAGCACACTTCACAGTTCACTTCAATAATATCAGTGCTTCCAGGACATTTACACAACTTTCCAGCACTCTTCTATAATTCACTTAAGTAGTGTCAATGTTTCCAGCACACTTCAATGCACTTGTACAATTTACTTCACCAATCACCGTGGCTTACCTCAGCCTGGTCACAGTCCTTCTCATGGCTTCCCTCAGCCAGATCTCATCAATCCAATATTCTCAATGCAGTCACACACTGAGCTTCTGCTCTTCCTCTCTTGGGCTTCTGTATCAGGACCTCTGGCTTGTTCCTTACAGCCAATTCCTTCTCCTAGGAGGTCTGTCTCTCTCTCCAGGGTCTCTGAATCAGGACCTCCCTCTCTACTGTGAAGCCACTCCTTCTTGTCAGTCAGCCTCACTTTCCCATAATGCACTAATCCTGCCATAGTAAGGTTACCGTATGTCCGGATTTACCTGGACATGTCCTCTTTTTGAGCACATGTCTAGGCAACCGGGCGGGTTTTGCTAATCTGCCCGTTTGTCCGGATTTCCAGACAAGCGGGCGGGCCGTCCTATGCTAGCCTCCCGGCCCTCCCCTCCCCTCCCCTTACTTACTACTCTACTGCCCCGGTGGTCTAGTGACTTCTTCCGCCTTCAGGGCAGGAAAGAGCCCCCTCTCAGTGGCCATTTTGAATTGGCGCTGAGATCAGCAACAGGATGCAGGGCAGCGCTCCGGGCAGCAAAGAGGGGGCTCTTTCCTGTCCCGAAGAGGTCACTAGACCACCAGGGCAGTAGAGTAAGGTAAGGGAAGGGGGGGTGATAGGGAGGGGAGTGGAGGGGTGGTGACGGGGTGTGTGACAGGGGGGAGGGGAATATGTGACAGGGGGCGAAGCGAGGGTGTGAAAGGGGGCGGAGCTGGATGTGAAAGGGGGCGGGGTGGGTGTGAAAGGGGGCGGGGCATGTGTCCTCTTCTTTGGGGGGACAAATATGGTAACCCTATGCCTTAGTAACTCTGCAGTTCAGCCTCTGACCAGCAGGGTTAACACCACCTGCTGTGAAGGTGGCTGAACTGAAACTCCCCACAGGGAATATCTTTAGGGACGTCCACACTATGTCCTTCACCGCCTCACAGTGATATTGTGCAAATACTAAGCAACAACACATTTTCCGCTACTTGCTCCAAATACCCCTCTGGTTTCCAATGTGACCAAGCAGCCCAGTGCTCAGGAAATGGAGTTAGTAGGGTTACCATGGGGCTTGGGGCAGGTTGCTTCAATTTGCTCGCCTTTCCCCCCACCCCTTTCCAAAAGCAGCACTGCCTGCCTGCTAGTGCCATTATAAACCACACACAAAGCAGCAACAGCACAGCAAACCATGGAGTCTTTGAACAGATGTGTGCATGCCTGTCTCTTTAGCCCACCTCTTCCCTATGTCCCTGGATGTCTTGTTCAAAGGATACAGACCATAGGGAGAGGCAGTATTACACCTGTTCAGAGACTTTGTGGTCTGCACTACTGCTGGTCAGGAAAACGTGGGTGACCTAAGACTGGGAAATAGATGGGGATAAGGGAGAGAGGAGTGGAGAGGAAAAGGATTGAAAGGAGGAAGGAAGAAAAGGGTGGAGATGATGAAGATGTAGATAATGGAGGGAGAAGTGTAGAAGAAGAACTGAAGAAGGAAAAGGTGGAAGACAGATGATGGAGGGATAAAGGAGAAGAAAGGTAAAAGATGGCAGGAGGAGGAAAGAAGAGGCATATATGTGGAAAGGAGCAGATGACAAACTATTCATAAGTACATAAGTATTGCCAAACTGGGACAGACCAAGGTCCATCAAGCCCAGCATCATGTATCCAACACTGGCCAATACAGGTCAAAAATACCTGGCAAGAACCCCAAAAGTGCAAAACATTTTATGCAGCTTATCCCAGAAATAAGCAGTGGATTTTCCTTGTCCATTTTAATAATGGTCTATGGACTTTTCCTTTAGGAAGCCAGCCAAGCCTTTTTTAAACCCCGTTAAGCTAACTGCCTTTACCACATTCTCTGGCAACCAATTCCAGAGTTTAATTACACGTTGAGTGAAGAAACATTTTCTCTGATTTGTTTTAAATTTACTACTTTGTAGCTTCATTGTGAATGCTCCCTAGTCCTAGTATTTTTGGAAAGAGTAAACAGACGCTTCACGTCTACCCTTTCCACTCCACTCATTATTTTATAGACCTCTATCATATCATGTGTGAGAGAGTTGGGGAGAAGTGTGTATGTGTGTTAGTAGAGAGGATTGAGGTGTTTCTAAGGAAGAGGAATGCATTTGCGAGAAGGAGGAACGGAGGACGGAAGATTATGGTCAATACCATGATATAGGATAAGAAGAAACAAAAGTGGGAGTGAAATCAGCATGAGAAGAAAGGGACAGCTGCTGGATGGAACCAACTACCATAAAGTCTGAGGGCTGTAGATGTGCGGGTTATAAAATTTTTAAATAAATTAAAAAAAAATGAAGGAAATGTAAAAATTAGATGGAGAGGAAATGCAGAAAAATTAAAATGGAAATGGAGATCAAAAACAAAAATACAAAGAATGCAGAAATCACACGAAAGAAACTGAGCTGGGGTCAAAAGAAAGGAACAAGAAACACAAGAAAGATGATGTTAAGGATAATAAAAGAGCAAGAACTATAAAGATGTGAAAATATTGTATTGAAAAATATTATGCTGCATTTGAAGGGCGGTGTCCTGTGAATGTACCATGCTTTGAGGCAGTCCAGCTGGCAACTCTGGTGAGACCTAATTTAGAATATTGTATACAATTCTGGAGACCGTACATTCAAAAAGATGTAAACACAGTGGCGTAGCAAGGGCGGGGCGGTGGGGGCGGTCCGCCCCATGTCAGCGGGAGGGGGGGGTGCTCCGCTCCCGCTGCTCCCACCCTGTCCTGCCTTAAAAAAAAATTTGTCATGCGCCGGAGTGGCAGGCAGCGCCTTGCGTCTGCCCTGCTAGTAAAAATCTCCTCGACGTCAGTGAAGACAAATAGGCAGGACTAACAAAGTGCAAGGTCTTATGGGCGAGCAATACAATTTTTAATTGGATATGATATGAAAGTGGAAGCCAA
This sequence comes from Microcaecilia unicolor, assembly GCF_901765095.1. NCBI lineage: Eukaryota > Metazoa > Chordata > Amphibia > Gymnophiona > Siphonopidae > Microcaecilia > Microcaecilia unicolor. The sequence goes on along the minus strand of NC_044033.1, from coordinate 506,169,965 downwards.
TGTACTTTTACTAGTAAAGGTGTAATTGAATCGAAGCGCTTGGCTTTAAAAAGCAACCAGACAGCTGAGTTTTATAGTTTGAAGTCGACAAAATTGACCTTGAGGAAGACCTGCGTACACTATATTGCAATAGTCCAGTCACAATATAATGAAGGCATGAATTAGAGTGTGTGAGGAGAAATCTAAATGGTGTCTGATTTAATGTAACCTCCAAAGCCAAAATAATTCATTTTTCACATCTTTAGATATCTGTTGTGCAAATGTGAGGCCTGAGTCAATGATGACCCCAAGATATCTAAAGGAGTCAACTTTGGCAATGGGGAGATCAAAGAGTGTAAGAGGAGCTGTAGGTTTAGTTAACAATCTGGAGATCCAACATGTGACTGTTTTAGCTGGGTTCAAAGCAAATCTATGCGAGGATAGCCAAAGAGTCAATGCTTTCAGTGCTTCCAAAAGGGGAAGTAGGCGGTCTAGTGGCCTTTTTGAGGGCAGGAACGAACCCCATTCAATCCTGCCTGGTGCTGCTGCTCAGTAGAAATGGCTGCCGAGACTATTGCAGGAGGTCCTGGCAGCCATTTTGAGACTGGAACTAGCACGGGCAGACTTCTGCCCTTGCTGGTTCCAATCTCAAATGACCCCTATTGCAGGCAGCCCTGGGCATGTTGCCAGGCTTACTTCTAATATAGCTAAAGTAATGGTGGGTGTCCCCAGGACTATTTTGGGAAGGCCTGGATTTTGATGGCTGCTGTCAGTAACATTGTTGCTGCTTAGATTCCCTCTCTGTATTTTTCCCTTTGAAGCAAATCAGTACCATTGTAACTTTTGCTACGTGTTTGCTGAACTGTAACACCAGCCGTGTCAACAAGACTTTGCTCTTGATACATGATTACCAAGAGCCAGGCAGAATTAATGGATGAATAAAATGTTCCTTTTTCCTACAAGTGCAAATAGAATTTAAAATGTAAAGAAACATTGAGAACTTCGCTCAAACATGAGTTATAATCAGACTCGGACTCTGCATACAGACTGTATCAGATTCATGAAGAGTTTTTTTTCTAAGGTAATAGGAAGTTACCTCAGATGAGGGTGGGACTCAGTGTGGGAAGGCCTGACGACGTCGAGGAGATTTTTACTAGCAGGGCAGACGCGTAATTTTTTTTTAAAGGCAAGGTGGTGGCAGGAGAACGGAGCTGGTAGGTGGGTCGGGGGGTTCTCAGATGGGGAAGGGGGTGGGGTGGGGATGGGAGGGGTTTCTTGGATGGGAGAAGGGGGAGGGGAGGGGGTTCTCGGATGGTTGAAGGGGACTGGGGTTGGGGACTGGGGTTGGGGAGGGGGTTCTCGGATGGGAGAAGGGGATGGATGGGGTGGGGTGGGGACTGGGGTTCTTGGATGGGAGAAGGGGACTGGGGTGGGGAGGGGGTTCTCGGATGGGACAAGGAGATTGGGGTCGGGAGGCGAGGGGGTTCTCGAATGGGAGAAGGAGGGGAGGGGAGGGGGCTCTCAGATGGGAGAAGGGGGCTGGAACTGGGGTCTGAGAAGGGGCCATATGGGAAAATGGGGCATACCTGGGGCTGGTGGGAAAATGGGGCATGCGTGGGTCAGGTGGGAGAATGGTTCTGGGGCTGAAAAGGGGGGCCCTAATAAAAGGCATGTGGATGAAGGGAGCTGGAACTGGGGGCTGAAAAGGAGGGTAGGTGGGATAAGGGGGCTAGTACTGGGACTGGAGGCTGAAAAGGGGCAGGGGCTGAAACTGTGGGGACTGGGGGGCTGAAAAGGAGACAGGGAGAAGTGGCTGGGGCTGAAGCTTGGGACTGGTGAGCGAGAAGGGCTGGGGTTGAAACTGGGGGCTGAAAAGGGGACGTGTTTCTTGCAGAAGGATGGCGGTTCTGTAAGATGGACGTCCTTCTGCAGTTCTGCAATAAACATGTCCTTTCCACTACACTTTGGACATTTCGCACTGCGATTTTCGAATATCTGAGGGCGTCCATACTGTTTTTCGATTATACCTACCTGATTTTGGACGTCTTCGTGAGGATGTCCAAATTCAGACTTGGACGACCTTTTGAAAATGCCCCTCCACGTAAACTGCTTTGAATGTAGTTGCAAAAAACCCCACAGAAAGGTGGTATATCAGTTCCCTTCTCTTTCCTTTTACTAAGCTGCGCTAAAAGGGGCCATGCACTATTATTAGTGCATGGCCTTCCCTGCATGCAGAGACCACTTTTAGCGTGGCTGTAAAATGGATGCATATCCATTTTTTTCTATTACTTGCCGGGTGCTAATTTCTAAATTAGTGCATGGCCATTAGCATGTGAATCTTTACAGACATCTATTTAGTAGGTGGAAAGGGCTCACGCACTAACCACGTGCTATTTGGTTGGCATGTGCCAATGTAGCTGCCTCTGGCCCCCCAAACATGCCCCTGGCACTAAAAAATACAAGACCACTGTTTTGTTTTTTGTCTCCAGATTTTTTACTATCAATCGAGACTTGAGATTGTTTTAACATCATCAACTTATGAGTTTTGTTTTTCACGTACATAAGACTCCTGATGTAGGCCACCAGGCCGAAACACAACGTTGTGTCGAGTCATTTTAATGAAATATTAATAAATATTGTTTGTTCTGAAATTATAAAATTGTGTTGGTTCCAGTTCTTTGGTTAAGCCTGGTTTACATTCCCACTTTTTGTTATTATTGCTTTATATACTCCTGCTTCTGAGTAGGAATAATGTCTGTGGCTTCTTTCTAGCTGTGATTCTTACAATTAGGCATCTTTGTATCTTCTGATTCTTGGTGACCATCTTTTTCCCTCTCTTCTTGTCATTTAGACTCAGGGAGATGGAAGATACTGGGAAAGAACGTGTTGACTGGAGTTAACTTAAGGACCTTGAGGAATTACTACTTCTGTAAATCTTACGAAAACACACATTTGATGTTTGGAAAGTCAATAATAAACAGGTTATTATAACAAAGAGGATTCTCAAATCTGTTTTCTTTCATAGCGTCAAATTGTCCTTCACAAGAACTGTATTAGTATTTTGCAGGGTTACCATCTGCTTATCAAGCTGTTTCAATTAAGAGTCTTGCAACGAGCTTTTTTGATCTAGTAATTGAAATTAACCAAAACATGTCTTTGGAAAACTTAAGTAATTGTGAAAAACAGCCAGGCAAAACACACTTCCGGAGTCTAATGCAAGGTTCAATGTGGGCTGATCATCAACTTCACCTCCCCCTCATATAGGATCAGGTCCCACTCCCCATACTTGAACTTTTCCACAGGCTTAGGATCGTTTCACCTGCCCAACATCCACTGTAATATAATAATGGAGTAGGAGAGCATTTCTGCCTCCCCCCCCCCCCCCCCCCGTTGTGCCAGCTTTGCTATTCAGAATGGCACTGGTCATCCCCACTCAGTCCTTTATGAGATTTGCATGAAGTGGTGGGAAGAAAACTGGTAGTACAAATATTTATTTATTTATTTATGTATTTATTTATTTATTTGTGACATTTATAGTCCATATTATCCCAAACACGTTTGAGTTCAATGTGGCTTACAATAAACAGTAAAGGATACATAACAAAGAATAATACACAAGAAAGTAATTTGTTGTAAGAATCTAATTTTAGAATACAATATCATAACCATACTGGGAAAGCTATGGATGTTTAACATTTAGAAAAACTTATGAATGAGAAATTGTACATGAAGCAAAGAGAAAGTTAATGGTAAGTAGAGTAATAACCAATTCAGGTAATAATTAGTTATTTGAGATATGGTTGTTCTTTTATGAGGGTTTGTTTGAATAGGAACGTTTTGAGGATTTTGCGGAATCTAGTATATTCCTGTACATTTCTAATTTTGGGTGGTAGGAGTTCCACCATTTGGTTCCTAGGTAAGTGAAGTCTGCAGAATGGACAGTTTTGTAAATCACATTTTTGCAATTTGGGAGGTGTAGTCTGAGATTGCTTCTTGCCTCATATTTAGTGTTTCTTTGAGGTAAGTTTATTAACGGTACCATACGGAACTCAAATACTATCTTTGGATACATTCTCAGAACTACTCAATCACTGTAAAGCTCAGTGTAAGGCCAGTTGTGAATCAATTTAACTTAATTTAAATTTAATTTAGATCTTATATACCACTATTGTCCCCTGTTTAGGGTTCAGTGCAGTTTACATCATTAATAGAAAGACATTTCCAATTATATAATTAGGACATTGGGTGATACAGTTGGTTTCATGTAGGCTGTTCATTGACTAAATGTTTCAATAGCATGATTAATTAATTAATTAATTTATTTGTTGCATTTGTATCCCACATTTTCCCACCTCTTTGCAGGCTCAAAGTGGCTTACAATACATCATGAGTAGTGGAAGAATGTTAGTAAATAAACATTTAGTATTACAGAAGGATCTGGTCAGCATGATGATAATAAAACAAAGTAATAGTATACAAGGAGATATTATGAAACAGTTCTGAATATAAATGGGCGAGTTGTGCATATTCACATTGGTTGATCTTTGTGGTACGCTTTATTAAAGAGATGGGTCTTCAGTAGTATGCGGAAGTTCGTTCTTTCGTAGATCGATTTCAAGCTGCGCGGCAATGCAATTGCAATTGAAATGTTTAATCGTGCGATTAATCGCATGGTCCAAGTGTAAAATAAATGTAGCATATACATATAGTTGTTTACATTTTTTATTGATCCTAAACATTCGACCAATAACTTTGATTCCAGTTTTCTTAAAAGAACACAATTTCTTCAAGCAAGTGAAAGGCAATTCTATTGTAATCCGTTGGGTTGGTCGTGAGCCCTTGGGCCCTGGCCGAGGCCAGCAGGGCGCCGACCCAGGCCAAGGGGAGACCGACCCACCACCGCACACCCCAGCTACACAATACCCCCTAAGCTACCCCTCCCCACAGTCCCTCAGGAAGAAGGGAAATAGGCATACAGGCGGGCCTCGCGGCCGAACCGGAACCCACGCAGACAGAGCCACTCGTGCGAGCCTCACGGCTGAACTGGAACCCAATCACACACAGGGAGGGGTGAAAGAACCCAGAGGGCCCCAAGAGGCCAGACACGCGCTGAAAACCAGCAATAGGGCAGAGGGGGAAACAAAGGACCAGAGCGGGCCACGCCCATGCAGGGGACTAGCGCAGGACAGGGAAACTAACACAGCAACCCCCCCCACCAGGGTAGGAGCCCCAGGCAGAAACCAGAGGAACCAAACACAAAAGGAAGGCAGAAAGCCTTTGCCTCAACCCCACTGTAGACAGAGGCACCCAGAACACAAAGGGTTAAGCTTGTAGAGCCAGCAGAGAGAGAGTGCCATAAATCAACAAACAATCAGAGGGAGTGAGGCCCATCCAAACAAACACATAGGCAGAGGCAGGAATACAATACACACAGTACACAAAGGGTTAAACTCACTGAGCCAGCAGGCCGGGACACTGGGAAGAGAAATCTTTAAAACAAACAAACAAAGGAGAACGCTCTCACTCAGCCCAGAGCCCTGGAGGCTGAGCAATGCCCAGCCCCCACTAAACAAACGAGCAGCTGACCCTGATTACAGAGCTACGCACACACACACACAAACACAGCAGCAGCTAACCCAGAGGGAAGGAAAAGAATACTCTAAATCAACACAGATCCCTGTCAGAACCTAGAGCACGTTCTGAGAGAAACCTATCAGGCTTTCCTGTTACCACCAAATAAGTAACGCAAAAGCAGAGAAACTCTTCAGCTGCAGGCTAAAGTACTATCCCCTGACGTCAGCACAACTCCTGGCAGCCAATCAGAAGAGACGTCCCCCCTCCCCCTCAGCCAAACCGGCAGAATCATAACATCTATAAGCTTGTGCATAGAGAGACATGCGCCAGTTAAGCACCAAAAGTGGCTGCCTTGAATATGTTTTTTCTGGATTTAGCTGGCATCTTTCTCAGTAGTAGCTGTAGGTGAGCAACATTCAGGTGGTACACTAGGTATTTCCCTGTCCCCAGGTGAATTAGAATCGAATTTTGTTTGGTTTTGTCCCCAACAATTTTTATTGGGATACCATTGGGAACAATGAACACCACAACCAATGAAACATAAGACATAAGCGCCATAGATGGGCATTTTAGATAGAATGTCTAAATCAGAATTTGGACGTTTTACAAAAACGTCCAAATTCTGAACAGGAAAGAAGGTCATTTTCAAAAAAGATAGATGTCTAGCTCAAAACGGTGTCAGAGCTCACTATAAGGTGTCTATTGGTGGTCTTGGTTGTTGCGGGCGTTCACTTTTCTTGGTAAGTCACAGAGTACTGGAATTTGTTTAGTTTCAATGCCTGCCATTGTGTTTCCCATCATAAAGCCCAGGAGGGCTAAGCAGACTATTAGCAGACACTTCATTGTGAGACGATAAGGGATGAGATGATTATGAGAAGTTTCCCATGAGCCAAGTTTGGTCTGTCTCACAATGGTTGTGTTTTGACTCGGTGGTGTAAGTTTGTTAAGCAGGAGGCTGATGTATCTTTTCCTGTTAAACCTTGAGAAGGAGGGGGTGCAGTGTGGTGGAAAGGGTGTTATTTCCCATCATTTCTGGGTTCTGAGGGGGTTGTGTGGGGACGTCAAAAGATGGTATACGAGTCAGCCATACTGTGACTCCTTTACAGCGGTGTACTCCCTCTATCACTTTCAGCCCTGTTCTTGCATCATAGCAGCAGAATCCCTTTGATTGCCCCTTTCTGTGGTTCGTCTTAGCCCCCCTCCAAGGATCTCTACAGCTCTGTTCAGTTGGAAGTCTTCTACCTGTGTGTGTTCTATCTCTGTTGCTAGGGCAGGAGGCCCCAGCAAGTCGCAGGTCCAATGAACGTTCTCCACGTGGCAACCGGCTCGGGTTCGTCTCTCCGTCAACACTGTAGCGTAGTGGGAGCACGCCAGGCCACGGTGGGAGTTGTGATTCTCAGCTGTGACTCTCCTGGTCTTGTCGTTGCCTTTCAGATGGCAGGGTCTGTCGCCACAGCAATAGGTGCCTCGAGTCACCAGTTCACTTGCTGCTGGGTTCTGGCTGTGTCCCTTCCTCAGATGCAGGGACTGCGTGGTCGCTGGATCTGATGATGGTCTTTTCGTCTGGGCACTACAGTTGTGCTCTCCCGACCGCAGCCGACTGAAGGGAGGACGGGCTGTTACCAAGCAGCATGGGGGGCAGACCCGTGAGTGAGAGGATCAGTGTTTGCACCCCCCCATTTTCACCCTCCCCCCGAGTCCATATTCACAACTGGTTTCCCCCAGCTCGCAGGATGGGTCAAGCGATCATTGGGTGCTACCGCTGTGCTTTTCCCTTGGCATCAGGCTGGAGAAGAGGATAGCAGTGTAGTGGTGTGGGGGAAGCTAAAATCGGCACCGGAGGACCGACAAGAGAAGGCTGATACACCAGTTTCATATCCACACACCCAGAGACGGATTCACCTCTGGCAGCACTATCCCACTGTGTTCCTCCTTTCGTCCTGATTGGCCCATCTGAGTGGGACTGGCCTGATCCACTCTGGTCTGTCGTGGCTGGCCTCCAGTCCAGACAGGAGAGCAATTGGGCCCGCTTGATTGATGTTTGGCCCTGGGCCCAGCTCAGACACTGTCTCTTCCTTCTTCGGGTCGACAGCTCCCAATTTGCTTGGGCTTCTAGGCTGGCGATTCCAGGTAGAGTGGCAGAGCAGCAGACAGTCGAGTCCGGCTCAGGGTCTGTTCCAATCCTCCACATGGTGGGTCCATCTGTTGGTCAGCGATTTCGGGTCAGCCTGGCCGTTGACGATTGCGAATCTGGACACCCAGCACTGGATTTAGTGGCTCACTTTGAACTTGACAATGGCGTGTACATTCTGTGTGGATGGCGGGGCCTGAGGACCTGCATTGTGGGTGGCACCTTGAGCTATGAGTGCCACCCACAATGAATGTCTCTAGAAATCAAAATCACTGCTATCCTATATAATAAAACACACCTCCAACATTCTGAAGCTGACTGCATGGCTGAGGCATTCCTGCTCTCTGTATCCATCTCCTGAAATGACATCACGTACTTCCGGGTTCGTCACAAGCAGAAGTGACCAACCACACGAGGTTTCTCGGCTTCAGAATGTTGGAGGTGCATTCTATTAAATAGGATTGGTCAGTTCCTTGAAGCACAGCCAGAGCTCAGCGTCCTGCACAGTAACGCTCAGACACCAGAGAGAGAGGGGGGGCCTGACACCAGAGAGGGGAGGGGAGGTATCTCTGTCACACACACACCCTCTATCTCACGCACACTCTCTCTCTCACAGTCAATGTCTTTCTTTCTCTCTCTCACTCTCACACAATGTCTCTCACACACTCTTTGTCTCACACTGTATCACATTCACTCTCTATGTGTCACACAGTCACTCACACACTCTCTTGGTCTCATACACTCAGTCTCACAGTCTGTGTGTCACACACACTCACTCTCTCGCACACACTGTATCTGTGTGAAACACACACTCTCTCTCTCACACTGTGTCTCACATACGCACTTGCACACACTCTCATTCTCACACACACACTCTCTCTCTCTCACAGACACACTCGTACCCAGACTCACTCTCTCTCTCTCTCTCACACACAGTCACTCTCACATACACTCTCTCAAACATACACACTCCGAGGAAAACCTTGCTAGCGCCCGTTTCATTTGTGTCAGAAATGGACCTTTTTTACTAGTATGTAATAAAAGTGAGCCAAGTATAGGGCAATCGGGCTAGTGTGACATCACTGATGAGGTTGACTCTTAGGTATTGCTGGAATGAGGCATTATGACATCACAATATCAGCTCTGATTACCATAGACTGAAACTCTTCACACTAAGGGGGGAAGTTATCAGTATGGGCTACTGTTAAGATGCGTTATTTTACCACTTACTTGTGTTGTTTTAGCACAGGTCCCATTTTATGCAATATCTGTTATTAATACTGGAGTTAACAGTAAAATTACACGTCTTAACGTTAACCCACATTGATTACTCCCTCCCTAATCTAGGTGCTTTACATACATAATTGTAATCACATACATAGTAACATAGTAGATGATGGCAGAAAAAGACCTGCACGGTCCATCCAGTCTGCCCAACAAGATAAACTCACATGTGCTACTTTTTGTGTATACCTTACCTTGATTTGTACCTGTCCTGTTCAGGGCACAGACCATATAAGTCTGCCCAGCACTATCCCCGCCTCCCAACCACCAGTCCCGCCTCCCACCACTGGCTCTGGCACAGACTGTATAAGTCTGCCCAGCACTATCTCCACCTCCCGCCATCGGCTCTGCCATGCAATCTCGGCTAAGCTCCTTAGGATCCATTCCTGTTGAACAGGATTCCTTTATGTTTATCCCACGCATGTTTGAATTCCGTTACCGTTTTCATTTCCGCCACCTCCCGCGGGAGGGCATTCCAAGCATCCACTACTCTCTCCATGAAAAAATACTTCCTGACATTTTTCTTGAGTCTGCCCCCCTTCAATCTCATTTCATGTCCTCTCATTCTACCGCCTTCGCATCTCCGGAAAAGGTTCGTTTGCAGATTAATATCTTTCAAATATTTGAACGTCTGTATCATATCACCCCTGTTTCTCCTTTCTTCCAGAGTATACATGTTTAGTTCAGCAAGTCTCTCCTCATACTTCTTGTAACGCTAATCCCATACCATTCTCATAGCTTTTCTTTGCACCTCTTCAATTCTTTTTACATCCTTAACAAGATACGGCCTCCAGAACTGAACACAATACAAGAGTGGGGCCTCACCAACGACTTATACAGGGGCATCAACACCCCCTTTCTTCTGCTGGTCACACCTCCCTCTATACACATACATCAATGTAGATAATAAATTGCTTCATAAAAACATTGTAAAAAAACATAAAAATTGTTTTTTTAGGTTGAAATTGCTGGTCAGTCCTGGCAAAGAAAATCAGTTCCTAGATTTTTTTTTTTATTGCTGTTCTCTGCCCTGTAAATACCGTGTGTTAGATATGGAAGAAAACATTAGGATGATGAGATTCAGTTGGATTAGTTAGTCACCTATTCCCAGCAAACTGCATAGGCATGTATATCGCACTGTAACGTATATAATAACATTGAAATGAGTCCTTTAATGGCATATTGTTTATTTCTGCCTTAGATCCCTACTAAAAAAGTTATGTTCAATTCTCTGCTTTTACCAATATAAATTTGCTCATTTGCTACTGGTAAATAATAACTCTATTAACACGGTTTCAGAGGTTTTGATTAACTTTGAGAAGATGTAACACTACCCATTAAGATTTAGCTACACTTTGTAGAATTGCTAGAGGCATGGTTTAAAAAAAAAAGTCTCATTTCTTTTCACCATCTTAATTTAATTTAATTTCTGCAAAACGTAATTATTTCTGCTAACTTTAAAGTAGTCCAGCAGAGTGCTTGCTAGAAAGTTGAGCTTCCTTAATTGACAGCAAAGGATTTATAGTGACAGGATACAACAGTGAAGCTCTGTTTAAGGACTCCATTTGACATGTGCCAGCAGTTTTTTGGAATCTGTAAAATATTTGGGAATGTTCGGGGCAGATATACAGTATCTGTTCGCTATGGTTTGGAAAAAGCGGTGTGGGAGGATAAGGAGGTGAAGGCGCAACAGATGAACCATTAACACTCTCCATTCAGACTTTGAACTGGAACACGTGGAGGGGCATAATCGAAGGTGAACACCCATCTCCATGGGCGTGTATCTCCAAGAACAGGTATGTGAAGGGGCGGGACAAACCATATTTTCGGAAAAAATGGGTGTCCATCTTTTTTACGATAATATGGTTTGTGCCAGCCAAATGCATCGGATTTGTGCGGTTTTGAGCTGGGCGCTTTCGTTTTTCAGCGATAATGGAAACTGAAGGTGTCCAGCTCAAAAACGAACAAATCCAAGGCATTGGGTCGTGGGAGGGGCCAGGATTCGTAGTGCACTGGTCCCCCTCACATGCCAGGACACCAACCGGGCACCCTAGGAGGCACTTGTAACAATTAAAAAAAAAGTTAACTACCTCTGAAGTCCATGGCTCCCTTCCCTTGGGCCTGAGCCCCCCAAATCCCCCCCCCCAAAACCCACTGCCCACAACTCTACACCATTACCATAGCACTTATGGCTGAAGGGGGGCACCTAGATGTGGGTACAGTGGGTTTTGGGGGCGGTTTGGAACAGGTAGGGGGGGGGGTGGGCCTGCCCGAAGTGCACTGCATCCACTAAAATTGCTCCAGGGACCTGCATACTGCTGTGATGGAGCTGGGTATGACATTTGAGGATGGCATACAGGCTGGACAAAAAAAGTTTTTAAAGTTTTTTTTTGGGTGGGAGGGGGTTAGTGACCACTGGGGGAGTCGGGGGTGGTCATCCTGGATTCCCTCCGTGGTCATCTGGTCATTTAGGACACTTTTTTGGGACTTGTTCGTGAAAAAAAAAGGGTCCAAAAAAAGTGACCCAAATTCGCACTAAGAACGCCTTTCTTTTTTCGATTATCGGCCAAGGACGCCCATCTCTCCTTGGCCGATAAACACGCCCCAGTCCCGCCTTCACCATGCCTCCGACACCCCCCCCGGTCAACTTTGGCCGTTTCCGCGACGGAGTGCAGTTGAAGATGCCCAAAATGGGCATTCGATTATACCGATTTGGGCGCCCACGGGAGAAAGACGCCCATCTCCCAATTTGGGTCAAAATATGGGCGTCTTTCTCTTTCGAAAATAAGGCGGATAGAGGGTGGTCTTTTACAAAGCGTCAGTAATCCCAAAAAGTGGGCTTACTGAACGCTAAATTGGGACTACCACCGGCCCAACACGGCCACCGGTCGTAGTTCCATACCAAGCACGCGCTATTTCCGGGAGAAAAAGACCCCCCCCCCCCCCAGAAATGGCTTGCATGACGGTAACCTGGCGGTAATCGGGCATCACCGCATGCTGCCCGGTTACCGCCGGGTTACCTTGGCAGCCCTTATCGCCACTTCAGTGGGTGGCGGTAAGGGTTCCCCACCACATGGCCACGTGGTAAGCGTTCTCTTACCGCATGGCCATGTTTGTCTGGGGGCTTTTTGCAACGAGTAAAAAATCAATTTACTTCTACTTGTTCTACACCACTCAGGATTTGGTAGACCTCAGTCATATCTCCCCTCATCTATCTGTTTTCCAAGCTGAAGAACCCTAACCTCTGAAGTACTTGTTAATTTCTGCCCGACTTATTTTTTACAAGAAGCGAAAAGGTCATTCTGTTGCTACACTGGGACATGGTGCACCTCTCAGATTTGAGAAACTCTAGTCAGTAAACATAGCTAAGGTGGATTGAAAATGCATCCATCAGGACCACCTGGCTGAGGTGAAGTGAAGGGAAGGGGCATTTCTTCCTATTTAAAATTACACACAGTGTCTGAAAAAAAATGGGCCTTCTACCATTTTTCCAAATAACCCCAAATGTCCTACTGCAGCAGAAACCTTTGCCTGAAATTCGAGACATTTCTGAGTACTTTTATTTTTCAACAGGATGGCGCTCCAGCACATGCAATTGAGCTCTTAATTAATGGAACCTCAGACTGGAGTGGAGGAGTGGCCTAGTGGTTAGGGTGGTGGACTCTGGTCCTGGCGAACTGAGTTCGATTCCCACTTCAGGCACAGGCAGCTCCTTGTGACTCTGGGCAAGTCACTTAACCCTCCACTGCCCCATGTAAGCCGCATTGAGCCTGCCATGAGTGGGAAAGCGCAGGGTACAAATGTAACAAAAATAAAATAGATACTATTGGAGATTCTACATGGAATGTTGCTACTATTGGAGATTCTGTTGCTACTATTGGAGATTCTACATGGAATGTTGCTACTATTGGAGATTCTACATGGAATGTTGCTATTCCACTAGCAACATTCCATGTAGAAGAGGCTGCGCAGGCTTCTGTTTCTGTGAGTCTGACGTCCTGCACGTATGTGCAGGATGTCAGACTCACAGAAGCAGAAGCCTGCGCGGCCACATTGGTGATCTGCAAGGGCCGACTTCTACATGAAATGTTGCTAGTGGAATACTAGCAACATTCCATGTAGAATCTCAAATAGTAGCAACAGTGGAGGAGTGGCCTAGTGGTTAGGGTGGTGGACTCTGGTCCTGGCGAACTGAGTTCGATTCCCACTTCAGGCATAGGCAGCTCCTTGTCATTCTGGGCAAGTCACTTAACCCGCCATTGTCCCAGGTACAAATAAGTACCTGTATATGTAAGCCGCATTGAGCCTGCCATGAGTGGGAAAGTGCGGGGTACAAATGTAACAAAAAAAAAAAAAAAAAAAAATTCAATGAGCCAACAGCTCAGCGGTGTGGAAGACTTCGTGAATGTGTCAAGGCTGAAGGAGGACACTTTGAACAGAAATGAAAAATTATACTAATGAATTTTCAAAGGTCGTCTATATGTTTTTTCCGGACACCATGCAATAGAGCAGGACAAAGGAGTTGAGGCCTTGAGTGCCACAAACAAGTTGGGTTTCCAAACTACCCCCAACAAATATGCATGAATTGCATGACATAGATATGCATATGAAGGTAGTATCCATCAGGGGCATAGCCAGACCTTGACGGGAGGGGGGGCCAGAGCCCAAGGTGGAAGGGCACATTTTGGCCCTCCTCCCTGTTGCTGCCCTTCCACCGCCACCTCTGCCCTCCTCCGCTTCTGCCTCCCCACCACCGCCACTGGAAGGTACTGCCTCTGCCTCCCCGTCGCCACTCCCCCCTCGCCACCGCCGCCGCTGGAAGGTACCTTGGCTGGCGGGGGTCCCCAACCCCCGCCAGTTAAAGCGTTTGTCTCATGCTGGCCTTACATTGCTGGCGCCCTGTCCTGTTTTCAGCGCCGTGCACTCTCGTTTTAATGAAAACGAGCATGAGCATGCTCAGTTTCATTAAAACGAGCGTGCACGGCACTGAAAAACAGGACAGGGCACCAGCAATGTAAGAACAGCGCGGGACAGAAGCCTTAGCTGGCAGGGTTTGGGGACCCCCCGCCAGCCAAACTGGGAGCCCCGGAGCCAGTTTGAGGGGGCCTAGGCCCCTGTGGCCCCCCATAGCTACGCCACTGGTATCCAATCAGAGCTATGCAGTGGCGTAGCCACAGGTGGGCCTGGGTGTGCCGGGGCCCACCCCAGTGGCGTAGCCAGACTGCCAATTTTGGGTGGGCCTGAACCCAAAGTGGGTGGGCACAAATTCCCCCCCCCCCCCAGCAAAATTTATTCACACTCAGATGCATTTGTCACACAGGGTAAAGTTCTGCTTTTCAGTGCGTCCAATTTCAGACAATTTATTTAATAACCTAACACCCTTTTCAATGAGCTTTCAGAGGCCAAAACCTCCTGCCTCAGGTCAGTATAATGCTGTTATGGTATCCTCGCCTGACCTAAGGAAGGAAGTATTGGTCTCTGAAACTTTATTAACACCATATTACTTTATCCTAAATTAAAAATACAATTATTTTCTTTACCTTTCTTGTATGGCCATTTACTTTTTCTCATTGTGTCGCTCCCAGTCTCTAGATTCTGCTTTCCTTCGTTTTCGCTTAACTCTTCTGCCAGGGTTTCCTGGCCATTTGTCATTTTTCTCTCCTTTTTCTTTGCTTTCTTCAATATTTTTCTGCCTCTCTCTCTCTGTCCTGATTTAATTCATTCTTACTATCCATTCTTTAATTTCCTTCATCTACTTATGGCTTTTCATCTTTTTCTCACCCTTGTTCTCCCCATGCCCCTTCCTCTTATTCTCCAGTCTTTCACTACTCTCCTTTTCCATCCAGCAGCTCTCTTCTTTCTCTCCCCATCCTTCCAGTCTCCCCTCTCTCGCCCCATCCTTCCAGTAGTCTCCCCTCTTTCTTTCTGCATCCTTCCGTCCAGTGTCACCTCTTTCTCCCTACCCTTCCATCCAGCGTCTTCCCTCTTTCTCTCCCCATCCTTCCATCCATCTACCCTCTCTCCTGATCCTTCCATCTAATGTCTCTCTCCCTCCTTCTAACCAGTGTCTATCTCTCTACCCTTTTCTGTTCAGTGTCCCTTCTCTCTCCACATCCTTCCAGTCTCTCCCCTTTTTCTCTGCATCCTTTCATCCATCTCCCCTCTTTCTCTGCCATCCTCCCATCTGTTTTCCCTCTTTCTCTCCCCATCCTTCCAGTCTCCCCTCTCTCTCCCCATCCTTCCAGTAGTCTCCCCTCTTTCTTTCTGCATCCTTCCGTCCAGTGTCACCTCTTTCTCCCTACCCTTCCATCCAGCGTTTTCCCTCTTTCTCTCCCCATCCTTCCATCCATCTACCCTCTCTCCTGATCCTTCCATCTAATGTCTCTCTCCCTCCTTCTAACCAGTGTCTATCTCTCTACCCTTTTCTGTTCAGTGTCCCTTCTCTCTCCACATCCTTCCAGTCTCTCCCCTTTTTCTCTGCATCCTTTCATCCATCTCCCCTCTTTCTCTGCCATCCTCCCATCTGTTTTCCCTCTTTCTCTCCCCATCCTTCCGTTTTCCCTCTTTCTCTGCCATCCTCCCATCTGTTTTCCCTCTTTCTCTCCCCATCCTTCCATTTTCCCTCTTTCTCTGCCATCTTCCCATCTGTTTCCCTCTTTCTCTCCCCATCCTTCCATTTTCCCTCTTTCTCCCCATCCTGCCATCCATTTTCCCTCTCCCGATTCAGGCCCACCAGCCCCAGCTCCCATTGCTGGCCACTGCTGCTTTTCCTGATGAGCAGCAGGGCCGGCGCTACAAAAAGAAGAAGCGCTCAGCTGACTGAGCTGAGCACCAACGCAAACTACGACTCACTCAACGAGAAAAAATGTTTAAAAAAAAACGCGGCACCGCAGGCAGCCTCGAAGCATTGGCTGCTGGCTCTGCAGGCTCCGCCCGTCTCTTACGTCACTACCCCTGTAGCGAAGCAGGGGCAGTGACATAAGAGACGGGTGGAGCCTGCAGAGCCAGCAGCCAATGCTTCGAGGCTGCCTGCGGTGCCGCGTTTTTTTAAAAACATTTTTTCTCGTCGAGTCTTAGCATTGGCGCTCAGCTCAGTCAGCTGAGCGCTTCTTCTTTTTGTAGCGCCGGCCCTGCTGCTCATCAGGAAAAGCAGCAGTGGCCGGCAATGGGAGCTGGGGCTGGCGCTGGCGCTGGGCGGGCTTGGGCCCACCCAGGCCCACCCGTAGCTACGCCCCTGGCCCACCCAATTAGGGATCAGGCCCACCCAACAGTAGCACACGTATTAGAGGTAGCAGGTGGGGATCCCAAGCTCCGCCAGCTGAAGACTTCCCCCTGATGGTAATGAAAACGCTATTCTCCACGATACCAGCACCTGCGCATGCTCAGTTTTCAGCGCATGCCTGCTGCAGACTGCTAAGGTGGAAAGAAGCGTTTTCCCGCCAGCTGAGATTTTTTTTTTGGTGGTGGGTGAAGGGGAGAACACTTGGTGCCCACCCACTTCTTGTCTAGGCCCACCCAAAATCTGTTGTCTGGCTACACCCCTGGAGCTATGTCATGCATATTCACTAGGGATATCCTGAAACCCTGACCTGTGTGTGTGGCACTAGAGGCCTAACCTCCCGCATCTCTGAAGTAGAGGGTACCTGTGACAACTGAAGAGGATAAACAACATATTCATCGGAGTTCAGTTTCAGCTGCAGCAAGATGTCTCTGTTGGGGCTTGTTCTGATTAGTGGGCTTTAGGTTTTTTTTTTTTTTGCTTTCTTTTTATTCTTATCTCTTCTATTTTTCCTTGAGAAGCTGTCACATAGGTCAGACTTTAGAACTGGTAGTCAGAGCTTCCACTCAGGGCTTAATTGTATGTATATTTAGGAAGCATTATAGTTGTACAGCACATCGGGGCCCTGTTTGGATGAAATATGCCACATAAATGCAAATGATTGCAATAACTGTAAATGAAATGTGACATAATGATAGGGGAGAAGAAATCTTGTTGAGAGTAAGTGCCATAAAGTGCCAAGCATCTAGAACAACCAGGTTGGGACTCCATTTTTATTTGGTATTTTTTACCGTTTCAATTGACCATAACTGCCACTTTGAGCACCGAGACCATAGCTCCACCATCACAATAAAACGTGTTTGCTTGATTTAGGAATGCCTACTGTTTTCTAACGGGACCTACAATCGCATTGTACAAATACTTATGCCGGATAATGATGCCAGCACAGCGGTGAAACGGTTTGTTTGCTCTTGTTTTGTTTCCTAGCTGACCTTGTGCTATAGAAGCTTTCCCAGCATGGAACGCACGCAGCATCTTTCTCTTCTTTGCCAGAGATGCATTTTATCTACCTTTGGGACTAGATCAGCATGCGCAGGCCTTGACAAATGTTGTTGACAAAAGCTGATGACAACGTGAAGAACCTTGAAGATTTATCATGATGGCCCGAATGTGTTGTGGCATCCGATGTATACACTGGAGAGAAGTTTCAGGAAAACAGTGTTATTTCAACGTTTATAGCCTATTAATATTATTTTTGTGTTGCTTTTATTTTCCTGTGCTTGCTCAGTTTCTGTGTTAATTAGAATCTCTCTATATAAAAGGCAACCCCAACGTTCTAATGAAGCCTCCACGGAAGTTGAGGCGCCCAAGATATCCGGTGTGCCCATGAGTGTCTGCACCGCCCTCGCATCAAAACATGATGTCGTCCAGGGCGGAGCAATGACACTCAAGGGCCGAAATGGAAACGGCACAGGCACGGAGGCGCAGCAAAAAAAAAAACCCCTCCCCACACAGAGCGAACCACGAACAATGTCCGACAGTCACACGGAGGCAGGCAAGCAGCTCGGAGGGAGGGGGCCCGTACCATTATAGAACCTTGCTAGCGCCCGTTTCATTGTGCTCAGAAATGGGCCTTTTTTCCTAGTATAATATATTAACCTAAGTTATAAACATATTTTCTAATACTATGGTGTATATATGTTTCTCCGAGGACAAGCAGGCCCTATCATCCACGTCGCCCGGTGTGGAGCTTAAACAAGCTAGTATTGCTTTAAGACACGCACAGCATCCCTACTGCAAATGCTCAAGTGCCTTCCCACCCGCCACGAGAGCACAGGAACATCAGTCTCTTCTCTGTGAGGAGAGAACGCAATTGTCCCGCGTTCCTCACAGCGTCTAGTGCATGAGCATTATTTTTTTGATTTTGTGCCTTCCCTTCTGGGTTTTTTTTATCCTGCTTTTTTATTTTCTCTTCTTTGGAGAAGTTCCTCGCCCTTCCTATAGAGTTTTAGTTTGATTTTCCCTACATTTACGTTTCCTTTGTTTTTGATGCTCCATAGGCCCTCTTAGGTCTGAGTTCCATTTGGGCGTATGTTCCTCGATTTGTTTCTGGTGCTTGCTCCTTTTTTTAGTCACTATGAGCCATTTCATTTGACCACGGCTATTTTCCCTTTCATATCATCGAAGGTTCCCAGTGGCTTTAAGTGATGTAGCCGGTGCAACAGGACCATCTCTGGTAAAGACACTCATTCTTGGTGTCTTCAGTGTTTGGGGCCTGAACATACCCCTTCTAGCTGTGTTCTTTGCTTCATATGAAGAACAGAACTCAGCTGGCCAGAGAGGCTCAGAGAGAAAATTTTTGGAGCCCGGTCCGAAACCTTTGTGTCTGTATTAGCATCGACACTGACTTTGGGAGTTGTATCAGCATTGGGTGCATTGGTCCATAAGGCTGAGAGGCCTGTTAGATACTGGGAGTGGATATGCATCGAATGGGTCTCCATCTGCCTCGACGCTGACTGTAGTGCAGGGCCCCCGGGACTGGTCAGCATCGGACCCGACACTGAGGCGATGTGGGGATTCAACATCATCCTTTTTGGGACCAAGGAGCACTGATGACCGGCATCGGGTGAAGGTCAAAAAGCATTAGCATCGATCCCCTTCAATGCACGGTGCTGAGACCTCTGGGGCACTGAGGGATTCGGTCCCCAAGAAGCATCAGTGTCAGGAGGACCACTCTCCCTCCATACAGAAGGTGCCAATGCAGGGGTCTCCATGCAGCCAGGAACAGGTACCTGTCTCAACCCCTGTAGTTCAGCAGTTTGTCTCTGAACAGACACCCTAGTCTTCCCAGATAGCATCTCTCGGTGAGTGCATCCGGATTATGTTTCCTGAGCGCTTGGAGGGGTTTTTACAACAGTGTGTATCGGCGTCTGGGGTGCTTGTACCAGCTGTGCCTCTTGCTGCTGCCCTGCAAGACTCTCAGCCTGTGGTGAGGTCTTTGATGCCAGTGTCATATGCAGTGCCAGTGTTGACAATCACCCATGATGGCACTCCCTCGACATCAGTGGAGTAAGGTTCGCTGGAGTTGAGGATGGAACCAACACCTCAATTCCCTTCTTGAGGACGTGGCTCCTGTGTTTCGAGGCAGGCTCGGTCCATGGCTGCTGAAATAGGGGGGCAAAATTCTCTGGGCTTGGCCTCCAAGGGGGGGGGGGGGGGCCTGGGCCGGGTACCGGCAAGCTTCTTTTTGCTGTCTGTTTCCGGGTCTGTCCTCCTCTTCTTCTGCATGCCACCCAGGACCCAGTTGATTGCATTAGCACGATATCGCGTTAATGCAATCATCCAGGTCTTGACTCCCGGCATGGGCAGGAGCAGGAGAGGACAGACCATGGGAGCAGGCATGCAGGAAGTGGCTTGCCGGTGCTGGGCCTCCCCCCCTTTGGAGGCAAAGACAGAAGGGTAAGGAGGTGGGAGGGCGTGAGCGGCAGTGCAAGTAGGAGGCAGAGTGAGTGGGTGGCAGCTTGCGGTGGTACGGTTATGCCCTGGGCCTGGCTATGTCTCTTGGCGGCACTGGCTTGGTCTCAGCCCTCCCATGAGGATTTTTTTGCTGATGCCGATGAGGAGCATTCATGGGAGTCTGATGAGGATCCATAGTACTTCTCGGAGGATGAATCCTGTGGTATCCCATCTGACCCCTCCCCTCCACAGGAATGGAGGAAGTCTCCATCTGAGTGCTGTTCCTTCCCAGGTTTTGTTAGGGAAATGGTGACTGCTATTCCCATTCATTTGTAGATGGAGGATGAGCCGAGGGCTGAGATGTTTGAGGTCCTGGACTACGAGTCTCCTCCTAGAGGCTGTGATGGTCCCTCTTCACCAGACCAACAAGATAGACACCATGTATCGGATCCAGAGTTCCCCAGGGTTTGACAAGCCTCAATTGCCTAATCATTCCTTGATGGTGGAATCCATACAAAAGAACCAGGAGTTATAGGGCTTTGGAGCACCCTGGGAGGGAAGCTAGAACCCTGGATTCTTTTGGGTGGAAGGTGTATCAGGCATCTATGCTTATCTCCCATATTCAATCTTACCAGCTCTACACGAGCCTCTACTTGTGGAACTTGGTGTGCAGTATGTCTGATTTGTCAGATTCTCTCCCACAGGAGCATGCTGAATCTCTTCGCCATTTGGTCAAGCAGCAGAAGGCGTGTGGAAAGTCCTTGGCCAGTTGTGCCTATGACACCTTTGATGTGGCATCCAGGATGTGTCTCTGACTTGGACCCGGCGGTGCAGCAGAGGTTGGCAGATGTCACGTGCTGGGGAGATAACCTTTTTGGTGAGAATGATTGGCCTGCTGTCCTCAGAGAATACCTGCTACAGGTGAGTATCTTCACTAAATCCTCTTCTTGTTATTATATGATATCAAATGCCTTATGATTTGCTCAACTGGCAATAAAGCTTTGTACGTCTATTCTGTTATTGTTTTCAGGTTGAGCGGTGACTTCTAGTAGTTCTGGAGATAGAGGTGCTTAAAGGGTCCCTCCAGGGGTGTGCTGGTAAATTTTTAACAACAGGCTCTCTCTCTGGGCATAGCCGGCCCTGAAATTTGGGGGGGGGGGGGAATACATGCCTCTCTCTGCCCTCCCTTGTGCGGGCACTCTAGGCATACCTTTGCCGAGCCCTACCAGCCAATAAATGGACTGCCACCATTCTCTGCTGCTTGTTTCTGGCTCTGAGCAGCATGATGGAACCTTCTTGCACATGCATGAAAAGTCCCATCCTGATGCTCAGAGTCAGAAACAAGGAGCAGGGGGCAGCAGCAGTCTATTTACTTGGCTGGTGGGGCCAGCCTCATTGCCAGCAAAGTAAAAGAGAATTCAGGAGGGGGCCCAAGCCCACATTTTGGGAGTCAGTTGTTAAAGTAGCCATGGGGAGGCCTACTTTAACAACCGGCTCCCAAAATTCTTAAAAAATTAACGAACGGCTCTCGAGAGCCCGTGAGAGCCCGCTCCAGCACACCATTGGGTCCCTCTCTATTGATGTCTATGGGGAAATGCTTGCCGTATTTGTACAGGTGTTTAGATTGTAGGTGAATACTGGATGGCACTCAGATGGAGATATGATCCAGGAAAGTTTGAGCAGTGGATAAGAATTTGGCAGCTATGCTCTAGGGCAAAAAGGGGGCAATTCTGTAAGTGGGCACTCCCCATTTAGGTGCAAAAGCACGAAGGCAGGGGGAAACCTCTACGTCAAGAAGTCCAAGCAAGCAGGAGTAGAGGCTGACCAAAAGACCAAGCCAACGCTGGAGATAGTGTGAGGAAATTCTTCATTGTAGCTGATACAAAGGGACCCGACACAGTCCCGTGTATCGGCGTCACAAAACGCCTACATCAGGGGTCTTGTTAGTGTTCCTCAGAATGTGCTGTGTATTTGAAACCAGTCAAAGGTATCAGCTCAAGCAAATTGTAGTGCAACAAAATTAGCCGAAAGGCGTGCACTCGAATTAGAGATAAACGCTGCTTTCCCCGATGAGGTCTGCTTTTTACATAACGACACAGACATATAGCATTACCAAATTCCATAAAAACAACGCACGACCTAACAATCTTCTGAAAATTACTAAAAACCAACCTGTTCAAAAAGGCATACCACAATGATCCATCCTAAATACCAGACAACGTAACTCTTCCAGAATTAGACAAACCGAACTCTCTATACCTGACTGCTTCAGTAACTCTATCACTAACGAACGTTAATACACCACCACCTTAATCCTCACGCCGAAATGAACTGCTTATCTAATTTAATTTATAATTTACTCTACCATCTATGTACTTAATGTAATACCACTCGTATTTCTCATTCCGGAAATGGTGATCGGAAAAAGGTGGGAAAATGTGGGATACAAATGCAACAAATAAATAAATAAATAAATAAATAAATAAATAAATAACATAGACCTAAATGCGGAAGGGGGAGCATAACTGACAGTATTCTGTAAGTTACACGTTGAAGTGGGAGCCCCACCCAGGATCCTCCCATACTCTGCTTAGGTGAATGCTATGCCTCTTAGGTGCGCCGTTACAGAGTAGCACTTAGGTTCCTTGCTGGCACCTTTGCAGGTAAGTATACACTTTCCTGCGAAAGTTCTGGTATTCTGTACATTTATGCACACAAGTAGCATATAAATGCAGGCGCCCAGTCATAGAATCATGGGAGAGTGTAGACCACAAGTCCTTAACTCTGGTGCACAAGGCATTACACTCTGGAACTCCTTCAGAATATTTACTTAGATTTTGATCACACTTTTTTCAGTAGTAGCTAAAGGGGAGTTACTTCCTGTTCCGGCCGGGGCAGAGGGAGCTGCAGCGAAGTTAGCGAACTCAGCTGACAGGCGCACGCCGCTGCACTCCCCCCCCCAGCGGCATGCACCCGGGGGGGGGGGGCGCATCGGCGATCCACCCCGGGTGTCATGCAGGCTAGGATCGCCACTGGGTAAGCCAATCTTTTATTTGAAGAATTGTGAGCCTCGTTCTGAGGTCTGGCTGGAGCCAGACCTAGAAATAAGGAAAGAGAGAAACTACAAACTATGTTTGGGTCATGGCTGTCACAGGCCATAGACAGTGTTTTGGGCCCTCTAGGCCACAGGCCCATGCAAACTCTTTGCCCTCTGAAGATAAGAGACTTTACCTTTTGTTCTAGGCCTGTGAAGGAACAGGCCTCAGACTTAATAAAAGCATTTATTTAATGTTTAAAATCTTGTCCAACTGTGTTATTGACATAGCCAACCCCCCCTCTACAAAAGCACCACCCATATCCCTTGCTAATCCTTTTTCCCTCTTTATACTACTGTACAGGGTTGCCAGCTGGGAAAAATTTTCCCAGTCCGAAACTAGCCGTAAACCCGCCCAAAAACCGCCCGTAGCCAATCCCCGTCTTCCGCGTCACCGAACCACGTCCCTCGCGTCACCTAACCCCGCCCCAGCGTCACTAACTCCACCTCCCACGTCACTACCCCGCCTCCTACGTCACTAACCCCGCCCCCTACGTCATCCCTGATGTCAACCCGCCCCTGAAAGGCTTCTATTGGTCCAATTTGGACCAATAGAAGCCCTGGAAAAGCTTCTATTGAACCGAATTGGACCAATAGAAGCCCCGGAAAAAAACGCCGAACTCGCACAGCGGCGACGGGAAAACCGGCCAAAAAAACGCATCTCGCGGCCAGCGAAATTTTCTCACCGCTGCTGGCGAAAACCCGCCCAATTGACCGCCCACCTGGCAACCTTGCTACTGTACCCAACAGCTTCTTCCTTTTTTCCCTTTGTCTTTTACCCCATGTGGTAACTTGATCTGGTAAGTTGATCAAGGGTGTGGCTTGCCTTGGAGCAGTCACAAACAGTTTTTCACACACAGGGTTTGCAAGCAAAAGGAAATACTTTATTGCTATGATTCAACATGTGCACACCTGTTACTCCAGAGCCCTTAATCCAGCACTAGTAAAATCTTTTTATTTCTCTGGGTTTCTTTCACATATCACTGTCAATACTCTGTTCCTGGGGCTGACTCCTAGCCTAGCCCAACACAATGGCTACTAACTCTATCTTGAGTCCCTTCTGGACACACACAAAAAGTCAAGTACTCCCTGAATACAATTCAAGTAGGGTTACCAACTGGCTGGTTTTAAGCTGGCCTGGCTAGTTTTGCAAATGCCAGGCCAGCTGCTGGCAGACCCTTAAAACCAACACCCAGAAAGCTGTTTTTTTTTTACTGGTCCAGGCTCCCTGCCCTGCGGTCCGACAGCTCTCTTAGCAGGGCCGTGCTAACCCGGTAAGCGGGGTAAGCACGGCAGGGGGGGGGGCGCCTCACCTTCAAGGGCGCCGTCAGACGTCAGTGTTCTAAAAATTAAAAAATATAAACAAACCTCTCTCGCGTTGGCGCCGCGCCGCCTATATGTGCATGCGCTGCTGGCTCTGGCTGCTGCCTTCCCGTGCGCAGCGCAGCGCTCGTTGGTCTGTTTAGCTCCTCCCCAGCTCTTCGACGCACGGCGTGATGCTGCACCTGGAGCCTCGCAGGCAGTCCGACACTCTCTGATGGACCTGGGGCTGGGGTGTTGCCGACGAGCGACGCCGCCGCCGCGTTGGAGTGCAGTGCTGACAGAGAGGAGAGAGGAGAGTGCTGCTGATTCGCTGCTGCCCGCCAGGGTTGCCAGGTGGAAAATTTTTTCCCACCCAAACGAGCCCAAATCCAGCCCAAAACCTGCCCAAAGTCAAACCCCGCCCCTGACACCCCCACTCCCGCGTCATCACTCCCGCCCCTGCCATCATCACCCCCGCCCCCGCCATCATCACCCCCGCCCCCGCCGTCATCAGCCCCGCCTCCCCCATCATCGGCCCCGCCTCCCACGTCATCGGCCCCGCCCAGAACGTCAATAACCCCGCCCAAAACGTCACTAACCCCGCCCCCTGCGGCCGAAATAAACGCTTAAAAAACCGCCCAAAAGACCCCAAACAAGCCCAAAAATCCGCAACCTGCCGCGGGCAAATATTTTCCGCGGCGGGTCGCAGAAAACCGCCCAATTGGGCGGTAAAACCGCCCACCTGGCAACACTGCTGCCCGCTCCCACGGCGCTCCTCCATTAATTTTGTTTTTTTGCTGAGAGTGAGAGACTGCAGACGTCTCCCTTCCCTTCTCGCTCATTGGTTCCCTCAGTGTCCCACCTTCTTCTGACGTCAGAAGAAGGCGGGACACTGAGGGAACCAATGAGCGCGAAGGGAAGGGAGACAGCGCTTTCACTGATGCTGCTGCTGCGACCGGAAGATTCAAAGGCCCCAGGGTGCGGAGCTGAGGTAAAGGAAGGGCAGAGAGGCATGAATGGGAGGGCAGAGAGGCATGGATGGGAGGACAGGGCCCAGGGAGAGGAGAAATTGCTGGAAATGGAGGGGAGGGGAGAGAGGAGGATTGCTGGCAATGGATGGAGGAGGGAAGGGCAGAGAGGGACAAGGATGGACATGGATGGGAGGGCAGGGCCTAGGGAGAGGAGAAATTGCTGGAAATGGAGGGGAGGGGAGAGAGGAGGATTGCTGGCTATGGATGGAGGAGGGAAGGGCAGAGAGGGACAAGGATGGACATGGATGGGAGGGCAGGGCCCAGGGAGAGGAGAAATTGCTGGAAATGGAGGGGAGGGGAGAGAGGAGGATTGCTGGCTATGGATGGAGGAGGGAAGGGCAGAGAGGGACAAGGATGGACATGGATGGGAGGACAGGGCCCAGGGAGAGGAGAAATTGCTGGAAATGGAGGGGAGGGGAGAGAGGAGGATTGCTGGCTATGGATGGAGGAGGGAAGGGCAGAGAGGGACAAGGATGGACATGGATGGGAGGGCAGGACCCAGGGAGAGAGGAGAAATTGCTGGAAATGGATATAGAGCAAGAAATGAAGAAGAAAGGAGGAAAGTAAACAAATAAATGGAAAGGAAGCCCTGGAAACGGAGTTAAGAGGACAGATAGCAGCAGAATCAGATACTGGGCCAACATGATCGGAAAAAGAAAGTCACCAGACAAAGGTAGAAAAAAAATCATTTTATTTTTATTTTAGCGTTTGGAATATGTCCACTTTGAGAATTTACATCTGCTATCTTATTTTGCAATGTATAGCAATTTGTTTCTAAGAATATCGCTGACAATTCCTTTCAGTGTGGCAAGTGGTGAGCGATCATTTTCACGGGGGGGGGGGGGGGGCGCCAACTGATAGTCTGCAGGGGGGCGCCAGAGACCCTAGGCACAGCCCTGGCTCTCTTTCCCTCCCTTGGGTCCGGTGGCCCTCTCTTTTTCCATTCCCTTCCACATCTGGCTTCAGCGGCACTCCCGCCTCTCTCCTAGTCCTGAAAAACCATCGAGTCCCAAGCATCGCAAAAGACGCGCACTGCTTCCGGCTGCCCTGGTGCTTCTCTCTGCTTGGTCCCTGCACAAGAAGTTGCATAGAAAAGGCCGGACCAAACAGAGAGAAGCACTAGGGCAGCCGGAAGCAGCGCGTCTTTAGCATTGCCTGCAACTTGATGGTTTTGCAGGACTGGGAGATAGGCAGGAGTGCCGCTGGAGCCGGAGGTGGGAGGGAAATGGGAATGGAGGAAGGAGGGCTACCTGGCCCGGGGGATGTTGGTGGGAGGAAATGGAGGAATGGAGGGCTACTGAACCCGGGGGATGTTGGTGGGGTGGGGAGGCGAGACCCCACCTGATCCATGGGATGGGGGGGGGGGGGGGGGAGGAGAGATGCCAGACACTTGGGGGAGGGAAGATGCCAGATCCGTGGTATGAGTGGAAGGAGAAAAAAATCACAGCATATATGGGAATGCATACTTTTAGCGGCACTTTATATGGGTTACACATTTTTAAACATTTCACTATAGTTGTTTTTTTTTTTGCAACAGCGTTCATTTTTATAAGCCTTACCACAGGTGTTTGTTAGATTCATTTCTACATGATCACGGCATGTATATTAATTGCACATTATGAATATTGCTTTCAAATGTGGTTTGCTTATCTCTCTCGCATTTTTTCCTTAAGGCAGCTTTGTATATAATGCTGTGTGTTTCATGGAAAGCTTTGTCGTGGTCTCCTGGTTTTAGTACTAATAAATTTCTCTTTATATTTCAGCGTACTATATCCATTTTTCAATGGAGCTGCATGTTTATATCCTATTGTTGTTTCATTAACTCTACACAGATATTTAGTTATTTGGATCCTCTTTGTACATTTATCAATTTCTGTGTTTACATTTTAAAAATATTTTTGATATATATATTTTGTAATGTATTTTTAAATATGTACATTTTCACTTTCTTATGTGCTTCACTTTTATATCATAAATCACATCATTTTTAATTTTTAAATTATTCATCGCATATATACTTCCTGTGCACTTATTTTTACAGTCACCATCTTTATGTACACTTGTCTTTCTGCTTCATATTAGTCTTAGATTTGTTTTACTTGTGTTTATGTTTTTCTATGAGGCCCCCTGATGAAGGCTATCGTGCCGAAACACGTCCCGAGTTGGGTATTTCCTGCATATTTTGTTGACGAATAAACAGCTTGGAACATTAAAACTGTATGTCTTGGAATCTGTGACCTTTGGACTTGTGGTATCGGTGGCTTCCACTCCTCTTTTGGTTTGTGCTAGAGTGAATCCACCGTGCCAGCACTAACTTCCAAAACAAGGACTCTACCTATGAAAAGGCAGTACCCTAACTTTTACAGTGGCCTCTAGAACATCAATGCATCTATTGGAAAAACTGAACAAACCAAATCGCCACAGTCAGTCACAGAACACATATACCAAATACAGAATAAGTGACCACAAACTAGAAACAGAAATACAGGTATGTAGAGAGGAATTAAATTGAAATCCCAATAAGTCAGACCTTGCATGTAGTCTAATACCAGAGAAATAGAAAGAGATGTAGTTCCCCCTGTACTATGCAAAAACACTGACCATTGTGGACTGGTTATTATCTTCCCCTTTTTATTTACAAATTGGAAGGTCGAATCTGATATTTATTCGGGGTGGGGAGGGGGGTTAATGCAACTGAAATTTGAAACAGTGATAGAAGACTTTTGCTTTTTTTTTTTAAATTGTTTTTGTCTAGCCCAATGGAAGCAAAAATGAAGACGCTGCTTAATGGTCTTCAAAGATCGGCAAACAGTGATTTGTAAGTTTTGTAAAGGCAAATTCAAGTATCATCTCAGCACATCATCTCTATCCTACCATCTCTGCACTAAACATGCGTCTGCTTTTTTCTCATCCCAACAACGACAACAATTGTAGTCAACATCAGCCTATCCTACTTTAATTACAAGGAAAGAGTCGGTCAAAGCCAATGGATCCAATTAAAAATGAAAACCTTATGAACGTTATCACCAGGTAGATAGCCAAGGATGGTCGCCCCATTAACATTATCTCTGATTATGGCCTCCATGAAGTTCTGAGGGCTGCTACAGGATAGAAACATAGAAACATGTACTTCCGAGAAGATCAATGCATGCATCAGAGATCTGTTTGATGTTGACAAGAGCAAGGTTCAAGCACTTGTGGATGAAGTGACCCACGTTGCACTTACAGCAGATTACTGGACATCATTAGCCAATGATAACTACCTGGGATTCATGTCACATGCTGGACCATACTCTGCAGCCTTATCCACTAACTACCTACCATGTGGCAGAGCGCCACTTTACTCCAGTTTGTGCAGAAGATTTCAGTAGGGTTGCAATGGAATGGGGAATGTATGACAAATGGGGAATCTACTGACAACGCTCGCAATGTGACTGCTGCAGTTGGTCTGCTGCCTTTTAATACATGCCATGCTTCGCCCACGCTCTCCAGTTGTCTCTTAGCAAAGCAACGGGCAAGTGTGGCTTAGAGGTTGTCTTGGCGAAACGTAGAAAAATTGTTGGCCATTGCAAATCAAGTG
This sequence comes from Microcaecilia unicolor, assembly GCF_901765095.1. Lineage (NCBI taxonomy): Eukaryota > Metazoa > Chordata > Amphibia > Gymnophiona > Siphonopidae > Microcaecilia > Microcaecilia unicolor. The sequence goes on along the minus strand of NC_044033.1, from coordinate 506,141,255 downwards.
GAGGAGCAACAGCAGAAAGTTAATGTGAAATCTGAAATGCTTGTTCAGGATGTGTCCACCTATGTAATAGTGATCATCATTGATATAGGCAAAGGCGGAGTGCGGACGCACAAAACTCAAAGTACTGGATTTCAGATGTACTGATTTTGATAAAATGGAGGAATACCTGAAGAAGGAGTTGTTAGCGTGGGAAGGTGCAGGAGATGTGGCAACTGATCTTTATGCAAGGAAAGTAAACAAAAACAAGAGATGAAAAGCCTATATGGTTCTCCAAACAAGTAAAAAATGTTGATTGTTACAGCATCTGCCCTCCTGAAAAATGTTTCAGTCTTTTATTTTTGTTTTTTGTAACTCAGCTATTCTGCCGATCTTTATCCTTGCCCAACAAATTTTATAGCTTAATTATCAGCTGAATGAAAATATTTTCTTGAAAAATTAGATAGGATCAAACAGGAAAAAGAAGCAAGAGAAGAAATATATCTTTAAAATACAGAACAGGCTATGATTCATGGACATCCTTCTTAGAAGATTCAGAAACTAACAGATGGCATTTTGTTTCGAAGAGATGCTAATTGTTGGGCTGTAGTGCAGAACACAATTTAGTGATGACCTGCTGAAGCATCATGTTGATTTTATGAAGACATCAGAATTAGCATGTAAAGGACTGTTTGTAGAGATGGCAGCGATACGGATGATCCCTTCTGGAGTGGAAAGTATGTACAGAATGAAAAAATGAAAACAAAGTCTAAATAGACCATTGCTAATCTTTATCTGCCCTCTGTTACCGTGCGAGCTGCTGGTCCCGAACTGATGATGAACAGAGAGAACATCAAAATGAAAGTCTTCAAAGCAAGGTCATGGTAGAGATTTGGAAATGGAGCTTAAGAGAGCAGATACCTCCTAATTCTATAAACGGTGTATGCCATTTGTGCATGCAAAGTTGACATTAGGGTGGCTAAAAGGCAGGAACATGCTCAGTGGTATTCTATAATGTCAAAACAGGTGTGTGTATGTAGAGCATATTACATACATATTTTTGCCCTGAACGTACTGTGTTTAGGGCAGACAGCAGGTGTGCCCTGGGCAGGACTATTATACAAGATTGCAAGGTTGGGCATGAAGATGTGAAAGATGTCCCCAAATGTACTCCTTTTGTAAATAGCGCCTACATGGCAGAGAAGATGTCTCTTTTGACCTGGAGCATTGGTTGGTACATTGTGCTGTTGGTTGGTGTTTTCAGTGTACGATCAGGGCCTCGCTCTTCCTTTGACTAGTTACCTATCTGCCTCACCTAACCCTCTACAGCCCTATTAACTCCCACTCTGCACTATTTTGCCCCTTTCTACCAAACGTCCTGAACTGATGATGAACAGAGAACATCAAAATGAAAGTCTTCAGAGCAAGGTCATGGTAGAGATTTGGAAATGGAGCTTAGAAAGCAGATACCTCCTAATTCTATAAAAGTTATATGCCATTTGTGCATGCAAAGTTGACATTAGGGTGGCTAAAAGGCAGGAACATGCTCAGTGGTATTCTATAATGTCAAAACAGGTGTGTGTATGTAGAGCATATTACATACATATTTTTGCCCTGAACGTACTGTGTTTAGGGCAGAGAGCAGGTGTGCCCTGGGCAGGACTATTATACAAGATTGCAAGGTTGGGCATGAAGATGTGAAAGATGTTCCCAAATGTACTCCTTTTGTAAATAGCGCCTACATGGCAGAGAAGATGTCTCTTTTGACCTGGAGCATTGGTTGATACATTGTGCTGTTGGTTGGTGTTTTCAGTGTACGGTCAGGGCCTCGCTCTTCCTTTGACTAGTTACCTGTCTGCCTCACCTAACCCTCTACAGCCCTATTAACTCCCACTCTGCACTATTTTGCCCCTTTCTACCAAACGTCCTGAACTGATGATGAACAGAGAACATCAAAATGAAAGTCTTCAGAGCAAGGTCATGGTAGAGATTTGGAAATGGAGCTTAGAAAGCAGATACCTCCTAATTCTATAAAAGTTATATGCCATTTGTGCATGCAAAGTTGACATTAGGGTGGCTAAAAGGCAGGAACATGCTCAGTGGTATTCTATAATGTCAAAACAGGTGTGTGTATGTAGAGCATATTACATGCATATTTTTGCCCTGAACGTACTGTGTTTAGGGCAGAGAGCAGGTGTGCCCTGGGCAGGACTATTATACAAGATTGCAAGGTTGGGCATGAAGATGTGAAAGATGTCCCCAAATGTACTCCTTTTGTAAATAGCACCTACATGGCAGAGAAGATGTCTCTTTTGACCTGGAGCATTGGTTGATACATTGTGCTGTTGGTTGGTGTTTTCAGTGTACGGTCAGGGCCTCGCTCTTCCTTTGACTAGTTACCTGTCTGCCTCACCTAACCCTCTACAGCCCTATTAACTCCCACTCTGCACTATTTTGCCCCTTTCTACCAAACATCCGCTCTAACCACTTGTTCACTCCCCCCACCACTCCTCAGCTCCTTTTCAGCCCCTCCACCCCATCTCTCTGTGCAACAGACAATGTGTGTGTGTTTGGGTTATCCATCTACCACTGTCTGTCTGTGTGACTGTAACTGGCTGTCTCTGTTTAACCCTTTGTGTTTGTCTGTGTAGTCCTGTACCGTAGGTGGTGGTTGTTCCTGGGTGTTATTGGTGATAGTCACAGGCGGTGTGTTTTTTCTAGCAAAAAAGGAGCTGGTACTCAAATGTCAGGCCACCCTTCAGGAGTGGGGTAATCAACGAGGGACCCACCCCACAATAGCCAGGCCCCCTGCACCCAGTCACAGAATCTATGACAAGGCAGAACTGGTGTGTAGAGCCTGAGCTCTTTCATTAAAACTTGGGGACCATGGGTCAATTTTAGTAGACAATGGAAAAGGTGCCAGTACTCGATACCCCCTCAAAAAAAGCCCTGGGTGTCATTGGTGGTGGTTAAAAGCCTGAGTGGAAACAGGGTATTGCTCCTCTGGGCCATTGCTTGCAGGAGAGAGAGGCAACAGAGGAGATTCCCAGTGCAGGGAATGTACAGGCCCAGAACCCAGTTCATGGACATGACAGAGGAGCAGTACATATGCAGGTTTAGGTTTGATAAGGAGTCTACAGTATACCCATGCATGGAGGGAACAAACAGTTTCTGCAGGCCTTTCTCAGGAGAGACACTCAATATATTCTCTTTCCTGAACTTGAGCGCTCAACAGCAACACCAAACTATGACAAACTTCTTTGGGCGTCCACACCTCCCCTCAGTGCTAGAGGCGATAAACTGCACACACACGTTGCCATTAGACCACCTGTTAGCGAGCAGGCCATTTATAGGAACTCCAAGTCATACCATTTCCTGAACATGCAGGTGGTCTGTAATGCCTCCAACATAATAATTGATGTGTGTTCCTCTTACTCAGGCTCCCGTCATGACGTCTGCGTTTTGACGCCATCTGGCATTCATGACTGCTTTGAGAGTGACAAGATCACAGGAGGATGGCTGCTAGGTAACCTAACTGTCACTAACCAGCGCTTTCTCTCCTGACAGATATCTCTCTCCACATGCAATAACCAGCCCTGTGAGCCTCTGGGATCATTACGAATATGATGCAACAATCTCCTTTATACCAACAGTGTAGCTAAGGGTGGGCCTGGGTGGGCATAGGCCCACGCAGGCCCACCCAGTCTTGCCTTAGGCTCACTCAATCAGCAGCCCATGAGGCCCCCAAAACTCTTCAGTGGTGGCGCCTCACTACTCTCTCTCCCTTTTCTCCATTCGTGGCCTGGCATCTGCCTGTCTCTCTCTGGAACCCCCCCCCCCCCCCCCCACTCCTAGTCTACTTCGGCATCCTGTGCCAGCCCTGCAGGCTTCTCTATATCATGTCCTGCCTTCAATGAAGTCACTTCTTGTTTTTTTTGGCGGGAATGTGTTAGAGAGAAGCCCGCAGGGCTGGCGCAGGTTGCCTGTAGGAATTGCGACGGACAACGGCTCTGAGGTTGGACCGGGGAAAAGGGGGTTTAGAGAGAAACAGGCAGATGTCGAGTCATTAAAAAAAACAACACTATATTGTATGTATGTACAGAGGTAAGGGTTGGGGTGGGAAGGGCCCACCCAGGTTAACTCTGGGCCCATCCAAAATGGCAGCTCTGCTTACGCCCCTGCTTTATACTGGATATACTGGCACTCATGTATCTCTTCTTGCAGGTGACAGCGGCTATCTGCTCAGGACATAGCTGATGACCCCCACAGTCTACCCCAAGGTCCCGGCAGAAGAGAAGTACAATGAGGCATGCAGGAAGACCAAGGCTGTCATAGAACGGACATTTGATAGGGCAGACATGGTGCTTAGATGGCAACTCCAGTAATTGGGAAGCAAAGCCAGTGCCGGGCATAGCCGCCGAGAGGGGAGGGGCAGGGGGGACAAAATTCCCCGGGCCCGGGCCTCCAAGGGGGGCCCGGCGCCGCAGTCCCACCCGCCCTCTGTCGTCGACCGTCTGCCACCGGGCCTGGCCCCCTGCATTGAAATCACAGCGCCTCTCACCTCTGTGTGAAAGCGCTGCAGGCAGCAGGGCAGCAGATCGCCTCCCTTCGGGCCTCCTTCCCTCCCTGTGTCCCGCCCTCGTCTGACATAACTTCCGCAAGGGCGGGACACAAGGAGGGAAGGCGGGCTGAAGGGAGGCGATCTGCTGCCCTGCTGCCTGCAGCGCTTTCACACAGAGGTGAGAGGCGCTGTGATTTCAATGCAGGGGGCCCGGCCCGGTGGCGGACGGAGGGGGGGGGAGCGGCGGTGACCTCAGGAGGGGGGAAGCTGCGGTGGCCATGACCGGGGGGGGGGGGTCCTGGCCCAGTCTCTTGGCGGCCCTGGTGCCGGGCAGTCTTCTATGGTCTGCGCCCTGATCATGGCTGGACAGATTTGGATGGGCTGGAGTGGGGCTTTGCTGACAGCTTCAGGAGTTGGAGAACAAGGCCAGTGTCAGGCAGACTTCTACAGTCTGAGCTCTGAAAATGGCAAGGACAAATCAAGGTCAAGTATGCATATGTAGTATCACACCATATCTTATGCTATCAGTTTATCTTGTTCGGCAGACTGGTCTTTATCTGCCCTCATCTACTATGCTAATTAGGGCCGGTCTTAGCAACTGCGGGACCCTGTGCAGACCAGTTTGGTGGGGCCTCCTCAGCTCCTTGCCTAGCCCCTGCCCCTTTTGACAAGATGTTTATTTATTTATTTGTATTTATCTGCACTTCTCCGGAGAAGAAAAGAGTCAATGGGTCTACAAGGAGGTCTAAATCAGCAAGAACAGAAAACCAAAAGGAAACCCACAAAGCAAAAGTAATACAAAAAACAATAGAAAGTACCAGGCTCACAAGCAAATTATCCAATGATAACAGCTGTTTATTGCAGAAAGTTGCAAACAATCCTAAAGATGGATAGTGAGTAGGGACCAAAAAAAGCTACTGTACACCACCTTGAGTGAATTCCTTCGAAAAGACAGTAAATAAATAAAAAAATAAAAAAATAAATAAAAAAATAAACAAAACAAATAATTAATTAATATATGCATCAATTGTATATGTGGTGGGAGGTTTATTTCAGGTGGGTGGGAAATCTGTTTGGGGGCAGATTTAGGGTGGGGGCTTGGATCAGTGGGGCTATACTGTCAGAGGGGAAGAGATGAGGTGTTTGTTGGAGGAGAGAGTGAAATGTAAATAAAAATAAATATAAAAGATAAATAATCTTATTATTTTTACCACAATCAAAACAGACCCGGTAACATACTGGTGCTAACCCCACCTTAACCGCCACTGGGATTGCCACAAGCCTGAAGGGGGTGGTGGCCTCAGAGCAGCTGGGCTGAGTCTGCGACTGGATCGCATGGCAGAGAGGAAGGAAGTGGCTCAGCCTGGCCTGACGAGAGCAGCTAAGCTGAGCATTCAGCTCTGACTGGATAGGTTCTGGCGTTCAGTCAATCACAGTCACAGATGCCTGCACTTCTCTGAACTCAGCCACAGTTTTCTCACGTGGCTGAGTTAGAAGTGCAGCTCTGATTGGTTAAGGAGACTGTCTGGCGCCTAAAAGGCTGCTCCTAATTGGCCTAGACTTGAGTGAGGGGGACTGGCGGTTGCCGCATGGCACACCAACTCCAACTTTAAGATAAAGCCAGGCTGGGCCTGGGGAACATTGCGGTACGGAGCAGAGCAGGGTGGTTTCCGAGGCTGTGGCAAGGCTGCCAATGCTGGGGCCCCTGGGAGCGCAAGGCCCTCTGCGGCTACCCCAGTCGCCCCAGCTTAAGACTGGCCCTGATGCTAATATGCTACTATATTTGGCATGTTAAAAACCTGCTTCAGGTGTCTACGTCTGGGGGAGCTTTGTGACATCTTCCTAGCCTGCTGCAGGCTTCATAACCTCAACATCATCTGGCAGATAGTTCATTACTGTACCTTAAAATATATAGAGGGGCATTTTCGATATGACATCTAAATCTGATTTTGGACGTTTTGCGAAAAATGTCCAAAAATCCAGTAGCAAACGAAGTCATTTTCAAACCAGAAAAATGTCCAACTTTTTATTCCAAAAGTGACCATTTGCTTGATGTTTTTGTGCTCAGTGTGTCTATCTTTTTGGATCATTAAAAAAAAAAAGTCCAAGGGAAAAACACACAAAAACAAGCCATTGGGATGTAGGAGGGGGCCAGCATTCTTAGTAGACTGGTCACACTGACATCCTAGCAGAGCAGTGGGGCCCCCTAGGGGACACTGCAGTGAACTTCACATAAAAGGTTCCAGGTACATACATCACCGTTACCCCATTATATTATGTGGGGAACCCTCCAAAACCTACCTGTACCCAACTGTACACCACTACAATAGACCTTATGTCTGTAGGTATCACCTATATGTAGGTACAGTAGATATTTAGTGTTTTTTTGGAAGGCTCAAGTTCCACCACAAGTGTACCAGTTAGAATTTTAGGCCTGGGTCCCCTTCTCTACAGTTTAGTGCACTGACTACTAGGCTGTTCCTGGGACCTGCCTGCTGATCTAAGAGGAATGGCCATCTTATCTGAAGCTGTCATAGAGCCTGGTATGTACTGTCACTGTCACATCTTAGGGTGCTGGGAGGGGGGTCAGTAACCACTGGGAGAGTAGGGGGGGTGGGGGGGTGGTATGCCTTAAATCTCCCAGTGGTCATTAGACATGATTAGCTAGATCTGTTTCAATCATGATTGAAACAGATCTAGCCAAAAACATCTTAATTTTGGCCCTATACATTTTCATTTTGCTCCATTATTGCAGAAAAACACCTATTTCTTAGCTTGCCCATGTCCCACCCAGAATATGCCCCCTTGAAATTTGGGTGAACTGTGGAGCAAAACATCTAAAATTGGGATGTTAAAAATTACAACTTGGACATTTTTTGAGAGAAAAACATCCCTCTTCCACCTTACGATATTTTTGGATGTTTTCTTGTTTTGAAAATGAGCCCCATAGTTCTTTCTTTCTTTTCTTTCCTATCCAAACTATGGATCAGGGCATGATAGCCAATTTCAAACAACATTATCGGGCTCTTGTGCTACGTCGTCTGATGAGCATTATGGATGACTAGACTGGCAAGGATAAACGTGCTGTTGAACTGGCTCGTAATCTATCACTGTTGGATTCCCTACATATGCAGAAAGAAGCCTGGAATCATGTTACACAGGCAACCATTGTGAACTGCTACCAGCGAGCAAGCGTTGTTAAGGATGTGGAGAGGGATGAAACAGATGCAGCTGTTGCAAACGCGTCAGATGAACAAGTTATTGACATCCCAGCCGGTGTTACTGAAGAGGAGTTTCATCGCTACATAGCTGTTGATTACGATCTACAAACAGCAGACGACAGCACTGATGTTAAGATATGTGCCTACACGCAGGCAACAACGGCTGATGATAAAACAGATGATACAACACAGCAAAAAGCACCAGGGGCCTTCAAAGAAAAGGGATCAAGTCTTTAATTGTATACATTGATGAAGCAATATTTAAATGGACCCAACATGGTCCTCGTTTCGGTGCCCAGCACCTGCATCAGGAGTCTATATTAAATATAAAAACAATAATTTTTGAAACATATATATATATACATACATACATATATATATATACATGCATATACATACATATGTAATAGGAACCATAATCATTGAAATACATATATATACCAAATACAACTAATAACATACATATACTCATATCCTGTCACTTTTGCAAGAGCGCTGAAAAGTCTCAACACCGTGCAGGCCTGTCTGGAGGCCACTGGATGTCACTATGACAGTTTTTACCGTCTGGCAGACGTAGTCTATGGAACTCACAGACCCAAGAGTGTACAGAGGACTATAACTGATTACTTCAAGTAAGCCTAACGTCAGTTAATGGAGACTGTATACTGTACGTATAATAATAAACAGTACTGTACATATGTTTATCAGATGTCAAGCTTCTTTGGGTCACAATGGGTTAACTGCATGTATTTCTTTGGTCCCAGACCCTTGCACTTAAGCGGATTGCACTGAATAGACATAAATATCTTTTTGGAGTCTTGTTCTGCAAAATTTAGGTTACATACTCATGGATCTTAATCCTAAAACTTTAACCTATGTTAGGTCTAATTGAAGCCCCTGCTTTCCTGTGGCAACTCAAGAGTAGATTATTTGGCAAGAAAAAATTCTGTTAAAACTACTACTACTACTTATCATTTCTATAGCAGTACTTGATGTACGCAGTTCTGTACACTTGAACTTGAAGAGACAGTCCCTGCTTGACAGAGCTTACAATCTAATCAGGACAGACAAGCAGGACAAATAAGAGCTAAGGGAATTACTAAATTGGGAATGATAAAATATGGGTCCTGAACAAGTGAGTAAGGGTTAGGAGCAGGGGCGTAGCTGCTATGGGGCCACAGGGGCCTGGGCCCCTATAGATTTGGCCATGGACCCCCCCTGCCGGCGACCCTCTCAACCCCCCCTCCCGCTGCCAACCCGCCACTTGCTACCTTTCCTGGCGGGGGACCCCAACCCCCGCCAGCCGAAGTCTTCTTCCTTCGTTTGGTTTCTGACTGAGCCTGACGTCCTGCACAACGTACAACGTGCAGGACGTGCAGGACGTCAGACTCAGTCAGAAACCAAACGAAGGAAGAAGACTTCGGCTGGCGGGGGTTGGGGTCTCCCGCCAGCAAAGGTAGGCGACGGCGGGCGGGGGGTCGAGAGGGTCATCGGCAGGGGGGGGTCAAAGTTGTTGGAAGTGTCGGCAATGGCGGGCGGGGGGGGGGGGGGCTAAAATGTGCCCCCTCACCTCAGCTCTGGACCCCCCTACTGTTGAAGTCTGGCTACTCCCCTGGTTAGGAGTTAAAAACAGAATCAAAAAGGTGGGCTTTTAGCCTATGAGAAAGAACCCCCCCCCCTCCAAAAAAAATAGGCGTAGAGCTCAAGGGGCAGTGACAACACAACAAACCGATGAATACTTCCAGAAAAAAAACTTTAAATATAAGAAGAAAATTCTTCTATAAAGAAAAGACAGGCGGCATCAAATAAAAATAATAAAATGAGCTATTGAATGTTTTACAGCTATTTCAAATTCAAGCTCCTTTCAATCTCATCAATCACTTGCCTCCTGAGCTATGAATCAATCTTTACAGTGTTTAAACAGATGAAACTTGCAAAGACACTGAAAAACAAATGTGTAACATCACACATGTGAATGTATGTGTAGATATGCAAAACAGCGACTGCTTAACTTAAACCACTCCTGTGGATACAGCGCTGTAGATTCATACAGAGCTGCCGACACCCACTGCACGAAAAAGACGTTTCAGTCTACATGACCCGCCTTGGGGGATCAGAAAGACAGTCGCAGACCATTCTAGGCTAGTAATGGAAGGAAGACATCAAAGGTGTTACCGGCTGAGACCTACTGTCTAGGGCTCAACTGTTGCTTTGCAGCGTGTGGGATATTGTAGTATTGAGCAATTCAAAATGGCAGTCAAGCCCCAGCAGTCGAAGAAACAAACTTAACTCAAAGCACCCCCACTTTCCTCTTTCATGTTGTACAGATGGTAGGATGCAGACCTATGCATGCATCCAGGCCAGCCTCTGCCACTCTACACCGGTCCCTGCTTGCCGAAATTCCATGAAACTGTGTGCTTTGCTGCATTCAGAGAATTACAGGAAACCAGGGTCTCTGGTTTAATTATCCCTACAGGATGCACAAACCAAATCATGTTAGTATGTCTGCCAGATGATTGCATTTTCTGCTTTCAGCCTTTCCCCGTCTGTATGTCCTCCCTTGTTTCTGTCTAGCTCCGTGCCTCACTTGTTCTGTTCAGCATTCTATGCTTTTTGCCTCAGTCTCATTCTGAAATCCTGTGTATTTTTTGTGTATCATCTGGCTGATCTTAATTAACAAGCAAGTTCTGGAAATCATGTTCTGGAAGTCAAACAGTTAATTGCCTGCACAGGCCTGCCTGGAAATGGAAGAACAACCATCAGCATGCTCAGTGCAATTAATTAGCAATGTGAGCAGTTAACAAGGGAGATGTAAGAAGCAACTTACAATGAATACCCAAAAGCAGGTTAAAAATGGAAGCCAGGCATCCAGAGTACTGCTCTTTAGTGCTTCTTGATCTCCCTAGCAATATTGTAGTGGATTTTGAATTGATCTTTTCCAGATCCAAGCTCAGGGTGAATTCCAATCAAATACAATAGGTACCTCCCTGCCCCTGATGGCTTTTGGCCTCATTTGCTAACCCGCATTAACATAGTACTGCACATTAATGTAATTTAGTGCACATTATTTAATACAAGCCCTATATGAGGGCAGGGGCAGACTGAGAGCGGTCTGGACCCCCGAGCACTGAGGGTGGTCTGGGCCCCTAGCCTTCTGCCGCCCGACACCCCCCTACCGCCACAGCTGATGCTCCTGTTGCCCTGGTCCTACCTGAAGGGTGGTCCAGTGGTCTCTGCGAGTTGGGGGGGGGGGAGCATGTTCTTTCCTGCCTGCTGCACTGCTGCTATTTCCCTGCCTGCCGGCGCTTCCGTGTTTTCAAAATGGTGGCTGAGACTTCCTGCTGTAGTGTCGCGGGTCTCGACAGTCTCAGCTGCCATTTTTAAAATACGGTGGCACCAGGCAGGGGAAATAGTGGCAGCACAACGGGCAGGAAAGAATATGTTCCCCCCACCCCGTAGAGGCCACTAGATCACCAGCTGCCCGAATGGTCAGTCCGCCCCTGTATGAGGGAGTGAGTGGTAAAGCTGCAGGTGTCCCTGAAGACACTCCCTCACTCATGTTGCAGTTAAGACATCTTACGGCAGGTGGCGCTAACCTGCCATGTTAGAGGCTGAGTCAGAAGGGCAGGTCTTGGGCTGTTAAATGCCCTGGAATATGTAATCTATCAAAAGGCTCACAATTAGAGACTTGCACGGGAACGGGGTTTGCGGGATTCCCGCGGGGACGGAAGCAGTTCTGCGGGGATCTCGTGGGGACGGAAGCAGTTCTTGTGGGGTTCCTGTGGGGACGGAAGCAGTTCCTGTGGGGTTCCCGTGGAAGTGTATGCTGCACTTGCGCCAGCCTCTCACCTACCGAGTACCAAGTTCTTTGAGTGCTGTCTCCTCCTCCTCCTCCTCCTTGCTTTAACAGCACAGATGTGGAAAGCCTCCATTAAGGAGGTGGTAGAGATACAAATGGTGGTGAAATTCAAAAAGGCATGGGATGAACATGTAACAGGACCCTCGGCTAAGTAAATCAGGAGACAAGAGGTAACTGGTTCCAAAGGCAAGACAGCTTTATTGCTAGCAATGTACAGTACTGAGTTCCGTCTCAGGATACTGTGTGTCAGAAACCAGCTGACACTTACATTTATACCTCCCTTATGGGCCTGCGCATTAGGCCCCTTATACATCACAGTTGTCATGCGCAGTAAACATTTGTAGTTCTTGTAGTTCTTACAGTACATGCACACGTCATAACACTGAAATGATACTGGCAAGGAAAACGAAACTTATCGCCCCATTTTAGCACACACACACATAATCACACAATGCTTCTTTCATAGAGTTGATAAGGCTCAATGGAGCTTAAGGCTCAGAGATGCAGGGTGGGGGTGGCGACACTCCCAGACTATCTTCTATTCATGTAGCGTCTACGTGCAGGCTGATTTTGTGTACAAGCCTTGGCTACTAAATGTTACAAGCGATTATCTACTGCCCTGCATCCTGTCTCAAACAGTTATTCCAGCATCTTTGGTATATTGCAAGCAGGAGCTGACAGTTTGTAGTTAAGGCACAGTGCAAGAGAAAATATAAAAATTCTGTAAAAGCTCTGGTTTGGAATGTGGTATAAAGAAGGCAAAGTCCTTGATTAAATATGCACAGGTCTTGAGGTAGTCCCATCAGCCGTGATCCAGTTCCGATGCAGGCCAGATCCGGCCGTCACTCCTACAATTACAGAGGATCTCTGTTTAGAAAATGGAAGTTATAAAAAACCTAAACTTAAATGGCTGTATGTGGGTGAATGTGTCGTGTGACACTTACATGGTGACTCTGGCTGTGATGAACTAGGACCGATACCGGGAGACCTGTACGGTCTGTGTCTCATAAATGGCAATCTGGTTTTGGATGGGCTGGAAAGGGTTTAGACAGCAACTTTAGTGGCTGGAACATGAGGACAGTTCTGGACAGACTTTTACGGTCCCCCAAATGAGAAGATGAATAGGCTGGAGTGGGCTTTGAGGGCAACTCCAGCAGTTGGAACATAAGGATAGGGCCAGGCGGACTTTTATGGTCTATGTCCCAGAAACACCACAGAAAGACCGTAATCACAATACAGTCCATTCCCTCAAAATAATCAATTCAACTTGTAATGGACTAGTAGTTCACTGTTGAATATACATGGATGGATGGGGGAAAAAAAGAGTCTCATCTGTCACCGAGTCAAAAACCCTCCAATTGCTCCCGGTCAGTTTATTCAATATGGCCCATTGGTGACTGTTATAATCATTTGCAAAACCCCCCTCTGCCCATATCATTAAATGCCCTGGAACAGAGTAGATCAGGGAGGCCCCAGGTAAGAGGTCTCCAGGAGTGAGACGCCGTCTACAGGGGTCTCCAGGAGGAGAACTGGGAGTGAAGGAATCCTCCGAAGGTTTTGGCTGGTTTGCTGTACCTGTGAGTGAGACTCAGGGAAGCAAGGAGTGGCGCTGTTTCCAAGGTTTGCACCTGGGGATGAAGAGTAACTACCCAGGCAGGGGCGGCCCGACAGGCCACTTGAGGTGGCACTCTACAGAAGCGACATCTCGGGGAGTGGCTTCGCGGCGTTTTTCCTCGTCCCGACGTTCCAGACCTGGCAGCAGCAATTCCCATGCGCGGCCCTGCTGCCGCTGGCACCTGCTTCTTCCCTTTACTGTGATCACTTCTCTGAAGTAACATCCTGTTTCGTCAGAGGCTCAGGCAGCCGCAGTAAAGGGAAGAGGCGGGTGCTGGCAGTGGCTGGTCAGCATATGGGAATTGCTGCCACTTCCAGGTTTGGAACATCACCGTGATGAGGTAAAACGCCTGGGGGAGGGGGGGGGGTGTGCAGCATCTCGGCCCCGGGGGGCACATTTTAACTCTGCTTCAGGCTGCATCTTGCCTTGGGCCGGCCCTGCACCCAGGAGTTACAAGAGAAGATTGCGAAGGTAAAGAATGCATTTCTTTATTTGTTAAGGCTCAGACCCGCGTATCCTAACTAGAGCCAGACCCTATTTATGAGCGAGTGATCCCAGTGGTGTCGCGAGGGCAGCTGACACCCGGGGCGGGTCGCCGCTGCGCACCCCCCCCCCCGGGTGCAGCGCGACGCACCCTCCCCCCTCCGTAGCACAACACCCCCCCCCCGCCCGCGAGAACATACCTGGAAGGTGGTGAGGGGCGGGTGGGAGGGCCAATCCGCCGAGAGCACGCCGCTGGGGGGGTGTCGGCGCCTCGCTGGTTCCCTGCTCGCTCTGCCCCGGAACAGGAAGTAACCTGTTCTGGGGCAGAGAGAGCAAGGAACCAGCGAGGCGCCGACACCCCCCAGCGGCGTGCACCCGGGGCGGACCGCCCCACCGCCCCCCCTTCCTACGCCACTGAGTGATCCTGAACTATGATGTAGAAGCTTGACAAGAGAGGACTGCTGAAGACAGGAGAAATCACTGTTAATGTGGCTGTTGCCATGTTAAGCCCTGAGTCTGTGACAGAAACAGATTGCTATTTTCTTTGTCTGTGCAGCAATAAAGTTTTCTTTTGATTTACACTGCACCCTAATTATGTCTGTGGGGTTTCTAGTCTGTCCGCCAGTCACGCTACCACACCCTATTATTCTAAATAGGCCCTATTCACTAAGGGGGGGGGGGGAGTAGCTGTCAGTAGCCTTGAGATGAAAGATGGTAGGTGTAAGAGGAGCTTCTACGGTATGATTACTGGGACAACAAATGTAGGGCCATGTCTGCAACCCCCTCCCCATCTCGCAACACAACACTCTCTGCCCCCACCATCATGTAAGCAGTGTATAAAACCCAACACACTAAGGGGCCCTCCTGGTGGTAATTTTTGATTTGGCCTGGCCCATGATGATTTATTTCCTCCCACGTGCATCGTTTCCGGCAGTAATTGGCAGTTGGCACGTGCCGACCGGTCACCTTGTGTGTAGCGCGTGAGCCCTTACCCCGCTTACTGCTTCTTGCTGGCCTCCCACTTAGTCACCTCTCCCCTCTCCAATCGGTTCAAATCTCTGCTGCCCGTCTCATCTTCCGCCAGGGTCGCTTTACTCATACTACCCCTCTCCTCAAGTTGCTTCACTGGCTCCCTATCCGTTTTCGCATCCTGTTCAAACTCCTTCTACTAACCTATAAATGTACTCACTCTGCTGCTCCCCAGTATCTCTCCACACTCGTCCTTCCCTTCACCCTTTCCCGTGCACTCCGCTCCATGGATAAATCCTTCTTATCTGTTCCCTTCTCCACTACTGCCAACTCCAGACTTCGCGCCTTCTGTTTCGCTGCACCCTACGCCTGGAATAAACTTCCTGAGCCCCTACGTCTTGCCCCATCCTTGGCCACCTTTAAATCTAGACTGAAAGCCCACCTCTTTAACATTGCTTTTGACTCGTAACCACTTGTAACCACTCGCCTCCACCTACCCTCCTCTCCTCCATCCTGTACACATTAATTGATTTGATTCCTTTATTTTTTGTCTATTAGATTGTAAGCTCTTTGAGCAGGGACTTTCTTTCTTCTATGTTTGTGCAGCGCTGCGTACGCCTTGTAGCGCTATAGAAATGCTAAATAGTAGTAATAGTAGATCAATGGGTGACTTTAAGGGCTCAGGCTAGATCTGGACCGTGCACTGGTTTCAGTTTTACTGCGTGCCCTTTTCCTGTCTCATTAAAAAAAAAAAAAGCACTTTTTTTGCAGACATGGTAAAAACTGGCCCGATGCACGCCCAATACACGCGCCTACACTACCGCAGGCCACGTTTTACCATGGCTTAGTACAAGGAACCCCCCCAAGAGAGATGGACTAGGAGATGCATGCGGGAGGAATGTAACAGGATTGGTTGCCAGCTCAGTGCTCCATCACCAGGCTACAGAGCAAGCAATGGGTCATGCAAACTGACCCGTGACCCACTTGACCATGCAACCAGTGACCCACTGACCCATCAATTACATGATACATTACTCATGACCCACTCACAACATATTGAACATAATCCATGACAATTTAATTCTGCAACCGTTGCATAAATCAGTTCAGCAGCTTGTTCTTATATCCTTCAAGGACAATTGACCATGCCTGCACAGTTTCTGGATACGTGTTTTTGTGTGCGCTGTAATGATAGTACAAGCGTTGAAGGCGCTGAAATGCCTTAGTGGTTAGGGTGGTGGACTTTGGTCCTGAGGAACTGAGTTGGATTCCCACTTCAGACACAGGCAGCTCCTTGTGACTCTGGGCAAGTCACTTAACCCTCCATTGCCCCATGTAAGCCGCATTGAGCCTGCCATGAGTGGGAAAGCGCAGGGTACAAATGTAACAAAAATAAAATAGATACTATTAGAGATTCTACATGGAATGTTGCTATTCCACTAGCAACATTCCATGTAGAAGGCTGCGCAGGCTTCTGTTTCTGTGAGTCACGTCACGTCAGACTCACAGAAGCAGAAGCCTGCGCGGCCACATTGGTGATCTGCAAGGGCCGACTTCTACATGGAATGTTGCTAGTGGAATAGCAACATTCCATGTAGAATCTCAAATAGTAGCAACAGTGGAGGAGTGGCCTAGTGGTTAGGGTGGTGGACTTTGGTCCTGGGGAACTGAGGAACTGAGTTCAATTCCCACTTCAGGCACAGGCAGCTCCTTGTGACTCTGGGCAAGTCACTTAACCCTCCATTGCCCCATGTAAGCCGCATTGAGCCTGCCATGAGTGGGAAAGCACGGGGTACAAATGTAACAAAAAAAAGTAGACAAAGCAGAAATCATGAATATCCTCCTGGCAATACCTGAAAGAATGGGAAATCTGCTGCCCACACCATCGAAGTGGATCGAATTCTCCAGGAGAGACAATACATGGAATTGTACTTCATTATCTTATTTTGAGTTCTGTTGCCCCGTGGTACCGTGTTTTATTTGTGCATCACCAGCAGCCCTGTTGCTTTTTGAGTGCAGCCGTTTGAAACCAGTCAAATGGATTGCTTCTCATCTTCTTGGTCACAGGCGCATTAACGCCTCCTGACATGGAAACAAAATTCGTAACGTCATGCACTGCCGAACTTGACATTGACAGTGTTGTTATGAGTGTTTCTGGTTCATGCTCTGATGCTTCACTTGCAGCCTTGAAATTGGCTGTTTTTCTAAGTTTAGTGGCTCAACTATATCAAAGAATAATATATGCAGCTGTTTTTTTTTCTTAGCGATTTAGTTGAGCCAATGTTTATGTAACACGGGTCTCGCCTCCAACCAGCTCACTCACCGGCAGAAAACCCGGGCCACAAACAAATAATCTCTCCTCCTTTTACCAACTGACCAGTGGCGTAGCCACAGGTGGGCCGGGGCCCACCCAATTAGGGATCAGGCCCACCCAACAGTAGCACACGTATTAGCGGTAGCAGGTGGGGATCCCAAGCTCCGCCAGCTGAAGACTTCCCCCTGATGGTAATGAAAACGCTATTCTCCACGATACCAGCACCTGCGCATGCTCAGTTTTCAGCGCATGCCTGCTGCAGACTGCTAAGGTGGAAAGAAGCGTTTTCCCGCCAGCTGTGATTTTTTTTTGGTGGTGGGTGAAGGGGAGAACACTTGGTGCCCACTCACTTCTTGTCTAGGCCCACCCAAAATCTGTTGTCTGGCTACGCCCCTGCAACTGACTCCTCACACTTCATTCTGTCCTTCTAGTTCGAGCTTGGGCGCAGTCCTGGGCTGGATAAAGATCCGGAAGGCCGTAGGATGTTAAGCTGGCTATAATTTTAAGTTCCCTTGTATAGTCTAGGTGTAAGCTCTTCACTCACCTCCAAAGATACACATTACACCAAGGATTTATGATTTTATGCAAAGGCAAACTTTATTGGAACTTCAGCAAGAAGCCATAACTTCCAAGTTTATTACTCCGTATTTACAGATTTCATTTGTTCTTCAAGCTCTACTGTTTGTTACAGTCTCACTTCCCTCATAGATGTGTTGTCTCTTAGCAGTTTTCAAATTTATGCACATATTTACAAGTCCTCCTGTCCGTACCCATCCCTTCTGGGTGAAACAACCTAAGGCTGTGCCCTGGAACACTTTAGCAGCAAACTGGTCTTTTCTCCTTTGTCAGATCAGATCTGCTTGTCTGTCCGCTCTCTGCCACAAGGAAATTTCCGCCGCCTTTGACGCAATTAATCGTGAAATACTATTAACTTTACTGTCAGGCTGTGGATGGGTGGACTCAGTGTTTTTCTGGTTTAAATCATTTCTAACCAAACGACAGTATTTTGTTTATGAAGGATGGTAATTTTTCAAACCCTTGGACTCCACATGTGGTGGAGGAGTGGCCTAGTGGTTAGGGTGGTGGACTTTGGTCCTGAGGAACTGAGTTCAATTCCCACTTCAGGCACAGGCAGCTCCTTGTGACTCTGGGCAAGTCACTTAACACTCCATACAATATATGAGCCACATTGAGCCTGCCATGAGTGAGAAAGCACAGGGTACAAATGTAACAAAAATGTGATGTGCCCCAGGTTTCCCCTTTACTGTACAATATTTATATGAGTACTCGGAGACAGATTTCTTTGGAATCTGGGGAACAATTAATGTCATATGCTAATGATAGCTTTCTTTTAATTCCGATCAGGCTGAATACTGATTCTACGTGTTCTACTGCTTACACATGAGTGAAGAAAATAGTAGATTGTGAGGCTCAAATTGAATGCAGACAAAACAAAGGTTTTATGGTTCAGTATTGGGCTCATTTTCGAAAGAGAAGGATGCCCACCTTTCAACATAAATCAGAAGATGGGCGTCCTTCTCACAGGGTCGTCCAAATCGGTTTAATCGAAAGCCGATTTTGGATGTCCCTAACTGTGCTCCGTCGCAGGGACGGCCAAAGTTCAAGGGGGCATATCGAAGGTGGGACTTGGGTGTGCCTAACACTAGGACGTCCTCGACCCATAAGGACGTCCCTGACGAACACTTGGATGACTTTACCTGGACGTGTTTTTCTTACGACCAAGGCACAAAAAGGTGCCCGCACTGACCAGATGACCCCCAGAGAGAATCAGGGATGACCTCCCCCAGTGGTCACTAACCCCCTCCTACCCTCAAAAAACACCTTTAAAAGTACTGATTGCCAGCCTCTGTAGACCAGCATGGGGGATTACATTTAGATCCACTTTTAGAGTTAATTGTGTCTGTTTTGTTAATTTTTAGGAGAGCACAATTTGTTTGCGAGTTTTATAGGAGCACCTGTCAAATATTGAGAAACAGTGAACCACCGTAGGGATGGACGCATAATAAGGTAAGTGCTCAGACATATAAAGTACAAATGCTCCTTTCATTATAGTTTTTATTTACTACGTACAGGTTGAACAAAAATGGTCATATAAAAAGATTTTAAAGTGTATCTCAAGAATAAAAGGAGGTTTTTCAGATGGGTCATAATTGGCTGCCAGCAATGCGTCACTGAAAATAAATAAGTGACCACCTGGCTACTGACAACTAAGGTCTTTCCCTCCTTTTTTTAAATATATATTTATAATCACTATAGTTTGGCATTTGGACATTGGTGTTCTTTTTTGCTTGTGCAAGTGTGTTGCCCAGAGATTTCATTCCTATTTATTTTTGCTGATTTGTTACCCCTAGTAAATAACCTGTGGACTTTAGCTACACGTGAAGAAGTCTACTCCCAGCCTGCAAGGCAGAATATGCCATCTGATGTGAGCAGGGAACCAGAAACAGCAAGAAGGAAGTGATCCACCGAGGTGGATGAACACTAACTCCCAGGAGAGAACAACAGTTTGAGGGAAGTGGGAAGTGGACCAATGACTCCAGGGAGACGGGAAGCAGCAGCCATGCCACAGCCCCCTCCCCCTTCAGCCCTATCCCCTTTACACACATTACAGGGTACTCCAGAAAGAATCGCTAGTAAAGATACCCACAATTAATACTTGGAGTAGGTGGGAAACATAAGTGAGGTCCTGGGACACTTGGGATTAAGTGCTAGGAATGCACCCTAAAGAGGAAAGGGATGGCGGTATTTCCCGGCAGATGTGTAGATTAGTAATGATGATAGTAGTAATTGGGTGCTCAGAAAACTGACATGTGGGCACTCATCGTAGCAGTGAGCAATGTTTTTGGTAATTCTATAAATCTATGCAGCTCGATTAATATTTGCCCGGTTGTTGGCCATGTGTATGCGTGGACAATTTCCAATTAGGTGCGTCTTTAGAAAACAGGTGTGTAGGCACCTGTCTTGATGTCTCTTAAACCAAAATGGCACAGAGGAGGGAAGCTGGCCTGTGCAAGGTGAATTTTGACCAGGGACAGATCAGGTTCCTGATCAGGTTGGTGAGAAGACGCTACAGCAGTGGCGTAGGTACGTGGGGCCAGGGGGGCCTGGGCCCCCGTAGATTTGGCCCTGGACCCCCTGCCGACTACCCTCTCGACCTCTCCTCCCGCCGCCAACCCTCCCCCGCCGTCGCCGTGGGCTACCTTTGCTAGCGGGGGACCCCAATCCCCCCCCAGCCGAGGAGGCCCTCTTCTTCCAAAGGCTTTGTTCTGTTTCTGTGAGTCTGACGTCCGTTGCTGGCTGATCTGCAGGACATCAGAAACAGAACGAAGCCTTCGGAGGAAGAAGAGGACCTCCTCGGCTGGCGGGGATTGGGGTCCCCCGCCAACAAAGGTAGCCCACGGCGATGGCGGGGGAGGATTGGCGGTGGGAGGGGGTTGAGATGGTCGTCGGCAGGGGTCGTCGGTGCCGGGGGGGGGGTCTAAAATGTGCCCCCTCACCTCGGGCTCTGGTACCCCCTCCCGCCGAAGTCTGGCTAAGCCCTTGCGCTACAGTGTGCTGTATGGGGCTGCTGGAGCGAGGCTCCATGGCAGTCATAACACCTTGTTTCGGCATGGCATTTGCCAAAGCCTCACCACCACTTACCATCAAAGCCACGATGATGAGGACTAAAAAAAAAAAATGGACAGATCGACATGGCAGAGCCCCCACAAAAGGAGGCCACTTGACATCAGGAGGCTGCTGCACAGCCCTCACTCCCACATTATGGTTCTTTGTTCCCTTCTTGGGAGCAAAAAAAGAACAGTTCACAATAAATCTTTTGAGAGAAAGGAACACCATTAATAAGATAAGACCGAAAAACAAAACTACAGATACTAAGCCGTGCAAGGTGCTCCAGGGCTGCCTACTGAGGCTCACGATAGTTGGGGTAAGCTAACTGGAAAAAGTAGGTTTATTTTAGAGCCGCTTTGAACTTGACAAAGGACAAATTATATTCCTGTACATAGTACATTCCTTGCTACTCCTGTCTTGATTTGGCCTATTTAATATAAATAATAAATCATGCATCAATGTAGTCAGTAGTGCATTAATAAGAGCCGAAAATGTCATCACCAGGCAATCTGCTTGTAAACTTCGCAAAGTCACAACATATTAAATCACCTGGCTCAAGGCAAAAATGAATCATGTATTGCTCTATTAATGGAAAGATGAATAAATCCCAACCTCTTGCTTAAAAGACGGTATCACATAAGAAGCTCATCCACAGATTGAATAAAGAGATATTTATATATTCACCTGAAATCCATTTCAAGCAATCAGCATTGCTTTAATTATGGTACATCCGAAATAAGGATTCTCAAGCCAGGGAAATGACTGATGCCATTCGAGAAAAATGTAGGGAGATAAACTCAAAATATGCAGACAAGGCTGCCATGAATGGGGCTGTGATGGCACAGAATTACAATTGTTAAGAGGAATGTGCCATTCATTTTATACATTTCTGTGCAATGATCTCATAGGCAATAAACATTTTACAAAGGTTATTTCCATTCCAAAATTAGATAAAGATCTTATGCTGCCGGCCAACTGTTGATTAATTTTTACTACCCTCTGTGTGACTTGTTCAGTAGTAAGATTGGTCTATGCTTCTGGGGATAACGTATAGCACCCTGAGAACCGTGCAATTACTAGAAAGACTTAGCTGCAAGCATAAGGTCTTTACCAGCATCATGTTGCCCGTAGGTCTTAGGCTGGAATCAGGGCTGCCAAGAGACGGAGCCGGGCCTGGGTCGCAGCAACCGCCACCACCCCCCCTCACTTGGGCCACCACCGTCTCCCGCTCTCCTTCCCATTCAGGCAGCCGCCGCCCCCTTCCCCATCCCCCTAACGGGCCACCCCCACTGCCTGCTCCCCCCCCTAGTTGGGTAGCTGCCACCCCTGCCCCCTTACCTTCCTGTATCTGCTCCTCCCTCGATCTGTCACTCTCCTGCTCCTGTGTGCTGGGACTCGGGTTATTGTGTTAACGCAATCACCCGGGTCCTGATACACAGGAGCAGGAGAGAGAGACAGACCCTGGCACTGGGCCCCCTTGGAGGCAAGGCCGGACTCTTGCCCCCCACCCCACCGTCCCCCACCTCAGAGGCCCTGGCTGGAATCTTCCCTTGGAAAATTTAAGGCTGCTTTAAAAACATTTCTTTTTCTAAGGGTCTGTTCTTGATTATTTTTTTTTTTCTTTAGTGGTCTTCCTTGACAGTTTACACGTGGTCTTCGGAATTTATGTTGTTTTTAAAATGTCAGTGATCTGTTCTTTGTCTATGGATATCATTATACTTTTATGTACACCACCTTGAAAAGTACTGCACATAATGGTCTATTAAATAATTAATAAAATAAATAATTAAAATAAGAACCTGATTCTCAAATGCCTGTAAACCTGGTCCATTCTAAGCTATGGCCTAGCTGGATTTTGCAACGGACGCAGTGCATATGATCAAGTTCTTTCCCTTACCACCTATACTAGGGCTTCCCTTGTCAGTCAGGTAACAAAGAGGGGCATTTTCGAAAGAAATGTCCAAGTTGGGATTTGGACGTCTTTGTAAAACGTCCAAATCCGGGGGCGGGGAAAACCGTATTTTTGAAAAAAGATGGACGTCCATCTTTTGTTTCGAAAATACCAAGGACGTCCTTGGGTTTGGACGTCCTTAGACATGGACGTCTTTGACGTTTGGTGATTTTTGAAACCAAAGACGTCCATGTCAAAAATGGCCAAATGCAAGCCATTTGGATGTGGGAGGAGCCAGCATTTGTAGTGCACTGGTCCCCCTGACATGCCAGGACACCAACTGGGCACCCTAGGGGGCACTGCAGTGGACTTCATAAATTGCTCCCAGGTACATAGCTCCCTTATCATGTATGCTGAGCCCCCCAAAACCCACTACCCCCAAGGATCCTTTTTCCTGTCACAGAAAGATGTAGCCCAGCCTGTTATTTTTCCACATAATACCCCATCCTCCTTTTCAGTGGCATAGCTACGAGGGGCCTTGGGGCCTGGACCTTCCAAATTGGATCTGGGGCCCCTGGAGAAAGGCTTCAGCTGGCGGGGGTTGGGGACCCCCACCAGCCAAGGTATGTGGGGTTGAGGCAGGGCGAGGGTTGCAGCAGGGAGGCGGGCCAAATTGTGCCCCCCCTTTGAGCTCTGGACCCCCCAAACGTTGAGGTCTGGCTACGCCCCTGCTCCTATGTATCTAAAACCGTCTTCTTTACACCAAGATTTGAGCCAGTTATTGAATTCCTCTGTTTTACATAGCCTTTCCTCTTCCTTCCCACATGTAGGAATTACTTCAGAAAAGGCTGCAGTGCGAACCAAAGACCAGTCCCTCCCCAAGCTTCTGGAACGCTCTGGATACGCTTTTCAGGGTATCCACAATGAATATGCATGAGATCAATTTACATATCCTGAAAATGATTTTCAGAAGATTCAGAAAACAGGCATGGTGCTACTGGATCTCATAACATAATATGGTACATTGACCCTCTAATGGTGTCAAGAGTATTTCGAGGCTGGATTGTTACAGTCATTCAAATACTTATCTGTAATATACAATTCAGAATTCATCTAAAAGCAGGAACATGAAGAATAGTCATATGAAAAGACTGGCTGATGGGCTTCTGCAAGGCTCAGTCCTGACCCCAACTATGATCAACTTGTATAGATATGAGCTGTCAACAACTACATCTCATAAGTTCATCCATGCTGATGACAGGCTGTCAGGTCAGGGCTCTTGTAGTCGTAAGTCATTCTTCTCGGTAGCATTTAAAGCAAGGATTTATTGCTTAGAACACAGGTGGTGTCAGGCTTATAAATGTATTAATGCAAAACAGTTTTAAGATACACTTCTCATTGTTTTGAGACAATACGTTAGCCATTCCATAAATCCAGTCCAGGATCTAGAAACTCAGTAGATCTTCTCAAGAGATACAACACATTTGGACAATATTTCAAACACTCAACACTCGGAAATAGTTCATCAATCTAATAACAGATTTCAAGAACTCACAGGTCTTCACCAGGTCGGCAATAGTTTGTATCCCAGTTTGGTCCCAGTGGTCTTTTGGTATTAGGACTCATCAAACATGGAAACGTTTTAAGAGCAAGAAAAATCAATCGGCATGGAAAACTCTGTAGAAACAGTGCAGGTAGCAAGTGACAATTCTTTATAATTTGTAGAGAAAGAGAAGATCCTCAAATAGCAACAAACGCAATCCGAGGCAAAAAATTTTGACAGAACGTTTCAGAAGTGGTCCAAATTGGATTGGATGCCACTGGTATGATTAAAAAGGAAAATCAAGCAAACACTGATAGACTGCCTACATATATTTCAGGGCTGTGGAGTCGGTATGCTAAACCTTTCATTCTCTATTTTTGTACTGTCCGACTTCGACTCCTACTGATATTAGGCTTTAAGGGGCTCTTTAACTAAGCTGCATAAGCATCTATTCGTGCCAAAATGGAGTTACTGCATGGCTACCGCGTGGCCCTTGCGGTAATTTCATTTTTGGCGCGCGTCCGCTATGCACACCTGAAAAATATTTTTCATTTTCTGGAGCGCGTCAGCTACGTGCGCCAAGCGGCATTTGGTGCGTGTAGGTCATTACTGCCAAGGTTACTATGTGAGACTTTTTCCACTAGGTGAATGACTGATGGTAAGGTCTCAGACCCAAAATGGATGTGTGGCAATTTTCATTTTGCTGAAAAATGGATTGACGCACGCCCAAAACCCGCATCTACACTACCGCAAGCCATTTTTCAGTGCACCTTCTCTCTCTCTCTCTCTATATATATATAACATGATAAATTTACCATATATTATAATGTTGCAAGTTTTTATTTTGAAGCTTGAGTCAGTATATTTGTACCAACTCTGATTCCACTCAAAAACTCTGCTGCACGTCTCATATTCTGCCAGAACCGATATACTCATATCACCCCTCTCCTCAGGTCACTTCACTGGCTTCCGATCAGATACCGCATTCAATTCAAGCTTCTCCTTCTTACCTACAAATGCACTCAGTCTGCTGCCCCTCACTATCTTTCTACCCTCATCTCCCCTTACGTTCCCGCCCGTAACCTCCGTTCACAGGATAAATCCCTCCTCTCAGTACCCTTCTCCACCACCGCCAACTCCAGGCTCCGCTCATTCTGCCTCGCCTCACCCTATGCTTGGAACAACCTTCCTGAACCCTTACACCAAGCCCCCTCCCTGCCCGTCTTCAAGTCTTTGCTTAAAGCCCACCTCTTCAATGCTGCGTTCGGCACCTAACCCTTACCGTTCAGTGAATCCAGACTGCCCCAATTTGACTGCCCCTATCGGACCGACCGTTCACTTGTCTATTAGATTGTAAGCTCTTTGAGCAGGGTCTGTCTCTCTTTGTTAAATTGTACAGCGCTGCGTAACCCTAGTAGCGCTCTAGAAATGTTAAGTAGTAGTAGTAGTAGTAGTAAAATTGCTTCTAACTCAGACTCTACAGCCCTGATATATTTTATACCTTATGAACTCCAGAAGACTCTTTCTTGGGCTATATGCAAGTGTTGAAATGAACTCAGCTAATGAGGAAGCCACTGCATAACTGCACAGATCTGAAGTCACTAAATTAATAAATAAATAAATAAATAAATAAATAAATAAATAAATAACATTAGACCTTGCCATGTCAGCCTGAATAAAGCAACAGTGGCATTTTAGAAAGGACGCCCAGCTGAGAATATGGACCTCCAAGTCTGTATGTCACATCTGAATGTCCATTTCTTATGTATATTAGAACAGGATCTGCTGACATACAGCCTGTTCTAAAACACAAGCGAAATGGACATCTATGTGCTGGTGACATCCAGCACGAACATCCATTTTACCAACTAAAAGGTCCAAATTTTTAAATGGGGCAAAACAAGGAACATGAAAGTCTTTGAAGCAGCATAGGAGCATCCATCTTAGACTATAGCCACATGGATATCCATATGGAGCAGATGGGTAGTGTAATGATTAAAGCAGTAGGTTGAGAACCAGGGGACCCAAGTTCAAAGCCCACTTAAACTGTTTATGATTTTTATTTTTTAAATTCAGAGCCCTCTGGGGACAGAACAATACCTACTGTATCTGAAGGTAGACCACTTTCAATATCCTTCACTCTTGCAGGTTTCTTAAACATTCAGGTATAGTAGGTATTGTTCTGTCCCTAGAGGGCTCAAAATTTAAAAGAAAAAAAATCGGTTGGTATTGTTCTGACCCTGGAGAGCACACAATTAAAAAAAAAACCTATAAAGAACTGAAGTGTAAAAAAGCCGAAAAAACCCAATGCCTAATACTCACCTCCCAACATAACAAGAACAAATTCACCGCCATTAACGCACCAAATCTGAACCTTCCAATTTCGAATACCCTAAAAATTCTGGGAGTTACCATCGATCGACACCTAACACTCGAGAACCACGCGAAAAACACAACCAAGAAGATGTTCCACTCAATGTGGAAACTAAAAAGAGCAGGACCTTTCTTCCCTAGAACGGTCTTCCGCAACCTAGTACAATCAATGGTGCTCAGCCATCTAGACTACTGTAACACACTCTACGCCGGCTGTAAAGAACAAATAATCAAGAAACTTCAGACAGCCCAAAACACAGCAGCCAGACTCGTATTCGGTAAAACAAAATATGAAAGTGCTAAACCCTTACGAGAAAAACTGCACTGGCTCCCACTTAAAGAACGCATCACGTTCAAAATATGCTCACTAGTCCACAAAATCATTCACGGAGATGCACCAGCCTACATGTCAGACCTGATAGACCTACCACCCAGGAATGCCAAAAGATCATCCTGCACATTCCTTAATCTACACTACCCTAACTGCAGAGGTCTAAAATACAAATTAATGCACGCGTCAAACTTTACCTACTTGAGCACACAGTTATGGAACGCACTGCCAAGCAACTTAAAAACGATCTACGAACTAATGAACTTCCGCAAACTGCTCAAGACCCATCTCTTCAACAAGGCATACAACAAAGATCAACCAATGTGAACACACACAACTGCTCCACATATATTCTGAACTATCTCACAATTCCTGATTGTTATACCATGATTTTGTTTTATTAATTTCATATTGCCAAAGATCCCTCTTTGACAATAAATGTCTATCTTCTAGCATCTTTCCACTATTCAAAATGTATTGTAAGCCACATTGAGCCTGCAAATAGGTGGGATAATGTGAGATATAAATGCAATAAATAAATAAATGTGATTTAAACCTAAGACCCTTGGTTCTCAGCCAGCTGTATTAACCATTAGGCTGCTCCTCAGTTCTGCCTGGATCTCTCTTAAGAAGTTAATTTTTAAAAAACTGTTTAGTACCGTGAACATCCATAGTTTCTGAAGCTCTCATTGAACCATGTATCCCTTGCTATTTTCACATTTGTAGGAGGGAGGGGGTAGTAACCAGTGGGGGATTAAGGAAGTGGCTTGCCTCAATTCCTCCAGTGGAAAGCTGCTTCACCAGAGCATCTGTCTTTAACCTGCACCTGCCAAGTACCATCAGGTCCCTGATACTGGTTACCAATGATTCTTTGATTGCTGCCATGGGCTCGGAGGTACAGCAGTAGCACTAATGATGGTGGTGGTAGTAGAAGGGAGGGAGATAAGTTTGTGGGAAAAAGCTGGACAGGGAGGGAGGGAGAGAGAGTGAGAGCTGGATAGATGGGAGGGAAGGAAAGAGAAAAAGGGCTATGGTAGATAGGGAAGGGGAGGGAAAAGAAAAGGTGGTGGTGGGGGAAGAAAAGGCAGATTCTGAACTGGGAGGAGGAGGCGAAAAGATAGATACCCCACTGGGGGAGGCAGGGAAGGAGGGATGAGAAAAGGGAGGTGCTAGACTGGGGGGAGGGAGGGTAGAGAAGAGAGATATACTGGGGATGGAAGTAGTAGAAGCTGATTCTATGCCTCTTATCTGCATTCTCCTCCACTGCTAACTCCAGACTCCGTTCCTTTTATCTTGCTGCACCATATGCCTGCAATAGACTTCCTGAGTCGGTACATCAGGCTCCATCTCTGGCCATCTTCAAATCTAGGCTAAAAGCCCACCTTTTTGAGGCTGCTTTTAACTCCTAACCCCTATTCAGTTGTTTCGAACCCATGTCTGTTTTATTATTCCCACCTTAAGTATTTCACATCCCTTATTTGCCCTAATTAAATTGTAAGCTCTGTCGAGCAGGGACTGTCTCTTCATGTTCAAGTGTACAGCGCTGCATACTTTTATTAGCGCTATAGAAATGATGATAAGTAGTAGATGTAGGAGCCAAAACAGCTATCTAGATATCTCTAGGTCATCAGGGATAGATTGAGCCAGTCTTACTTTTACCCCAATTCAATGCAATGGATGCTATTCTGGAATTGACTTATCCTGTCCTTGATAACCAGAAGCTATCTGGTAATCCTACTGGTGACCCCTTCAGTTTCCTATTTTGTTCCTCTATCAACCCCATTGTTCTTCCCTTTCTCACCCTGCTGATGCCTGATGGAAGGAGGGGAACAAATATCATAAAATTTACAACCCGCTGTGGTCTGACCATTTTTAAAAATGAGAGGTGGGTGGTCAGCTAGACAGAAACCCAGATGATGTAAGGGCTCTTCGTTGCAGTTGCCTTCCAAACCTTCCTTTCCTTCCTGCTGGAGAGCCACAAAGGAAGTAAAAGATGTGTGGGATTTTCCTTCCGCAAAATCATGCTGAAGCAATGCCAGTCTGTCCTCCTTGGATGCAGGCTTCCTTTATCTGTGGAGTCAGGTCGGCGTTGCTTCAACATGCCTGTTTCGAAGACAGTTTTTGCATGTCTTTTACTTCTATTGTGGCTTTTGCAGTTGCAGGTTTGGACTCAGGGTGTTGTGATGAGCAGAATATGGAAATACTGGACTTGGGGATTCAGAGTGGGAAATGGAAAGGCTAGAGGAGACATGCTGGACATGATGGGCAGTGGGATACCAATGGGGGAAATATTGGATCATCTAAGGAAAGGATACTAGGGAGACAAAGAGAGGGAATATTGGATGTAAGACACTGGATGGGATGGGGGACATGGACCCAGGGAGGAAGAAAGAGGGGAAGGAGGAGAGAGAAGGGGGAAGTTACTGAGATACTGGGGGAAGAGTGAGTGATGGGGAATAGGAGGGTTAGAGTGAGAGGTACCCCCATGAAAACTTTTTTCCCCAGAATACATTTTTTTTTGGGGGGGGGGGGGGAGAAATGTGTGGTGGGGGTGTGTGACCGGTGTGGTGGGGGGTGTGATCCAGTGCAGTGGCTCCCTGGACAGTGTTGGCTGTGGCTAGAAGGGAGTTAGCTTTTGCTCCGATTCCTGACCAGTTCCTGTGAGTCAACCTGCATGGTCCCTCTCCAGTGTGAAAGGCTGCGGCACTTCCTCCTATCTTGCTGGGAGAGCGTTTCATTCCACTTGGGTACGAGAATTATGAGGATCACCCCTGTTGCGTATCCAAAGAGAACCAGGTCTTTTCTTTTGGGTCTTTTCTTACTGCTGGGTTCTTATTCGCAGTTCGGTCATGCTGAAATCAGGAAGATGATCGCCCTTGGTAAATTGACTCGCTCACTCCACTCATGTCAAAAGGGATATGGTGTTAATAGGTGACTTTTTCTGGACCTCTTCCTCTCATGATGTCACCCGAATGGGTCCCATTTCCCAAATCGGGGCTTGTCTGGCAAATCAGATTAGGTCACTGGGGAGCTCCTTACAGGGCCATCCGTTCGGCAGCTATCTTACCAGTCAAGAGTTAACTTCACTTTCACGGATGGTCACAGGTGTAGGTAATTTTTCTGCCTACGATTCTACACGGTATTTATTGAGTAAATTCTAGTGATGATCTAACATCTGGTGGTCGACTTCCGGGTTCAGAGATCCCACCAGAGTGGATTCTTCACCCACCAGGGTTGGTGCGAAGGTTCCATCTCATGTTACTATTGTATGTGGTTTTATTGAGTTTGAGGGGTGATGCTTTGAGCTTTGTGAATATGTTATAAGAAAGCTATATGTATTTTAGGTTTAGTCTCCTGAAGACGCCTGTATGGCGAAACATGCAGTTGTGTAGCGACTAACTTGATGTTGAGAGCATGAACTGCAAACCTCTAAGTTTGGAGTTTCCAGCATACACGAATGTGATACTGAAGTATTCCAGTTCAATTTATGGAAGTAGATATTATCGGATAAGGTGGTCATCATCCGATTGGCCAGCAGCAGTCAAGCCAAGTCTACAATAAGTGAAGGATTATTTTCATCTGTAAAACTGAAGATAAGGATTGTCCTTATCTACTTTATGAGAACTGAACATTTAGAGGTTTTTTTTTTTGACCGTGATAACTTCGGCTAGCATGGTTGAGTCCAGTTGTGGTTTGGGTTGGGCTATATTGTAATTTTAAAGATATGTATGATGTGAATAAAATGATATTTTTGATATGTTATACAAGTGTATTTCAATGATTCAAAGTGATAAACAATGAATATGCATAAGATGCATTTGCATACAATGGAAGTAGTGCATGGAAATAGATCTCATGCATATTTCATTGGGGAAATTCTGAAAACCCGACTGGGTTGCGGTCCTCAAGGACTGAGGCTGCCCACCCCTGATCTAGACTGATCCCAGGATAGTGCTGTTGAAAATCCACAATTAGGGACTTACTTGTTTAGTACTACTACTATAAATCACTTCTATAGCGCTACCAGTCGTATGCAGCGCTTTACAATTGAACATGAAGAAGACAGTCCCTGCTCAAAAGAGCTTACAATCTAAATCAAGACAAACAGACAGGACCAAAAAGGATAAGGGAAGGACAGACAGAAGGACACATAAGGATAAGATAAAATTTACAAATCAGGAGTCGAAAGCAGCATCAAACAGGCAGGCCTTTAGCCCGGATTTGAAGGCGGCCAGGGATGGAGCAAGACGTAATGGCTCAGGAAGCCTATTCCAGGCATAAGGTGCGGCGAGATAGAAGGAGCGGAGTCTGGAGTTAGCGATGGAGGAGAAGGGTGCAATTAGGAGAGATTTGCCTAGTGAACGGAGTTCTAGGGAAGGAGTGTAGGGAGAGATGAGGGGGGAGAGGTAGTGAGGGGCTGCAGAGTGAATGCACTTATAGGTCAACAAGAGGAGCTTGAATTGTATACGGAAACGGATAGGGAGCCAGTGAAGTGATTTCAGGAGAGGGCTGATATGGACGTAACGACTTTGGCGAAATATTACTTGTGCGGCAGAGTTTTGAACAGATTGAAGAGGAGAGAGATGGCTGAACGGAAGACCTGTGAGAAGCAAGTTGCAGTAGTCTAAGCGAGAGGGGATGAGAATGTGGATGAGGGTTCTGGTAGCGTGTTCAGAGGCAACTGTTGCATATATTAGTATCATCCATAAACAGACACGTTTTCCTCTTTATTCCACTGCAATTTAATTCACAAAGGTATTAAACTAGATCGACCCCAGAAGGATGCTGCTGAAAATCCACAAGTAGGGGACTTGCATATTTAGATGCAACTGTTAATCATATACATCCTTTTGAATACAAGTCCCTCTGTGGTTAAAAGTATGTTACGTTTCTGTAGATCTATAAGGTGCAGTGAAAGCAGTGGTGTGCTGGAGCAGGCTCTCACAGGCTCGCAAGAGCCGGTTGTTAAGATTTTAAGAATTTTGGGAGCTGGTTGTTAAAGAAGGGCCCTCCATGGCTATTTTAACAACTGGCTCCCAAAATGTGGGCTGGGCCCCCTGCTGAATTCTCTTTTACTTTGCTGGTGGGGATGCTGAGCCCTGCCAGCCAAGTAAATAGACTACTGCTGCTCCCCTCTCCTTGTTTCCAGCTCTGAGCAGCAGGCTGGGACTTCTCCAGCATGTGTGAGAAGTTTCAGCATGCTGCTCAGAGCAAGATGTTGGGAGTGGTGGCAGTCCATTTATTGGCTGCCAGCAAAGGTATGCCTAGCGCAAGTGTTGCGCCCTCCCCCCCTGGCCACCCCAGGCCCTTCCAACTGCAGAGCTGGCTACAGTCCGGAAAAAGAGCCTGTTGTTAAAAATTTACCAGCACACCCCTGAGTGAAAGTCTAATAGTGCTGAGGAAATGATAAGTAGTAGTAATTATAATAGCCTTTCCTTTGAAGCTGTTCACAAATCAAAGCTCAGCTAGCTGGAAAAATCAATTTTCCTCGTCAAGACATGTTAACAATATAGAAAGCAAATATCTGCTTCACTGCTCTCAATCTGCCCAATACTTCTTTTGCCGTTACCTTTCAGCTTTATTTTTCCTCCTATTAAAAAGGGAAAGGAGATGAGATTTGATATACCACATTTCTGTAGTTACAATCAATGGCGTAACCAGAGGGGGAGGGGGTCCAGAGTTAACATGGGGGGGGGGGGGGGGGGGAGACACTATCCAGCTTATTTTCGAAAGAGAAAGACGACCATATTTCGACCCAAATCGGGAGATGGGCGTCTTTCTCCTGTGGGCGAACAAATCGGTATAATCGAAAGCCGATTTTGGTCGTCTTCAACTGCACTCCGTCGCAGGAACGAACAAAGTTGATGGGGGCGTGTCAGAGGTGTGGCGAAGGCGGGGCTGGGGTGTGGTTATCGGCCGAGGAGAGATGGGCGTCTTTAGCTGATAATCGAAACAAGAAGGGCGTTTTTGACGAGAATTTGGTCCGCTTTATTTGGACCCTTTTTTTTCAGGTCCAAGTCCCAAAAAAGTGCCCCAACTGACCAGGTGACCACTGGAGGGAATCGGGGATGACCTCCCCTGACTCCCCCAGTGGTCACTAACCCCCTCCCACCGAAAAAACCCCCACTTTACAAACTTTTTTTCCCAGCCTGTATGCCAGCCTCAAATGCCGTACCCACCTCCATGACAGCAGAATGTGTTCTATCCTTTGACAGCCTTTCCCTGGTTCTGATAAGGGTCTCGGGTGAGTGTGACACCTTTTCTGTTAAGGGCACTGCAAAGTCACATCAGCAATGCATTGTGGTGGGTGTAGGGTATTGGGCTCCGTGATTCCACTAGCTTGTGTTACATGCTCATGATGTTGGTAGTTGGTAGGCTCTACTCCCATGGTGCTTTCCCCCCTGCTTACTGGGTCAGAATGTGCCCTGTTTTGTTTCCGGTAGTCCACGAGGTAGTGGCCATTTTTGTAAGACAGTTTTAGATCCCTTTCATGTGTTAGCCATGTTACAGAACTTAGTTCTTACCTTGAATGTTGCTGAAAGAGGGCATTGTACACCATTCTGCCAGCTCGGACTTACTGCTAATCTCAGTACCAGCGAGACTCATTGCCAGTGGGGCACAACCTCTGATCTGCAGTTAACTGTGAGTAAACGTGCTTATTCCAATAAAGGATGTTTTCTGAGACATTAGTCTTCAGGTGTCAACTGGTATACCAAGATTATACAGCAGCAACAAGTCCTAGAGGCCTGCATGTACTGTATGCAGGTCCCTGGGGCACTTTTAGTGGGTACCGCAGTGCACTTCAGGCAGGCGGACCCAGGCCCATCCCCCCTACCTGTAACACTTGTGCTGGTAAATGGGAGGCCTCCAAAACCCACTGTACCCACATGTAGGTGCCCCCTTCACCCCTAAGAGCTATGGCAGTGTTGTACATTTGTGGGTAGTGGGTTTTGAGGGAGGGAGGTTGAGGGCTCAGCACCCGTGGTAAGGGACCTATGCATGTGGGAGCGTTGTCTGAAGTCCACCGCACTGACCTCTAAGGTGTCCAGTTGGTGTCCTGGCATGTCAGGGGGGCGAGTGTACTACGAATCCTGGCCCCTCCCACGGCCAAATGGCTTGGATTGGGACGTTTTTGAGCTGGGCGTTTTTAGTTTCCATTATCACTAAAAAAAACAAACGCCCAGCTTGGAAACGACTAAATCCATGGCATTTTGGCCCGTTCAAATCGTATTTTCGAAGCGGAAGATGGACGCCCATTTTTTTCGAAAATACGGTCTGTCCCACCCCTTCACGTACCCGTTCTTAGACATAGCCGCCCATGGAGATGGGCGTTTGCGTTCGATTATGCCCCTCCATGCATATAGGTGTGAGTAGTTCTTGATATACTCGTAAATAATGCTGTAGAGTACACTTGATGATGGATTTCTAAGTTAACAGTCAGTCCTGCATCAACATAAAACCTAACCACAGGAGTGGAAAGAACAATAATGTCCCAAGCAAAATCAAAGCAGCAGGAGGGGAGTGGGAACAGAATCAGGCTCTTCAAGGAACAGACCAAGGACGTCCTTTTTATGTAGAAGTTAAGTTTATTAAAAGAAGATTCTACAAGGTACCATGTTTCGGCACTGTAAGTGCCTTCTTCAGGAGTCTCGGTAAACGTGTACAAAAAGTCCTAGTGGACCAAGGCTTCAGAAGTAATTCTTTAAATTAATTTAATAAAGTTTCCTTTATTTTTTCTTAGTTTTCTCATCTTTTTAAGGTTCTTTTCTTTTTCGTCGCGGCCGCGTTCCTTTTTCCCTTTTTTAGTGCCTTTTTCTTTAGCATAATCGCGTCGTTTAATTTCACAGATGCTATATTCCTGCCCATGTCCTCGAAGACTCCCAGTGGCTTCAAACGCTGTACTCACTGCAACCGGACTATTTCGTGTACCGACCCTCACGCGTGGTGTCTCCAGTGCCTCGGGCCCGATCATCTTCCAGCTGCTTGCAAGCTGTGTAAGTTAATGAAGAAGAGGACCCAGGTGGCTTGAGAGACTTTTTCGGATCGGTCCGGTCCTTCGACGTCGGCATCGACATCGGTACCGAGGTTGGCGGTGTCGACGTCGAGGGAAGCAGCACCGAGAGTCCAGGTAATTGGCTGCCGAGAGACCACTTCGAGCTGGGAGCAGCGAGGCATTGAGTGGGTCTCCACCCCTGGACATCCTCAGCATTAGCCAGGTAGTGCCATGGTGGTCAAGCGTGATATTTAGCAGCTCTATCCAGTTAGGTGCCACTGAATTTCATGTTGTGACCCAGTCAGCAGGAGTTAACTGGACAAGAGCTGTTTCAGCCTGATTCACTGCCACTGAATATCGACCCCAAAGGATTCTAAACTGAGGCATAATATAAGGGGTAAATTTTGGTATAGGAAGGACGGGAGTTACCTAGAATAACTTCTCAACGGAGGTGGTAGAGAACATAATACTAACAAACTAGAAAGGAAAATGAAAGAACAACAGATCTCTGGATGTGAAATGAGGGAACAGCTGGAGGTCAGGTGTGTTTTGTGGATTTACATCAGGGATAGGTATACTAGGCAAGGTTTTTACCTGCAGCCATTTCTACGTAATTTCTTTCTGTAAGTAAAATGATTTTATTTGGTTTTACACCCTTTTCAGTAGTAGCTCAATGCATTTTCCTATAGTTTCTGAAGTCTGCTAAATATTTGATTATTTCTTTTATGTCTCCCTGTTCCCTTCCTTTTACACCGGAGTTCCTTGAGGCCCTCCAAGATTTATATATTGCGGGCGCCTCACTATTCTTGGTAGCCCTTCTCTGAACTGCTTCCACTCTTACGAACGTATGGCCTCCAGAAATTAAACAGTACAGGTGGTGGTGGAGGGGGTCTCACTGGTGTCTTATACCAAACCAATATCACCTCGTTTATTATTTATTACATTTATACCCCGCGCTTTCCCACATGTCGCAGGCTCAGTGCGGTGGTGGTGCCTCCGTTTATGCTCTCCAAAGACAAGAGAGCAGACACACTACTGAAACTATACGGAAAGATGATAAAATTCCTCATAAATTCTACGTAACACTCATTTAGACGTTACTCTGCTTTCTGCGCCTTTCTTTCTCTGTGGCAAAGACCTGAACGCTGGGCTTGATTTGTGGATACAGTCAGAAATATTGGCATCCAGATAGCAAAGCTCCTTGTCAAGATGATTAAACCTGTCTTGAGGGTTGCACATTAATATGTCAGGACTGACCTATCAGAAATGTCATGGAAAGGAAACGTCTGCATGTAAATAGAAAAAGAGGCAATAGATGCAAATGATATAATTAATGATCTTTTTACAGTTCCAAGCATTAAGCTGATTTATGGCTCACCCAAATGTTGGAGGAGGGGAGCAGAGCTGAGCTTTTCTTGCTTTCTTTCTTCCCTTGATAGTCGTGCTAAGCAAGCCAAAGACCCGATCTGCTGATGTTGTTTACAGGAAATTTCTGTTCTGATTTTAACTCTCTAATGCTGCTTTTATGTTTAAGTCCACCCTAAATGTAATAGCTTCAGATCTCTAATCATCATCCAAATGTATTGTACATAAGTACATAAGTAATGCCACACTGGGAAACGACCAAGGGTCCATCGAGCCCAGCATCCTGTCCACGACAGCGGCCAATCCAGGCCAAGGGCACCTGGCGAGCTTCCCAAATGTACAAACATTCTATACAATCAAGCCATTGTGACATCACTAATGAGGTTGGCTCTTATTGGTGGAATAAGCCACTATGACATCACAATAGGTTAAATCACTGCTCTATGTAATAAAAGTGTGCCAAGTAGAGGATATAAGTACATAAGTAATGCCACACTGGGAAAAGACCAAGGGTCCATCGAGCCCAGCATCCTGTCTACGACAGCGGCCAATACAGGCCAAGGGCACCTGGCAAGCTTCCCAAACGTACAAACATTCTATACATGTTATTCCTGGGATTTTGGATTTTTCCAAGTCCGTTTAGTAGCAGTTTATGGACTTGTCCTTTAGGAAACCGTCCAACCCCTTTTAAAACTCTGCTAAGCTAACCGCCTTCACTACTTTCTCCGGCAACGAATTCCAGAGTTTAATTACACGTTGGGTGAAGAAACATTTTCTCCGATTTGTTTTAAATTTACTACACTGTAGTTTCATCGCATGCCCCCTAGTCCTAGTATTTTTGGAAAGCGTGAACAGACGCTTCACATCCACCCGTTCCACTTCACTCATTATTTTATATACCTCTATCATGTCTCCCCTCAGCCGTCTCTTCTCCAAGCTGAATAGCCCTAGTCTCCTTAGTCTTGCTTCATAGGGAAGTCGTCCCATCCCCGCTATCATTTTAGTCGCCCTTCGCTGCACCTTTTCCAATTCTACTATATCTTTCTTGAGATGTGGCGACCAGAATTGAACACAATACTCAAGGTGCGGTTGCACCATGGAGCGATACAACGGCATTATAACATCCTCACACCTGTTTTCCATACCTTTCCTAATAATCCCCAACATTCTATTTGCTTTCCTAGCAGCAGCAGCACACTGAGCAGAAGGTTTCAGTGTATTATCGACGACGACACCCAGATCCCTTTCTTGGTCCGTAACTCCTAACGTGGAACCTTGCATGACGTAGCTATAATTCGGGTTCTTTTTTCCCACATGCATCACCTTGCACTTGCTCACATTAAACGTCATCTGCCATTTAGCCGCCCAGTCTCCTAGTCTTGTAAGGTCCTCTTGTAATTTTTCACAATCCTGTCGCGAGTTAACGACTTTG
Source organism: Microcaecilia unicolor (assembly GCF_901765095.1). Taxonomy (NCBI): domain Eukaryota; kingdom Metazoa; phylum Chordata; class Amphibia; order Gymnophiona; family Siphonopidae; genus Microcaecilia; species Microcaecilia unicolor. The sequence goes on along the minus strand of NC_044033.1, from coordinate 506,103,699 downwards.
AATAACTTTGTGTCATCAGCAAATTTAATTACCTTGCTAGTTACTCCCATCTCTAAATCATTTATAAATATATTAAAAAGCAGTGGTCCTAGCACAGACCCCTGAGGAACCCCACTAACTACCCTTCTCCATTGTGAATACTGCCCATTTAACCCCACTCTCTGTTTCCTATCCTTCAACCAGTTTTTAATCCACAATAGGACATTTCCTCCTATCCCATGACCCTCCAATTTCCTTTGTAGCCTTTCATGAGGCACCTACATGACTCAAAATTTGTTTGCTCTAAAGCAGAAGTCCCCAAACCTATCCTGAAGGACCCCCAGCTACCCACAGTAAATACTGGTGAGATAGATCTGTGTACAGTGGAGGCAGATTTGCATGCGCTATCTCATGAATATTCATTTTGGATATCCTAAACGTCTCTGGCTGTGAGTGTCCCAGGACAGGGTTGGGAACCTGCTCTAAAACGTAGGCAGTGATTATAGAAGGCTTGAACATCATTTGCATGTGGGAGTAGCATATTTTTACATGCAGATAGCCCTATGAGGTGAAGGCGGTTAGCTTGGCAGAGTTTAAAAAGGGGTTGGACGGTTTCCTAAAGGACAAGTCCATAAACCACTACTAAATGGACTTGGGAAAAATCCACAATTCCAGGAATAACATGTATAGAATGTTTGTATGTTTGGGAAGCTCGCCAGGTGCCCTTGCCGCTGTCGTGGACAAGATGCTTGGCTCAATGGACCCTTGATCTTTTCCCAGTGTGGCATTACTTATGTACTTCTAAGGGGACAACTAGATTTAGGTGGTAGAAAAGCACTTATTTCAAGTAGGCTTACTGAGAGGGGGCAAGATTCCCTGGGCACGGCCTCCAAGGGGGTCCTGGCTGACCCAGTGGCATGGGGGGTCTGGGCCCCTCCACTTTGGGCTCAGGCCCCCCAACTGCAGAACTTGAGTGGCTGTTGGGGATGCCTAAGCTCTGCCAGCCAAACAGCTCCATGAATGGAACATTCCCTGGTGTGAGGAAGTCAGCAGCATGCTTTCTAGCAGCCGACGCTGGCACTCCGCACATGTTCAGATTGCGCGCATAAACTGAGCATGTGTGAGGAGTGCCGGCATTGGTGGCATCCCCGTTAGCAAAATTTTTAATGGGGGGAGAGTTGGGGAGAAAGCATAAAGGAATGGGTGGCCTCCTGCCTCCCCCCAATGGACTGCTGGCTATGCCCCTGCTTTGCAGTGTGACTGATGGTGGTGCGGTGGCAGGGGGGGCCCTAAGATTGTCTGCCCTGGGCCCAGTTTTGTCTCTTAGTGGCCCTGATTTGAAGCCTATTCTAGAAAGAAAAATAGGTGCCTATTTTTTTTCTTTATCTTCTGTACCACCTGCAAGCTTTCAAAGTGCTGTACATCCAGGTACAGCAGGTATTTTCTGTCTCTGTAGGACTTACGATTTAACTTTGTACCTGAGGAAATGGAGGGTTAAGGGCCTGATGGTACTTCCCACCCACAATGCGCCGTCATACCCAGCGCTACAAAAATATATTTATTTTTGTAGCACCGGTGTGTACCCGGTGGTAATCCTGCCCAGTTACTGCCAGGTTAGCACGGGAGCCCTTACTGCCACCTCCATGGGTGGCGGTAAGGGCTCCCCCCCGGAATGGCTACGTGGTAAGTGCTTCACTTGCCGCATGGCCATTTCTTTAAAAAAAGAAAGATCTACCTTTTACCCGCTGCAGTAAAAGGGGAAATGGAAATGGGACTTGATATACTGCCTTTCTGAGGTTTTTGCAACTACATTCAAAGCGGTTTACATGTATTCAGGTACTTATTTTGTACCAGGGGCAACGGAGGGTTAAGTGACTTGCCCAGAGCCACAAGGAACTGCAGTGGGAATCGAACTCAGTTTCCCAGAATCAAAGTCCACTGCACTAACCACTAGGCTACTCCTCCACTAGCAACATTCCATGTAGAAGCCTGCCCTTGCAGATCAGCAATGTGGCTGCACAGGCTTCTGTTTCTGTGAGTGTACATGCAGGACGTCAGACGACAGAAACAGAAGCCTGCGCGGCCGCGCTGCTGATCTGCAAGGGCAGGCTTCTACATGGAATGTTGCTAGTGGAATAGCAACATTAACATTCCATGTAGAATCTCAAATAGGGAAATGGAATGGGACTTGATATATTGCCTTTTTGTGGTATTTTGCAACTACATTCAAAGCAGTTTATGTATATACAGGTACTTATTTTGTACCAGGGAGGGTTAAGTGACTTGCCCAGAGTCACAAGGAGCTGCAGTGGGAATCGAGCCCAGTTCCCCAGGATCCAAGTCTGCTGCACTAACCACAAGGCTACTCCTCCACACGCATCAAAAACACGCTCTGACATCAGCACAGGCCCCCTTTTGCCGCAGCTTAGTAAAAGGGGCCCTAAGTGACTTGGAGCCACGGTGGGATTTGAATCAGGCTCCCCTTGATCTCACCTCATTGCTCTAACCATCAGGCCACTCCTTCACTCCATTCTTTACAGAATACTAACATAAGAGCCTAAAAATGCACCTATATTTCAGATGCGATCAACACAGCCGCAGATCTGGTCAAAATGTTCACGCCAATATTGCAAAAGACCACACACAGATTACAAGATTTTATAATCTATGCGAGTTATTTTATTTATTTATTTATTACATTTGTACCCCGCGCTTTCCCGCTCATCGCAGGCTCAACGCGGCTTACACAGCAACAAGAGAATACAATCTGTAGTATCAGAATCAACAAAGGAGCTATGTGATAGGACAAATGAACAAGGAGTAAATGGGATAGAAGAGATGTGAGGGAAAGGATAGGGATAGGTAAGGAGGTGGGGCGATAAAGAAGTTGAGGAAGAGCATGGAGGGTAAGAAGGTTGGCAGGAGATGTTTTCTGAGTCATTGTTGTTAATAATTAGTTGATTAGTTATTAAACACCCACCTATATTCCACCCAAGCTCTGTCCATGAGAACGCAAACCCATCCGCAAAGTATGTGCCACTGCATGTAGGTGCATACTTATAGAATCTGCTTAACTGGAAATTGCTCATTTATGCCCATATGGGATAGTGATGTAGCCACGGGGGGGGGGGGGGGGGGGGGGGGCTTGGGGGCCCTCACCTTTGACTTGGGAGTCGGGACCCATCTGCCTTCATGGCCAGCGGGGATGGCAAATCCCACCAGCTGAAGACTCCGCCTACCTGATTCTCATCTGCAGCAACACTTAATTCCCTCGGTCTCGCTTTGGCCACTATCTCTGCCTCTCTCGTGCATGTTCAGGTCTAACAGCTTGCAAGGGAGAGCCAGCATTAGTGGCCAAAGCAAGCCTGAATGAATTGCCGCTGCAGGTGTGACCCAGGTGAGAGATGTTTTTGGTTGGCATTGCTATGTAATATTGTACGCCGCCTAGAATGGTAGATTGTATGGTATAGAAATGTGAGAAATAAATAAATAAATAAACCCCCTCCTCCAAAGGTAATACTGTGGTGGCTGGGCAGCCGGGTTTGGGAGGGGGGGGGGGGGAGAGAATATCAGGACTTTGCCCCTGATATAAGGCTATGCCCTTGATATGGGACTGGCTTTTAATTTGTTTTTATGGAGTCTTTGAGATAATCACAATACCTTACTTTATAATCTGAAAATAACAATTGAATTGAAATAAAACTATGCATAAAAAGAAACTCATATCACCTTTTTTTGAAAAACTTTTAGGTTGAAAAGCTCAGAATATTAAAAAGCCCTTAAATGTTGAAAGATACAATACATTCAGATTCAAAGCAGGGGAAGAAGTAATTGTTGACGCACTGCTTCTGTTTATCGAGCAATACTGAGGAAACTCTTTTTCCAGATCTCTCTAGTCCAGACTAGAATCAGCAACCGGAGAACAGGGGGAGGAAATGGTGGATAAAATTTAATCAAACAGAAATCAATAAGCTGGAAATTATAATGTTAGAGCGACAGCTGCACAAACATTTCAGGGAAGGTTGAAAGGGCCACCATCACAGTCTAACACTAATTGAAGTCATGGTTGCCAGCCTCAGCAGAGATGCCAAAAGTTAGACATACTAATAGACTGAATTACCCTACAGATGTAGTCTGTCAAGAATATGGCTGAAGTTCATTGGCAGGGCAGCGTGTGGAAATTTGTGTTCAGATTTCTTGATTCATTTTTAAACAATCCTATATAATAATTTGCACCTCCAACGTTCCATCACTGTCTGGCTGCCTGGGTTCGTAACATCTCATGACGTCAGCCAGCCTCCAGCGTTCCATTCCCCCTCACTGCCGCGCCCTCGTGTCAAAACGTAATGACGTCAGTGGGCGGAACAGTGAGAGGGAAGGGAACGCTGGAGGCGAGCTGACGTCAGGATGTTACCAATGGAAGGGAAGCCAGCCAGGCCAGCCAGAAAACGATGAGGTACAAAGGAAGAGAGAATCGCGGCATATCAAGGGGAGGGCAGGGCAGAACAGAGCAGAGCAGAATCGATGGACATGGATGGGATGGGATGGGAGGAGAGGACAGGAGAGAAGAGAATCGCAGGACACGGATGGGAGGGCAGGGAAGAGGAGAATCGCTGGACATGGAGGGAAGGGGAGGGAAGAATCGCTGGACATGGAGGGGAGGGCAGGGGAGAGACAAAAAATTGCTTACAAGAGAGCCTTTCTAGGGCCCATTTCATTGTTGAGGAAACGGGCTGGGTTCCACTAGTAATACAATAAATCGCAAACATTATAACTACAGCTATGGAACGTGGTTATGAATTCCTCACTCACTTTGAAGCATTGACACATACATGTCCAACTTTTCCATCTTCGCTGACTGCTACTCACCGAGTTCTTTTTCTCTTCTTTCAGGCTTTCATATTTATGATATAAACATAATGCATTCCACCATTGATTAACAGTGAAAAGGGCAATACTTTCCCAATCATTAACAATAAGTTTCAAGGCCACAGTTATCATAAAGTCTAGGAGGTGGATATTCATTTATTTTGTTAGGGTTTATTTACTGCCTTTTTGAAGGAATTCACTCAAGACAGTGTACAGTAAGAATAGATCAAACATGAGCAATAGACAATTTCAGCTGTAAAAATATTCAAATAACAATAGAAAGTACGGCATAGCATACTACTTACAATGTCAGCACAATACGTAATAGAACATTTTAATTGATAGTCGAGGATAAAGCAAAGATGGAACATATAGATAGGTAAAAGAGTAAGAAGAGTTAGAAAGTAAGGTGACTAATTTAAAGAAAGTTGCACATGAGGTCAGAGAGATGGTTAAATATTATCTCAGCTAGGGTAGGAGTGGCTAAACATGTCCTGCTGCAGTATCTTCAACTGATAATGTAATCTCTAGGCCTATAGACTTTCATATTCTAATTTTGTACATGACAGACAAGTCCAAAATTTGAGAAATTTTCACCCAGATGTCTAACCAATACCTTGGTGCGCAATAATAGAGGTTCAACATCTGTTATCTCCCCCCCCCCCCCCCCCCCCCCACTGCTACAACATTGGACTTCCTAAGAGGGTTCAAATTGAGTAATTGACACAGATAACGAGGTGCACAATTCCACTTCTCTACAGCAAGTGGACTCTCTAGTTCCATTTCTCACACTCTTTCTACACCTACATATTTCTTATTCAACTATTAGCTTGATTATGCTCTGGGGAGTGAGCCTATCTTATGTTATTGATATCATTTTCCAGCAACCAATCTGTTGGGAGATCAGCTAATTGAATATCACTTTATTTGTTGGGAATGCTGCAGCTGTAACCAGATAAAATATTGCATAGCAGGCAAGTTATGTTTTCTAAGCATTTATTTATTTATTTTCAGCACTTGATCTACCACAAATGATCCCTGAGGTGACACGTGGTTTACAATTTCTATAACAGGTACTTTGCACTGTCCCTAATGGGCTCACAATCTGTTGTACATTGTACATGGGGCAATAGAGGGCTGAGGGGGTATTTTACTAAGGTACGCTAGCGTTTTTAGCCTGTGCTAATATTTAGGGTGCGCTAAATGTTAGAGACGTCCACATATTCATCGGTTGCAAAACCCAAATCACGAAAAAACTCCAAACTGCCCAAAACACAGCAGCCAGACTCATTTTTGGCAAATCACGATTTGAAAGTGCAACACCACTTCGTGAAAAACTTCACTGGCTCCCTATCAAGGAACGCATAAACTTCAAAGCCCACACAATGGCCCACACAATGGCGAATCTCCAAGCTACATGACCAACTTGATCAATCTTCCAGCCAGGAACGGGTCCAAATCTTCTCGAACATATCTCAATCTTCATCTTCCCAATTGCAAAGGCCTCAAATACAAAACCTACTACTCATCCAACTTCTCCATTATAGGCAGCCAACTTTGGAACGAAATACCTCGACACATCCGAACAACCAATGAACACCTACCCTTCCGAAAGCTGCTGAAAACTTACCTCTTCAAACAAGCCTACCCAAACAACCCAACTTAAATTGCGAACCTAATCCACACCACTAGCACCACCCATACTCCAATCCTCTCCCCACGTCTCTCCTACTGTCCAACTCTATATAAATGGGTTATCTCTGTGATACTGTGTACCATACCTTGTAAGCCACACTGAACCTGCTATCGAGCAGGAAAGAGCAGGGTATAAATGCTATAAATAAATAAATATTCCTTAGTAAAAGAGGTCCTAAGTGACTTACCCGGAGCTGCAGAGAGAATGGAACCTGGTTCTCCAGGATCTCAACCCACTGCTAACTGTCAGGCAGCAGAGGGAATCAAACCAGGTCCCCCAGGTCTGCAACCCACTGCACTAACCATTAGCCCACTCCTCCATTCCATGGACTGAAGTGACTTTGTTTTACCGTTTGCCGCTGGCTTCTTTCTCACCCTAATCATCTCTATGTACCAAGGAGGCATTTTTAATGCTTATGTGTCACAAGCGTCAAAACACTGTCAATTTTTGGAAGGCTCTGATGGTAGCTACAATCTGCATAAAGTCATTGGAGTTGATATTTATGGCTGGGTAAGAACATCTGCTACTTAGGTAACTTACTCCAGGGGGAATTCTGTGAAAAAAAAACAACACAAAAAAATAAAACATTGACAATTCTGCACAATGTAATTTTTTTGTGTGCTGCATTCCCCTATTATAAGGGCTGGCATCTCCCCCAGGAATGAAATCACTCCCACCTCCACTGCAGTTTTCCACGCACTTTCATGTAGACCTCTACCCTATTACCATGGCACACACACACATCTTATCCATCTTTTTCCAGCCCCCACACTTCACATTTTTTTCAGCACCCTCCCTGCATCCACACTCCATCCATATAAGTACATAAGTATTGCCATACTGGGAAAGAGCAAAGGTCCATCGAGCCCAGCATCCTGTTTCCAACAGTGGCCAATCCAGGTCACAAATACCTGGCAAGATCCCAAAAAAGTACAAAACATTTTATACTGCTTATCCCAGAAATAGTGGATTTTCCCGAAGTCCATTTAATAACGGTCTATGGACTTTTCCTTTAGGAAGCCGGCCAAAACCTTTTTTAAACTCCGCTAAGCCAACCGCCTTTATCACATTCTCTGGCAACGAATTCCAGAGTTTAATTATACGTTGAGTGAAGAAACATTTTCTCCGATTCGTTTTAAATTTACTACATTGTAGCTTCATCGCATGCCCCCTAGTCCTAGTATTTTTGGAAAGCGTAAACAGACGCTTCACATCTACCCGTTCAACTCCACTCATTATTTTATAGACCTCTATCATATCTCCCCTCAGCCGCCTTTTCTCCAAGCTGAAGAGCCCTAGCCGCTTTAGCCTTTCCTCACAGGGAAGTCGTCCCATCCCCTTTATCATTTTCGTCGCCCTTCTCTGCACCTTTTCTAATTCCACTATATCTTTTTTGAGATACGGCGACCAGAATTGAACACAATATTCGAGGTGCGGTCGCACCATGGAGCAATCTTTTTTCTAGTCCCCCCCTTCATGTACACTCCATTCACCTTTTTTCCAGGCCTCTCCCCCCCACACACTATCTTATTTTCCAGCCTCCTCCCACACCCACACTCCAGCTGCCTTTTTTACAGCCCTGCTCCCTGCACCCACATTCCATCCACCCTTTTTTCAGGCACCCCCAGCACACCCCCTCCATATTTTTTCCAGTCCCCTGGCACCCACACACCATTCACATTTTTCCAGACCTCCTCCCTGCACCCACACTCTATCCACCTTTTTTTCCAGCACCCTCCCTGCACCCACATTCTACATTTTTCCAGAGCCCCCCCCCCCAGCACACCCACTGGTCTAATACTGTAGGAGGAGAGGGAGGAACTACAAAGCCACTGGTCTGCTTTCTGCTCCTCTGCTGTCCTAGGCCGAAATGTTCCTTTGAGCTGCATGGGCCTCCGAGGAGGGAGGGCAGGGCAGGGAGGGAGTCATGGAATCACTTTCCGGTTACCTTTATCTGTGCTGCTGCAGACTGCATGGGAAAGGCAGAATTCTGTGCAGTCTGTGTGTGTGTGTGTGGGTGTTCGGAATTCTGTACAAATTCTGCATTGCGCAGCAGCACAAAATTCCCCCAGGATTAATAACTAGTGCTCACTGGGCCCAGGCAATGATATTCAGCAACATTATGTGGATAATACCACTAAATATCATGTCTGATTTCCTCGGCATTATTTGTTTAGTGGTGGGGCAGTCTGGGAGTGGAGCTAAGATGGAGCCAGACTTTATCCAGGTACTACTGGTATTCATTTTCCGCTAAAGTCGCTATGCTCACATTAGCCCTCTCCTTAAGTCACTTCACTGGCTCCCTATCCGTTTCCGCATTCAATTCAACCTTCTCTTATTGACCTATAAGTGCATTCACTCTGCCACTCCCCAGTACCTCTCCACTCTTGTCTCTCCCTATGCCCCCCCTCGGGTACTCCGTTCTGTAGATAAATCTCTCTTATCTGTCCCCTTCTCCTCTACTGCTAATTCCAGATTACGTTCCTTTTATCTTGCTGCACCTCACGCCTGGAATAGACTTCCCGAGCCTCTACGTCTAGCCCCGTCTTTGGCCGTTTTCAAGTCCAGATTAAAAGCCCACCTCTTTGCTGCTGCTTTTGACTCCTAACCTCTATTCCCTTGCCCTGTCCTTTTATCCCACCTTCTTATTCCCTTGCCCCTTGGTTGTTCTGTCTGTTTGCCTGTCTTATCTAGATTGTAAGCTCTTTGAGCAGGGACTGTCTTTTTGTGTTTGATGTACAGCGCCGCGTATGCCTTGTAGCGCTATAGAAGTGACTAGTAGTAGTAGGGGGGGGGGGGGGGGGGAATCCAGTATATGTTAGTGTAACCCCCTGGTGGCAGCATCTGGTATTACATCACACAACAGATTAATGATAAGGAGTTGTGACCGAAAGGGTAAGAGTTCCCAGACAAATTTGACACCCACCAGAGAATTAAACATTAAAATAGATAACCTTTATTTCTCTGATGAATAATTAAATTGTTAAAACATTCCAAATTGTCACAAGGAACAGTATTTCTATTTTTCTTATTGCAGGGTTGAAGACCATAAGATCTCGTCACAACTTTCAGATAAGTACATACAGTTTAAGAATTAAAGTCACATCCTTCTTTTTCATTTGTTTGGCTATCTTAACTTTCATTAAGAACTTGACTCTTTGTTATCACTTCTTATCTTTCAGAACATACAGGACCTTGGGTGCAGGATCTCAAACAGGTAAGTATGTCCCTCTCTTTCTCTCCTCACTCTACTGGCCCCAAATACCTAAGTCCAATTCTTTTTAGAAGGATATGTTGCCCGGAGATGGGAAGGCAGTAGAACGAGAGGGCATGAAATAAGATTGAAGGGGGGGGGGGCAGACTCAAGAAGAATGTCAGGAAGTATTTTTTCACGGAGAGGGTGGTGGATGCTTGGAATGCCCTCCCGCGGGAGGTGGTGGAGATGAAAACAGTAACAGAATTCAAACATGCGTGGGATAAACATAAAGGAATCCTGTGCAGAAGGAAAGGATCCTCAGGAGCTTAGCCTAGAATGGGTGGCAGAGCTGGTGGTGGGAGGCGGGGGTGGGGGTTGGGAGGCGGGGATAGGGCTGGCCAGACTTATACGGTCTGTGCTAGGGCTGGTGGTTGGGAGGCGGGACTAGTGCTGGGCAGACTTATATGGTCTGTGCCGGGGCTGGTGGTTGGGCGGCGGGGATACTGCTGGGCAGACTTATACGGTCTGTGCCAGAGCTGGTGGTGGGAGGCGGGACTGGTAGTTGGGAGGTGAGGATAGTGCTGGGCAGACTTATACAGTCTGTGCCAGAGCTGGTGGTGGGAGGCGGGGGTGGGGGTTGGGAGGCGGGGATAGGGCTGGCCAGACTTATACGGTCTGTGCCCTGAAGAGGACAGTACAAATAAAAAAGTAGCACATATGAATTTATCTTCTTGGGCAGACTGGATGGACCATGCAGGTCTTTTTCTGCCGTCATCTACTATGTTACTATGTTTACTATGGCTTGAATAATCTTTGGTGCCACAGGACTGGCTTTCTTCTGATACCTACTCCCTATCTTAACAAACTCAAAGAAATAAATCCTAAACCCTAGAGCTGTAGAAAGGACATATAGGATGCAGTCACTTTCCTATCTAGCTTTTCCCAAAAATCAATAGAATAATTAGTATCCCTGCCTAAACCAACCAACCAACCCCCATGTATCCATCCACACCACAGCACTTACTTGTACCATCTGTTTCCCTTCAGAGCATCAACTCAGCTCACACAAATAAATTTCGTGTCAGCACACACCTGTCACGTTTTCCAGACACTGAGTACAAATACACCCAGCTTGAAGCCACAAATACCCGCGGGCTTCACAATTAGCAAAACCAAACCAATTCACAGCTGTCATGACTGAATTCATGTAATATTCCTTCTGTCATTCACAGCAGTCTGACACCCATCCTTTTCCTTTCATGCTACCCACCCCACTTTCCTGGGAGATTCCAAAGGTTCACTGTTCAGCATGAGCTGCATCTCAGCTCCTGCTCTAGAACCCTAACATAACCCTTAAAAACCTCCAGATGGCAGGAAAAAAATTACTCTCCCCTTAACCTTTGCCAGAGTCTTCTCTTACAGCAAACTCTCCAATTTCTATTTGCTTTAAGCCACCTTCTGCTGCATGGCTCTGCTTTCAAGCCAGCAGCTCTCTGCACTCAACGCTGTCCCCATGACAGCCAGCGCTTCCTGTGTGCATGCTCGCTCAGATGTTCTGGGCTGTACCGATCCGAACTTTAAAAACCCTTGGGGAGGCTGTCTGGAGCGCTACCCAGTACTGCCCTCAACTTCCATGACTGTCTTCCCTCTACCAGCACTGGCCCTACTCTTCAAATCAGGCCGGTGTTGCTCAGACCTGAACCCTGGTGATTCTGTGCATGCACAAGGAAAATCGTGCATATGCAGAACAGCCCCGAGCAGGCCCAGCTTAGTCTGCCCCTCTGCCCTGCACAAGCTCAACACATGCACAGAAAACTGCACATGCATCCCGACAGCCCGGACCTCTGCCCTACTTCTCCGTTGCCACGGATGTGGCCCCCTGAGCCTCGAGGCACTTCGGCTTGATGTCTGGGCTCAGTTGCCGCTGCAGTCACAGTCCAGCACTGCTGACACCGCCGTGGCTCTCCAGTACCTCAAACTAAACAGCCCTCACTAGGCCCCAGACCCGGATGAAATCTGCCACAGCCCTGGACCTGGACCCGGTACCTGCACAGGTATTTATTTATTTTATTTTCACATTTCCCCACACATTTGCAGGCTCAATGTGGCTTACATAATACCGTGAAGGCATTCGCCAAGTCCGGTATGGGAATAGTACAAAATCAAAATGTTATATATATTTAAACATTTTAACCCACTGGTTACATTAGGCACCAGGAAGATCTGCAAAGGGCGCTCTGTACAGGACATCAGCTTAGCACGGATCTCGTGCCTAACTTTGGGTGTGAGCACTTAACACCTGTTGAAACCTGGTGGAAATGCTGGTGCACAACTAATGGTGGCTGGACATGTAAATGACACTATTCTAGAATTCCTGGGATGTCCCAAGCCGCCCATGCCCCTCCCGTGGCCACACCCCCTTTTGTGTTACACATCGTAAAATGTAGACATGCATGTCATAGAATAAAGTGCAAGGCAGATCCATGTATACTCCAAATGAGTGCCAATTAAAGACGATTATTGATTGTTATGCGCTCTTTAATTAATTAGTCTGCGCGCGGATCTGGGATCTGTGCTCTCAACTTCTCCACTTGTAATAAGAACCAGCTATCTCCACTCTGCACATGGGCTTGTTCTAAAGTCTGGATGTCATTCTCTAATTGCTCTAATATTTCATTTGTTTTCAAAACACTACTGAGGAAGATACTTCGGCTCCTCTTATTTATAGCTTTAAAAGCATCCCACCCATTAAAAATAGATGTAATAGCACTGCCATTCTCCTGAAATAGGCCACAGCAGCTGATCTAATAGTCTCCTGAAATCCTGGAACACTCAGGAGTCCTGCATTTAATGTCCACTGGCCCGGAGGGTTTTTTCTCTGCTCAGCACCTTAATGGACAAGTAATTGCTGCATGGTCAGAGTGTGTGATAGAGCATATGTCTGTACTTAAAACATTGCACTTTAGATAACGTGGAGGGGCATAATTGAACGAAAACGTCTATCTCCATGGGCGTTTATCTCCGAGAACGGGTCCGTGAAGGGGCGGACCGAACCGTAGTTTCGAAAAAAAATAGACATCCATGTTTTATTCGACAATTTGTGAGCTGGGCGTTTTTGTTTTTCAGTGATAATGGAAAATGAAAGCGCCCAGCTCAAAAACGAATAAATCCAAGGCATTTGCTCGTGGGAGGGGCCAGGAGTCGTAGTGCACTGGTCCCCCTCACATGCCAGGACACCAACCGGGCACCCTAGAGGGCACTTTTACAAAAACAAAAAAAAAGGTAAAAGAGCTCCCAGGTGCATAGCACCCTTCCCTTGTGTGTTGAGCCCCCCAAATCCCCCTCAAAACCCACTGCCCACAAGTCTACACCATTACTATAGCCCTAAGGGGTGAAGGGGGGCACCTACATGTGGGTACAGTGAGTTTGGGGGGGTTGGACGACTAAGCATTAAGCAGCACAATTGTAACAGGTGGGGGGGGGGGATGGGCCTGGGTCCACCTGCCTGAAGTCCACTGCACCCCCTAACAACTGCTCCAGGGACCTGCATACTGCTGCCAGGGAGGTGGGTATGACATTTGAGGATGAAAATAAAAAGTTGTGAAACATCATTTTTTGTGGTGGGAGGGGGTTAGTGACCACTGGGGGAGTCAGGGGAGGTCATCCCCGAATCCCTCTGGTGGTAATCTGGTCATTTAGGGCACTTTTTGGGGCCTTATTCGTGAAAAAACAGGGTCCAGGAAAAGTGCCCTAAATTCTAGCTACAAACGCATACTTTTTTTCCATTATCGGCGAAAGGCGCCCATCTCTCCTCGGCCGATAACCACGCCCCAGTTCCACCTTCGCCACGCCTCCGACACGCCCCCATCAACTTTGTACGCTTCCGCGATGGAGTGCAGTTGAAAACGTCCAAAATCGGCTTTCCATTATACCGATTTATTCGTTTTTGTGAGATAAACGTCTATCTCACGATTTGGGTCGAAATCTAGGCGTTTTTCTCTTTCAATTATAAGCTGGATAGGCAACCGAGACCCCTCGGGCCTAAGGGTATTCGTGACATTGCATAATAACAAACGAGACACATGGTATTTTCTTAGCATGGCACAACTTGGCCGCAGCTTTATTTTAAATACAAACAACATCATGAACATTATAACCCTGGGTATACCCAAGCCAATCACCTTCCGGCTTAGTAGCCAACCCAGTCCGCCGTCATAGTAAGACTGACCAATCGTAAACAGAGCTCCCCGCCATACAGCAAGGGAGCTCAACCGTAAGCGCAGCTATCCCAGCTGCCTAGCTTACACCATCGGGCTTGGGTACCCCGCCACCAGCCCGGGGTAGCACCGCTTGCTCTGCAGGCTGCTGCCCGGACGCTGGAAGAGGGCGTCCGGGCTCCGCCGGGGGGTTTTTAAACCCCCTTTTCTTCCAGCCCTTCTCAGCGGGGAGTGTCTCGCGAGGCGGGAACTAGCCCACCGCGCCTCGCTCGCTCCTCCCACTGTCTTTGGCGCGCAGGCCCGTCGGGGCACGGCGCCATGTTAGTGGCGGCTCCGTGCACCCGGGGGGCACTGCGCCTTGCTTTTCTGAGGGCCTGATATTTAAAACCGTTTAACAGGGCAGGAGAGACTCCTCATCACCCCGGCCACCGATATTTAACAGCAGGCAGCGTCACTGAACAGGACCATAGGGAGCTATGTGCGGGCAGTGCGGCCGCACCGGGCACAAGGGAGGCAGGGGCTCCAAAATTGTGGCGGAGTAGGTCTAGTTGTTAGTGCAGCGGGCTTTGATTCTGGTGAACTGGGGTTCAATTCCCACTGCAGCTCCTTGTAACTCTGGCAAGTCACTTAACCCGTGTTCCACATCCATACAGCAAAATCACTTGTGAATAACAAAATAAAGAGCTGAAAATTCAACCTTGTTTTGCGTTTCTCTCCCTGTGAATCATAGACTATCAAATTTAAACGGAAGAAAAGACCTCGGATGTCTTGGCTCAGCAGCAAGTATAATATCTTAGTGCCAGCTCATCCTAGACTCCAGTCATATCATTGGTCAAAAAACCCTCCAAATTTACAATTCTTTGATTCTGCTATTGTGCACTCTTAATGCATAATTTTTTATCATATCATATTTATCATATATTTTTTATATCTATCTATCTACACAAAAGCTTGCACTGTGACTCATTCATTTCTTCATCAGGGGACTCAGTGCTCCTAGAATCTGTAAAATATTTTTATAATATCATCCAACAGTGCCATTAATGTATATTCTTGACACAAGCCACAGTAGAGTATATTGCACGCTTACTATGCTCTCCTGCTCGCCGAACTTCAAATATGGCGCTAAGAGGCTACAAGACGCTTAACCCTCCATTGCCCCAGGTACCTTATATAATATGTAAACCACTTTGATTGTAACCACAGAAAGGTAGTATACCAAAGCCCATCCCTTATCCATTGCTTTTCCTGCATGGCTGCAACACAGTGGGCAGGATAGGAGCTCTAGGGAGCATGATGCACAGGGCACGTTTCTGGCTTGGGATGGTCCAGCTGTTGAATATTGGCTCTAAGGGTCGGTTTGTGGGTGGAGCTGGTTAGCGGTGATATTCAGTCTGCTAACTGGTCAAGTAAGAGGATAAAGTTAGGATGGCAAAGAGGCTATCTTGACTTTGTCCCCCAAGCTAACCATGTACCACTATGAATATTGACCGGTACATGGTTAGCTTCCGGATAGCTGCTGTGACTCATTCTGTTTATGGCGCCCAGAACTGAATGGCCAATATTTGGGCACAGATTCAAGAAGTGTGACCAACTAACTTGGCCAATAAGCCAATTAGTGCCAATAATTGGGTGCTGATTGACATTAATTGGCAAACCAGGTGTAATTCCCAGCACCATTTACTAAATCTAGTCCGTTCTGTGTCTTCTATTGTTTGATCCAGCACAGTCAAGCAAATCAAGCATAATTATGTCAGCTTTCTATATCCATACACATGCCTTTGCCATAGTCGTAACCAAGAAACTGCAGCAACCAGCTGCTTATAATCTAAAACTACCAATTGTAACTCAGTGAGCATAATCCTTAGATCTATTGCATACCCATAGGTATATCCATGTTAATCATCAACATAATACCCTATTCATTCTATACCCCACAGCTTCCAACTAGATTCTTATATCCTTATCTGGCAGTTTTCATCACTCGTTCACTTATTCTAATTCATTCACACAATAGCCACTTGCATTCTCATTTACAAACAATCTCATACTATAGCTTAGATTCCCGCCGGCATTGAATATCCAAGTCTCATTGGAATTCTCCTGACTGCCAGAACATATACAAATTACAGAAGGACCTTACGAGACTGGGAGACTGGCATTGGATTATTCCTGTGTGTCCTGGCTTGGAGCAGACATTGTAGCTGGTCACAGAAGTGCTGTATGGTAGTCCTATCAAAGTGGTACCAAGTAAGGCATTGCTGGTCAGTGAGGTCCATGGAGTGGGTCCTGGGCCTAAATACTTTGGGATTGGGGCTTCCCTTCCAAACTCTCATCCACATCCAACAAAGTGTCGGCCTCTGACGTGCAGGTGTCCCACCACCACCACAGGTGCAACCTACTAAGCCCAGTAACACCACTGCACCCCTCCACCTACTGTACCCAGTGAGACCCAGCACCCAGCACTCACTCTCCCAGCACCAGCAAACAGTCCTCACATAAACAGCAGCAACACACAGCACAGTGACAAACTACCGTGTTTCCCCGAAAATAGGACATCCTCCGAAAGTAAGACCTAGTAGAGGTCTTGCTGCAATTTGAAAATATAAGGCCTCCCCCGAAAATAAGACCTAGCAGGGGAGGCCTTATTTTTCGGGGAAACATCGGGGTCACCCACCCACCCGAGATCGGCGGCTCCCCCCCTCGATCAGCGGCTCCCCCCGCCCTCAGTCGCTCCCGGAACTAACCTCTTAAACGCTTCCTTTCATCTTCACACTCGCCGCAAGCAGCAGGGCTGGCCACTCCTTCCTTCCGTGTCCCGCCCTCGCCTGACGTTACGTTACGTCAGGTGAGGGCGGGACACGGAAGGAAGGAATGGCCTGCCCTGCTGCTTGCGGCGAGTGCGAAGATGAATGGTGAAAGGAAGCGTTTAAGAGGTTAGTTCCGGGAGCGACTGAGGGCGGGGGGAGCCGGCGATCTCGGGTGGGGGGGGGGGGGGGCGACCCGATGTTTCCCCGAAAAATAAGGCCTCCCCTGAAAATAAGACCTAGCAGGTCTTGGGGAGCAAAATTTAATATAAGACAGTGTCTTATTTTCGGGGAAACACGGTATGAGTGGACGGTAGGGGGTTTGAATGGGAGGTGTGGGGGTTTGGGGACACTGAGGGTTTGGTGGGGGAAGGGGGTGAGGTACAGAGCATGAGATGGGTGTGGCTTGGGGCTGGCAGGTGTGGGCAAGGACTTGAGGAGGTGAGACACAGAGAAGGCAAGGGAGAAAATGTGAGGGTTCAATGATTCAGACTGGCAAAGAAATAAAGGTGACAGACCATTCAGCAATTCTCCACTCTTTTTCACAAACCAATTCCATCTCTCCACACTCCATCTCAGCAAAATCACAAATTGGTCAAAGACAAGTTTGGTCATGAGCTAGTTGCTTTTAAAGCAGGTCTAATTCACAATGTTTTTCTTTCTGGCACAAGGAAATCGTTTTACTATCCATTATGACATAAAAATGTACATCATGCAACAATGCCCATCTCATGCCCACTCTCAAAATACTTTTGTTTCGGCGAATATCGGACTTAAACATTTTTGTTTTTTGTTTGATTATATGGTTTTAAACAATTTCATGTTAGAAACACATCCATTTGCTTCTTACGCCACTTTTTGCACATTCTTGTCTTTTGAAAATGAGCCCCATTGCTTCCTTGGCAAGCTTCTTTTCAAATTCTTTTTTTTTTTTAATTTGCCTGCCTGATCAGTACTTTTAATCTAACTTGCCAGTGCTTATGATTGTTCCTATTTTTTTTTTCATTTGCATCCGTTTGCATTTTTTGAAAGATGTTCTTTTGGCTGTAATAATCTCTTTTACCTCACCTTTTAGCCATGCCAGCAGTTTTTTTTTCTGCCTTTTTAAAAATGTGTACATTACATCTGGTCTGGGCTTCTAGGATATTTTTAAACAATGTCCATGCCTGAAGCAAACTCTTAACCTTTGCAGCTGCTCCTTTTAGTTTTTTTTTTCTAAACATTTGCCTCATCTATATATATAAAAGGCACCACTGAAGCCTCCAGCCGGAAGTGTGAAGCGCCAGAGATATCCGGTTTCCCCATGAGTGAAGGAAAACAGCACAGCACGAAATCCCCAGTGAAGGACTCAGAGGGGGGAGGGGAGAGAGATGCCCTCACTCTCTCTGTAACACAAACACAGAACAGCAGGAAACAACACTGAAGGACTGGACTCGGAGGGGGGAGGGGAGGGAGAGAGGGCAGAGGGCAGGGACACACACACTCCCACATGCACACTCTGAAGAAAACCTTGCTAGCCCCCGTTTCATTTGCATCAGAAACGGGGCTTTTTTACTAGTTTTATCATAGTTTCCTTTTTTGAAAGATAAATGCTTGAACGGTAGATTTCCTTATTGTCTTCCCTCCAGTTATTAAATTGAATTTAATTGTGTTATGATCACTATTGCCAAGTAGCCCCAATGTCTTTATCTCTGGCACCAAATCATGCTTTTCATTAAGGACTAGGTCTAAAATAGCTCCCCATCTTGTTGGTTCCTGAACCAGCTGCTCCATGAAACAGTCATTTATTTCACTTAAAATCTTTATGTCCCTAGCATGTCCTGATGTGACATTTATCCAGTCAGTACTAGAGTTTGGAATCATTTTGAGACTATAGGAATTAATGAAGTTAAGCGATTATTGAATTGTTATGCAAACACTACATGTTTTTTAGATCCTCCCTCTCCTTCTCTGCGCATATCCAACAGACTGCCAAGACCTGTCGCTTCTTCCTCTTCAACATCAGCAAAATTCGCCCTTTCCTCTCTGAGCATACCACCAGAACTCTCGTTCACGCTCTCATTACCTCTTGCCTTGATTACTGCAACTTACTCCTTACCGGCCTCCCACTCGGCCACCTATCCCCCCTTCAATCCGTTCAGAACGCTGCTGCACGTCTTATATTCCGCCAAAACCGATATACTCATATCACCCCTCTCCTCAAATCACTTCATTGGCTTCCGATCAGATATCGCATACAATTCAAGCTCCTCCTCCTTACCTACAAATGCACTCAGTCTGCGGCTCCTCACTACCTTTCCACCCTCATCTCCCCCTATGTTCCCGCCCGCAACCTCCGCTCACAGGACAAAGCCCTTCTCTCAGTACCCTTCTCCACTACTGCCAACTCCAGGCTCCGCTCATTCTGCCTTGCCTCACCGTATGCCTGGAACAATCTTCCTTTACCCATACACCATGCCCCCTCCCTACCCATCTTCAAATCTCTGCTTAAAACTCACCTTTTCAATGCTGCCTTCGGCGCCTAACCGCTCTAGAAATATGAAATGGCCCAATCTATCCACCCTATCAGATTAACTGTTCACTCGTCCTCTAGATTGTTCACTTGTCTTTAAATTGTTCTCTTGTCTTTTAGATTGTAAGCTCTTTGAGCAGGGACTGTCCTTATATGTTTAAATTGTACAGCGCTGCGTAACCCTAGTAGCGCTTTAGAAATGTTAGTTAGTAGTAGTAGTAGTAGTAGTAGTACTGTAAGCAGAGGCAGAGCTAGGTGGGGAGCCAGGGGAATGATCACTCACCCAAATGGACTTTGGATGGCACCAGCGCCTATTTTTCATGTGGTGCGTCGCATCTAAGCAGTGCGCGCATGCGCCTATCTGTTCCCCCTCTCCATTCCCTCTAGTGTCACAACCTGGCTACGCTTCTGCTTGTAAGGTTAATGAAGTGTGCTTCTACATTGTTTTTGGGTGTGTTTACTGCTTGGCTTAATCATCATTTAGGTGAAGGTATTTTTCCTAACACTGGTGGTGAAATAATTTTGACTACTATACCAAAAAATCCTACAGGAAATTTCAAATTATAGGCCGGTAGCCTCTGTACTAAGATTATGGAGGGACGGGTCATGAAACAGCTGACATGTTATATTGAGAAATATGATTTGTTATATCTGTCTCAGTTGGGATTTTGGAAAGGGTACAGCCCGGAGACTGTTTTAGGATCTCTGGTGGCACATGGGAAACATCAGTTAAATTTCGGTCAAAGTGCTACTACTATTCAGTTTGATCTATCAAGTGCCTTTGACCTGGTCTGTTACACTCTGTTCCACTCCTCCAGAGGTGGAGCCTGCTTGCGCAGGGTATGGGCATTCAAGGATGTGGCGGCCATCTTGGATGTGGTATCTCCAGGATAGGACGACCATCTTGGAGATGGGCGTCTCAGGTTGTGGCAGCCATCTTGGAGATGGGCAGCTTCAGGAAGGAAGTCCATATTTGGGCCTAGGGCATCTCTTCCGATGGAGGCAGCCATCTTGGATCAGCTGCACATGTTTGAACCTAATTTCCTACACTATTTAAAGCCCTGCCTCCAGTCCTTCCTTGCTTCGGCTTCTAGTGCTTAGAGGTCATGGTCTATGTCTGTGTTCTACAGCTGGCTATCTTTGTTTCTGTGATTCCTGTGTACCAGACCCTGGATTGTTGCCTGACTACGCACTGTGTTGCTGCCTGCCTAGACCTTGGACTGTTTCTCTGACTATTCGCTGCGCTGCTGATTCCTTGGCTCCTGGATGGTGTCTGCTCTCCCTGTCGGGTCAGTGGCCGTGCAACCCCGCTGGTTCCGGAAGTCCTGGTGGCCTCCTGCACCTGGGGAATCAACTCTCAGGGAACGGCGGTCGCTTCCCAGGTGAAGCTAGGATTGTCTGGCTGCCTGACCGAGTGCGGTGCCACTCCATCTTCGCTGTCAGGGCCGTGCCGATGCGGTAAGCGAGGTAAGCGCCGCAGGGGGGCGCCCACCTCTGGAGGGCGCCGCCGCGGTGCTTACCCTCACCCCGGCGCCCCAGCCCAATCGTCGACTTCGGATGTCCCTGCTGCCCTCACAAGCGTAGCGCTTTTGCGAGGCAGCTCGGGCTCTCCCTCCTTCCTTCCTTAGTTCCCGCTCTGGCTCCCCGATCAGCAGCCCCCCCCCGCGTGTTTTAACCTTTACGCGATGTCAATCAATGAAGAACGCACACCAGATTCGTTTCCAGCTTCTCTCTTCACACAGTGTCCCGCCTTCAGCGTCAGCGATGATGCATTTCCTGTTCCCGCGAGGGCGGGACACTGTGTGAAGAGAGAAGCTGGAAACGAGTCTGGTGTGCGTTCTTCATTGATTGACATCGCGTAAAGGTTAAAACACGCGGGGGGGGGGGGGGGCTGCTGATCGGGGAGCCAGAGCGGGAACTAAGGAAGGAAGGAGGGAGAGCCAGAGCTGCCTCGCAAAAATGCTGCAGCCTGCCACATGTAGGGGGGAGGGCAGGGGAGAGGAGAATTGTTGGCCATGTATGGATGCAGGGCGGGGAGAGAGAAGAAATCACTGGACAGAAGGGGAGAGGGCAGAGCAGGGGAGAGAATTGCTGACAGGCATGGATGGGAGGGCAGAGAGGCATGAATGGGAGGGCAGCAGCAGGGCCCAGGGAGAGGACAAATTGCTGGAAGGGGAGGGGAGAGAGGAGGATTGCTGGCTATGGATGGAGGAGGAGGGAAGCGCAGAGAGGGACAAGGATGGACATGGGGGCCCAGGGAGAGGACAAATTGCTGGAAATGGAGGGGAGGGGAGAGAGGAGGATTGCTGGCTATGGATGGAGGAGGGAAGGGCAGAGAGGGACAAGGATGGACATGGGGGCCCAGGGAGAGGACAAATTGCTGGAAATGGAGGGGAGGGGAGAGAGGAGGATTGCTGGCTATGGATGGAGGAGGGAAGGGCAGAGAGGGACAAGAATGGACATGGATGGGAGGGCAGGACCCAGGGAGAGAGAAGAAATTGCTGGAAATGGATATAGAGCAAGAAATGAAGAAGAAAGGAGGAAAGTAAAGAAATAAATGGAAAGGAAGCCCTGGAAATGGAGTTAAGAGGACAGATAGCAGCAGAATCAGATACTGGGCCAGCATGATCGGAAAAAGAAAGTCACCAGACAACAAAGGTAAAAAAAAAATCATTTTATTTTCATTTTAGCGTTTGGAATATGTCCACTTTGAGAATTTACATCTGCTATCTTATTTTGCAATGTATAGCAATTTGTTTCTAAGAATATTGCTGACAGTTCCTGTCAGTGTGGCAAGTGGTGAGCGATCATTTTCACCGGGGGGGGGGGGGGGGGGGGGGGCGTGATCATTTTCCCGGGGGGGGGGGGGGCGCCAACTGATAGTCTGCAGGGGGGCGCCAGAGACCCTAGGCACGGCCCTGTTCGCTGTGCTCAGTTGGGGCACAAGGGCTCACATTCCCAGACATAACATGGTCGACCACGATTTAGTCTTGCTTATGTTGGATAGCTTTGGCATACAAGGTGCAGTGTTGAACTGGTTTAGGGGATTTTTGACTGGTCACAGTTATAGAGTTAAGATCCAGGGTGACCTATCTGAAGTTTGGTTTCCAACATGTTGGGTCCCACAGGGATCATCACTTTCACCAATTTTATTTAATCTGTTGTTACAGTTACTTGGTAAGGTCCTAGATGGTTTAAAGTTATATACCTTTACCTATGCAGATGACATTACTATTCTGATGCCTTTTTCAAATAGTTATTATTATTTGTTACATTTGCATCCCACATTTTCTCACATATTTGCAGGCTCAATGTGGCTTACAAAATACCGTGAAGGCATTCGCCAAATCTGGTACGGGATAGGTACAAAATGTTGTATTGGGATAGGGAAGATAAGATTCAATCAAATTGGGTTGAGGTAAAAGAGTTCATTAATGTCCAATACGATCTTTAATAGTGAAGTGTTGCAGTGTTGAGTCATTTAAGTTGGGTCATTCGGATATGCCCTTCTGAATAGGTGAGTATTTAATGACTTTCTGAATTTAGGTAATCATAAGTAGTTTTCACCACTTGTGGCAATGCGTTCCAGAGGCGCGTGCCTATGTAAGAGAAGTTGGATGCATGAAGAGATAAGGGATATTCAAAATTGTGTGGCGGCTATAGAAGGGTGGGCTTCATGTTTTACGCTTGAAACTTAATCAAGGTAAAACAAAATTTCTTTGACTCGGTCCACCTAAGAATATAAAAGGTAAAGAGGCTTTTGTTATTGAGAGTAATACTTTTAAGCTTGAGTTCACCACTCGCATATTAGGAGTTGACGTGGATAGTCATCTAACTATATTAAATTAGATTAATAAGGTAGTGAAGAGCTCCTTCATTTTATTTAGAAAATTAAGAACAATACATAGAAATTTTGGATTACATTGTTTTAGGCTCATAGTACAATCTTTGTTGCTTTCCAAGTTGGATTATTGCAACATAGTTTATGTTGGTTGCACAAATGAGGTCCTAAAAAAGCTTCAGACGATTCAAGATCTTGCAGTTACAGTTATCGTTTCTCTGAGTAGGGAAGAGCATATATCGCCTTACCTTGCTAAACTTCATTGGTCACCAGTAGCCGATGGGTCTCATTTTAAATTATGCACTAAGGTTCTTGTATGAGGATCTTCCATTATATTTGGCTGAGTTTTTCTCTTTGTTGAGCACACAATTAGATAGGGATAGTGGCTTAGCGAGGGCGGCTGACACCCGGGGCGGGTCGCCGATGCACACCTCCCCGGGTACAGCACGGCGCCCCCCCCTCTGGAGCGCATTTTTAATTGATTTAAAAGCGAGAGGCGGGCGGGAGGGCTGATCCGCTCCTGAGTCCACGTCGCTGGGATCTGCGTCGGCTCCGTTGGTTCCTTGCTCTCTTTGCCCCATAACAGTAAGTAACCTGTTCCGGGGCAGAGGGAGCAAGGAACCAATGGAGCGGACACCCCCCAGCTGGTGCACCTGGATAGGGGCCAGATAGTTTTGAGATTTCCTTTTATGGCTATGAATAACTTAGGAAACAGCTGGCTTCATGCCTATTGTATAAGGCTGCTTCAGTTTGGAATTCACTTTCCACGGAATCAGGTCATCTAAGGACTATTTAACTTTTAGAAAACAATTGAAAACAATTCTTTTTAAGAAATAAGTTGGTTGAATTTTTTAACGTACTGTACTCAAACTATAAATTCCCCAAAACAAAGGGGTCCTTTTACTAAGTCACGTGAGTATCTATGTGCACCCTATGCACGCCAAAATGGCGTTACCGCCCAGCTACTGCGTGGCTCTTGTGGTAATTTCATTTTTGGCGCGCATCCAATACGCGCGTCCAAAAAATATTTTTTTATTTTCGGACACGCGTATTGGACACGCGCTAAGTGGCATTTGACGTTCGTAGGTCATTATCGCCCGGTTACCATGTGAGTCTTTACCGCTAGGTTAATGGCTGGTGGTAAGGTCTCAGACCCAAAATGGACATGCGGCAATTTTGATTTTGCCGTACGTCCATTTTCAGCAAAAATCAAAAAAAGACCTTTTGTACAAGCGCGCTGAAAAATGGATTGGCGTGTGGCCAAAACCCGCACTTTCACTACCGCAAGCCATATTTCAGCCCACCATTGTGAGCCTACTAGGGACAGGGAAAGTACCTGCCTATAATCTACTTTGGTTGTACCACAGATGGGCAGTATATCAAATTCATGACGCTACGTTTATTGCAGGGGTTCTCAACCCTCTCCTCTGGAAATCCAGCCAGTCAGGTTTTCAGGGCATCCACAATGAATATCCAAAATAAGATACATTTAATTACCTTACCTCTTCTGTATGCAAATCTATCTCACGCACATTCATTGTGGGTATTCTGAAAACCTGACTGGCTGGGTGTGTCCCGAGGACTGGGTTGAGAACGAGAACCCCTGCCTTTATTGCAATGCCCTAACTTCTCTGACTTGTCAGAATCCACTGAAAATACCTTACTCTGAATTATGCCCTCCTGTGTGACTGTCAGCTTTTCCTGAACTGGATCAGCCTGTATGATTGACCTGGAGTGAGTTTGAGTCCTGATGGTTGGGCGGCTTTGAATACTGCTTCTGTGCACACATCACACATTGTAGCATAGTGTGCTGCTGCGGCTCGGAAAGCAAATAGAATGTTGGGTATTATTAGGAAAGGTATGGAAAACAGGTGTGAAGATGTTATAATGCCGTTGTATCGCTCCATGGTGCGACCGCACCTTGAGTATTGTGTTCAATACTGGTCGCCGCATCTCAAGAAAGATATAGTGGAATTGGAAAAGGTGCAGTGAAGGGCGACTAAAATGATAGTGGGGATGGGACGACTTCCCTATGAAGAAAGACTAAGGAGGCTAGGGCTATTCAGCTTGGAGAAGAGACGGCTGAGGGGAGACATGATAGAGGTATATAAAATAATGAGTGGAGTGGAACAGGTGGATGTGAAGCGTCTGTTCATGCTTTCCAAAAATACTAGGACTAGGGGGCATGCGATGAAACTACAATGTAGTAAATTTAAAACAAATCGGAGAAAATATTTCTTCACCCAACGCATAATTAAACTCTGGAATTCGTTGCCGGAGAACGTGGTGAAGGCGGTTAGCTTGGCAGAGTTTAAAAAGGGGTTAGACGGTTTCCTAAAGGACAAGTCCATAAACCACTACTAAATGGACTTGGGAAAAAATCCACAATTCCAGGAATAACCTGTATAGACTGTTTGTACGTTTGGGAAGCTTGCCAGGTGCCCTTGGCCTGGATTGGCCGCTGTCGTGGACAGGATGCTGGGCTCGATGGACCCTTGGTCTTTTCCCAGTGTGGCATTACTTATGAACTTATATGAAGGATTATTTTTATGGGGGAGACCTAGGGCAGGGGTGGGCAACCCAGTTGGATTTTCAGGATTTCCTTTAATGAATATGCATGAGATCTATTTGCAGCCCTCGAGGACAGAGAGGTTGCCCACCCTGACCTAGGGGATGTATGTGGGGGAACTGAGAGTGGGACTGTGCCTTAAAGGGGACTGAAGAGTCAGGCCTTTGTAGCTCTTTAATGAAGCCTACACCACTACACGAGAGGGTGAAGTGGACGGTTTTCCCGCTTTCAAAAAATGAGCAACCCTAGTGCTCCGTTTACTAAGGTGCGCTAGCGTTTTTAGCACGTGCACAAAATTAGCACGCGCTGTGTAGTCGCCCATAGGAATATTGTGGGCGCCTACACGGGTAGCGCATGCTAATAGTTAGCATGTGCTAAAAGCACTAACAAGCCTTTAGCGCAGCTTAGTAAATGGGGCCCCTAGACTGATACGATTTCTGATATAAAACGTTTTATATAAGACACTAAGGGGTCCTTTTACTAAGGCATGCTAGCATTTTTAGCGTGCGCTAAAAATTAGCACATGCTAGAGATACCCGTATGAATATATGGGTGTCTCTAGCATTTAGCGTGTGCTAAAAATGCTAGTGCGCCTTTATATAAAACCACCAGAGGGGCATAATCGAACGGCGCCGGCCATCTATATGGTTGGCGACGTAAAGCGGCGCCCCAACCACTTTATCAAAAAAAGATAGCCGGCTATCTTTCGTTTTGATAATATGATTGGACCCAGCCAAATCTCAGCATTTGGGCCGGCTTTAGAGATGGCCGGCATTGGTTTCCGGCGATAATGGAAACTAATGCCGGCGATCTCAAACCCGGCCAAATCCAAAATATTTGGTCGTGGGAGCAGCCAGCATTTATAGTGCACTGGTCCCCCTCACATGCCAGGACACCAACCGGGTACCCTAGGGCGCACTGCAGTGGACTTCAAAAATTGGTCCCAGGTGCATAACTCCCTTACGTTGGGTGTTGAGCCCCCCCCAAATCCCCCTCCCAAAACCCACTCTCCACAACTCTAAACCACTACCATAGCCCTAAGGGGTGAAGGGGGCACCTACATGTGGGTACAGTGGGTTTTGGGGGAGGGGGTTGAAGGGCTTCCATTTACCACCACAAGTGTGACATGTAGGGGGGGATGGGCCTGGGTCCACCTGCCTGAAGTGCACTGCACCCACTAAATACTGCTCTAGGGGCCTGCATACTGCTGTCAGGGAGCTGGGTATGACATTTCAAGCTAGCATAGAGGCTGGCAAAAAATGTTTTTTCATATTTTTTTTGGGTGGGAGGGGGTTAGTGACCACTGGGGGAGTAAAGGGAGGTCATCCCCAATTCCCTCTGGTGGTCATCTGGTCAATTGGGGCACGTTTTTGAGACTTGGTCCTAAAAATAAATGGACCAAGTGAAGCCGGCCAAATGCTCGTCAGAGCCGGCCTTCTTTTTTCCATTATCGGCTGAAGCCGACCATCTCATAACCACGCCCCCGTCCCGCCTTCTATACCCTTCCAAAATGCCCCCTTTAACTTTGGCCGGCTCTGCGACAGAATGGAGAGTGGCCTAGTGCTTAGTGTGGTGGACTTTGGTCCTGGGGAACTGGGTCAATTCCCACTGCAGGCACAGGCAGCTCCTTGTGACTCTGGGCAAGTCACTTAACCCTCCATTGCCCCAGGTACAAATAAGTACCTGTATATAATATGTAAGCCGCATTGAACCTGCTATGAGTGGGAAAGCGTGGGGTACAAATGTAACAAACAAACAATGTTGGTACTATTTGAGATTCTACATGGAATGTTGGTACTATTTGAGATTCTGTTGCTACTATTTGAGATTCTACATGGAATGTTAATGTTGCTATTCCACTAGCAACATTCCATGTAGAAGCCTGCCCATGCAGATCAGCCACGTGGCCGCGCAGGCTTCTGTTTCTGTGAGTCTGACGACTCACAGAAACAGAAGCCTGTGCGGCTGCAAGGGCAGGCTTCTACATGGCATGTTGCTAGTGGAGGAGTGGCCTAGTGGTTAGAGTGGTGGACTTTGGTCCTGGGGAACTGGGTTTGATTCCCACTGAAGGCACAGACAATGCCTTGTGACTCTGGGCAAGTCACTTAACCCTCCATTGCTGCAGGTACAAATAAGTACCTGTATATAATATGTAAGCCGCATTGAACCTGCTATGAGTGGGAAAGTGCAGGGTACAAATGTAACAAAAAACAAAAACGGAGCTGGCCAAAATCGGCTTTCCATTATACCGATTTGGCCGACTTCAGGAGACGGCTGGCCATCTCCCGATTTGTGTCGGAAGATGGCCGGTGATCTCCTTCGAAAATAAGCAGGCCAGTGTACTTTGGTTTCTGTAGCTCACTTATGAGTAAAATTTGCTGGATTTTAGGGACACTAGAGCCTGAAAGGACTTTACAATAGCAAACATCTCTCTAGGCGTGCTTTTCAGTTGCCTAATATGAGTAGACGAGTAATACCTTTTTGCTGCCACAATTTGCTTCATATATCCTGCAGAGAGATTTTGACATTCCAATTTCTCAGTAGCAGACTTAGAATTTTTCCATCTCCTTTCTGGAATCGTTTTATTTTATGTTGTAAGAACACAGATATAAAAGATTTAAGAGTTGTAGAAATGAAAGATGGCATTTACTGTGAAGTATAGTTTTGAGGCATTACATATCTTTTTGATTCTTGCTATGTTTCTACCTTTGTGTAAGGCATTTTTGGCTTCACTTTAGTAAACCACAGGTTCCTTTTTGCTATTTTTCTTCACTAGAGCCATGTCGTGTCAGACAAATCTGATTGATTTCTTTGGGTGACCAAGCAGTTGCACGTGGGAGGGGAGCTAGATGTGGTGTACTTGGATTTTAGCAAAGATTTAATTGTAAGAAATGCAGGGTCATGCACTTGGGGGGACAAGAATCCAAGGGAACGGAATATTATATATTACTAGTAAAAAAGGCCCATTTCTGTAGGCAAGGAAACGGGCCTTAGGCAGGCAATTCCCCCCCCCCCCCATGCTACGGCCCCCTCGAACCCACCCCTTCTGCGAACCTGTTGTTCCCCCCCCCCCGGAACGCCGAACACTGCAGCCACTGCCGCCATTGTTGTGCTACCTTCCCTTCCCGTAGGTTCTTCAATCATCTTCTTAGAAAGTTTAACTCCGTGCGTCTGGACGCACGGAGTTAAACTTTCTAAGAAGATGATTGAAGAACCTACGGGAAAGGGAAGGTAGGACAACAACGGCGGTGGCGGTGGCAGCAGTTTTCGGCGTTCCGGGGGGGGGGGAATCGACAGGTTCGCGGGAGGGGGTGGGTTTCGAGGGGGCCATAGCGCGGGGGGGGGGGGGGTGACAGCTGATTCTGAGGCAGTAGGCTGCACGTGTTTCCCTACTCCTCCCCTTGCCTTGGAATCAGCTGTGTTGACGTCAGTGACGTCCATGCGTGTCTGTCTCGCAGACCACTTGCAGCCAGAGAGCCACGGTCCCAAGCATAGAATGTTGGAGGTGAGAATTATTATATAGGATAGGGGGTGAAGTGCTTCTGTGTATGAAAGAAGAGTGGGATTTGGGGTTGATTGTGTCTGATGACCTTAAGGTGGCCAAACAGGTAGAAAAGGTGACGGCCAAAGCAGTGGCATACCAAGAGGGGGGCGGTGGGGGCGGTCCGCCCTGGGTGCACGCCACTGGGGGGGTGCCGTGCGCCTGTCGGCTCTTCGATTTCATGCTCCCTTTGCCCCGGAACAGGTTACTTCCTGTTCCGGGGCAGAGGGAGCATGAAAACGAAGAGCCGGCAGGCACGCGACCCCCCCCCCAGTGGCGTGCACCCGGGAGGGTTCTTTCACCAGGGGGGGGGGCATCGCGCTGTTCCAGGGGAGCGCTGCACCCGGGGGGCGGGGCGGATCGGGTGTCAGCCCCCCTAGGAACGCCACTGGGCCAAAGCCAGAAAGATGCTTGGGTACATAAGCAGAAGGATGACCAGCAGGAAAAAAAGGTGACAGTTCCCTTGTCGAAGTCTCCAGTGAGGCCCCATATAGAGTACTGCGTGCAATTCTGGAGACCTCACCTATGGAAAGATATAAACAGGATGGAGCTGGTCCACAGGGCAGCCACAAAATTAGTAAACAGTCTCTGTCATAAAACAAAGGGACAGGCTTAAGAACCTCATCACGTATACGCTGGAAGGGAAGCGAGAGAGAGGCGATATGATAGAGACGTTTAAATACCTCAATATACAGGAGGCGAGCCTTTTTCAAATGAAGGAAAACGCTGGAATTAGGGGGCATGTGATGAAGATAAGAGGAAATAGGCTTAGGAGGAATTTAAGAAAATAATCTTTCATGGAAAGGGTGGTGGATTTGTGGAATGGCCTCCCGATGGAGGTTGTGGAGACGAGGACTGTGTCAGAATTTAAGAAAGCATGGGACAGGCATGTGGGATCCCTGAGGAAAGGAAGAGTTAGTGGTTACTGAGGAAGGACAGACTGGATGAGTCATTTGGAGTGGAGGAGTAGCCTAGTGGTTAGTGCAGTGGACTT
Organism: Microcaecilia unicolor; assembly: GCF_901765095.1. Taxonomy (NCBI): domain Eukaryota; kingdom Metazoa; phylum Chordata; class Amphibia; order Gymnophiona; family Siphonopidae; genus Microcaecilia; species Microcaecilia unicolor. The sequence goes on along the minus strand of NC_044033.1, from coordinate 506,073,478 downwards.
TGAACCCCCCCCCCCAAAACCCATTGTACCCACATGTAGGTGCCCCCTTCATCCCTTAGGGCTATGGTAATGGTGTAGAGTTGTGGAGAGTGGGTTTTGGGGGGCTCAGCACACAAGGGAAGGGAGCTATGCACCTGGGACCAATTTTTGAAGTCCACTCCAGTGCCCCCTAGGGTGCCCGGTTGGCGTCCTGGCTTGTGAGGGGGACCAGTGCACTACAAATGCTGGCTCCTCCCATGACCAAATACCTTGGATTTGGCCGGGTTTGAGATCGCCGGCATTAGTTTCCATTATCGCTGGAAACCAATGCCGGCCATCTCTAAAGCCGGCTCAAATGCTGAGATTTGGCCTGCTCCAACCATATTATTGAAATGAAAGATAGCCGGCTATCTTTTTTTGATAATATGGTTGGGGCGCCGCTTTACGGAAAAGAGAACAAAGGAAGAAGAGGACCTCGGCTGGCGGGGGTTGGGGTCCCCTGCCGGCAAAGGTAGGCGACGGCGGCGGTGGGGGACGGTTGGCAGCAGGAGGGGTTGGTCGAGAGGGTCGTCGGCAGGGGGGGGGGGGTCAAAGTTGTTGGTGGTGGCGGCAGCGGTGGCGGGGGGGGGGGGGGGTCGGCAATGGCGGGGATGGTGGCGGCGGCACCAGGGGGGCCAAAATGTGCCCCTCACCTCGGGTTCTGGACCCCCCTCCTGCCGAAGTCTGGCTATGCCCCTGGTATGTATTTAAGTACATGTACTTGTACCAGTCATACAGCTGGTGTAAGTGCTCACGGCTAGATTTGGGAGATATAGCTGTAACTCTGCCTATGTGAACAGCCACTTGTAAAGCACACATGATCAAAGATATGTACGTCCTAACAGAATGGAGCGTAGCCTGATCACTGCATTTGTGATTGATCATGTAGGTGTAGAAGTGGCCGGAAGACCAGCATTTTCACGTGCACCAGTTTCATAACTTTAGGCAGTTGCCCTCTTAAACCAATTGCCCTGTTATAAAATGACCCTGGAAGGCACTATACAGACTATTGCAATAGTTGACTCTTGAAGTACCAAAAGCATTTACCAACGTAATGAAATCTTAGTAACATAGTAGATGATGGCAGAAAAAGACCTGCACGGTCCATCCAGTCTGCCCAACAAGATAACTCATATGTGCTACTTTTTGTGTATACCTTACCTTGATTTGTACCTGTCCTTTTCAGGGCACAGACCGTGTAAGTCTGCCCAGCACTATCCCCGCCTCCCAACCACCAGCCCCGCCTCCCAACCACCAGCTCTGGCACAGACCGTATAAGTCTGCTAAGCACTATCCCCGCCCCCCCAACCACCCGCCCCGCCTCCCACCACCGGCTCTGGCACAGACCGTATAAGTCTGCCCAGCACTATCCCCGCCTCCCACCATTATAAGCATTATAAGCATGCACTGAGCACAGTCGAAGCTGCTAAAAAATACATTTGCAGACATGAGAATCCCTTTTCAATCTCAAACAGCACTCCCAAACCGCTAACATCCTCTTGTGCTATCCAGTATGACTATAAGCCTATCCATCCACCATACCCCATGGCTCTTTGCTCATAGACCAAACTTCTGTCTTGGCAGTATTTACACAGTTTATTGGCGAAAGGCCAGTTTCTAATCTGCAGAAGGCTTTCATTAAACTGCCTAATTGTGACATCTCTATTTTGATTAACTGGAATAACAATCTGAACGCCATCTGCGTATATGAGAAAACGTAAACCAAAACCATTAATTAAAGTAGCCAGGGTCTTCAGAAATCTATGACAAAAATAAGGGAGAGAAATTAACCTATCCTTGTGGAATGCCGTATGTTACACTTTTTGAAGAGAAGTCTAAAAATCTCCAAGGACAATCTGCTGCATCTTTTCCCCTCAGAGGGCTTTAAACCCAGGAAGTGCTAAATCTTTCGCTCCAACTCTTCCTGTGTTCTTTCCTGTCAAATGCTGCAGAGAGCTCTAATAGATAACTACTAAGTTATCTGAATCTACTACCATTAATTATTATTTCTATAGCACTTCTAGATGTATGCAATACCATGTTTATTTTATTTCAGGTACCGTTCTCTGTCCCAGTGGGCTCACAATCTAAGGTGGGGTTTTTTTTTGTACCTGGGTAATGGAGGGTTAAATGACTTGTGCAGAGTCACAAGGAGCTGCAGCAAGAATCAAACCCAGTCCCCCAGGATCTTAGCTCACTGCACTAACCATTAGGCTAGTCCTGCCCTAAAGGTGTTTGGGGTCTTTATCTGCCCTCATTTACTATGTAAGGGTGGTGCAAAGAGCTGAGAATCTCTGTCTGCAATGCAGGGCAAACCTACAGGAAAGACTGAGACTAAAACAGCCTCCATATTTTGTTGGGATTGGCTGGTGACTGACCGCTGGTTACTTAACAGCTGAATTTCTTCCACATAAGTGTATATGGGCTCATAGACTGCATGCTTAGCCAGAAAAGATCAAAATTATTACAATCCAGAGAACATTTTTGGGAGTACAAAGGAATGCATTAACGACACACTAGATAAAACCACTGTTGTAAGAAACTAAATTGGGCATTGATCCAAAGGACATGATGTAAAATTAATGTGCTCAAAATTCTGCAACACATCATCTGAATTGATGGCACCAACGGAGCTCAGGGTGGGAGCTACTGGTGCCTAGCAAAGATGACGATACTAGCTTTTAGTTGTTCGATGATGATACTAGCTTTTATGTATTTATTTTGTTACATTTATACCCCACGCTTTCCCACTCATGGCAGGCTCAATGCAGCTTACATATTGTATACAGGTTCTTATTTGTACCTGGGGCAATGGAAGGTTAAGTGACTTGCCCAGAGTCACAAGGAGCTGCCTGTGCCTGAAGTGGGAATTGAACTCAGTTCCTCAGGACCAAAGTCCACCACCCTAACCACTAGGCCAATTGCTCAGAATGTTAGGTATTATTAGGAAAGGGATGGAAAACAAAAATGAGGATATTATAATGCCACTGTATCGGTCCATGGTGCGACCGCACCTAGAGTATTGTGTTCAATTCTGGTCGCCGCACCTCGAAAACGATATAGTGGAATTAGAAAAGGTGCAGAGAAGGGCGACGAAGATGATTAAGTGGATGGGACGGCTTTCCTATGAGGAAAGGCTAAAGCGGCTGGGGCTCTTCAGCTTGGAGAAAAGGAGGCTGAGGGGTGATATGATAGAGGTCTATAAAATAATGAGTGGAGTGGAAAAGATAGATATGGAGCGTCTGTTTACGCTTTCCAAAAACACTAGGACAAGGGGGCATGCGATGAAGCTGGAGTGCAGTAAATTTAAAACAAATAAGAGAAAATGTTTCTTTACTAGGCGTGTAATTCAACTCTTGAATTCATTGCCGGAGAATGTGGTTAAGGCGGTTAGCTTAGCAGAGTTTAAGAAAGGTTTGGACGGCTTCCTGAAGGAAAAGGCCATCAAATGTTATTAAATGGACATAAGGAAAAATCCACTATTCCTGGGACAAGCAGTACAAAATGCTTTGCTCCGTGGACCTTGTCGGGTGATTGTGACCTGGATGGGCCACTGTCGGAGACAGGGTGCTGGGCTAGATGGACCTTTGGTCTGTCCCAGTGTGGCGATGCTTAAGTCTTAATTGTTAGAGGATGATACTAAATTTTATTTGCTGAATTTCATTCAAATCAAAACAATTTAGTGGTTTTCAAAGTGTTCCCACTCCTGTATAGGAGGCTTAACCAGTAAAGCATAAGAGGAGGGTTAATTGAATTAGAGTAAAGGGTCATGGATTTGATATACCACCTTTTTGTAACACAACCAAATCAGTTTACATTTAATATGTGCAGGTACTTTTTTTCTGTCCTTAGTATGTTCACAATCTAAGGGGTCCTTTTACCAAGCTGTGGTAAAAAGGGCCCTGCGGTAGCGATGGGAGCCGTTTTTGCCACACGCCAGGGCCCTTTTTACTGCAGGGGGTAAAAAGCCCCTAAAAAAGACATGGCCATGCGGTACGATTATTCTTACCGTATGGCCATGCGGGGGTGAGGTGGGGGTGGGGGTGGGGGGAGCACTTACTGCCACCCATTGAGGTGGCGGTAAGGGCTCCTGCAGTAACCCGAAGGTAACAGGGCAGTGTGTGGCACTGCCCGATTACCTGCTAGAAATGACAGAACTATTTTCCATAGCACCAGAAATGGCGCACGCTCATAGTAACATAGTAGATGACGGCAGAAAAAGACCTGCACGGTCCATCCAGTCTGCCCAAGAAGATAAATTCATATGTGCTACTTTTTTATTTGTACTGTCCTCTTCAGTGCACAGACCGTATAAGTCTGGCCAGCCCTATCCCCGCCTCCCAACCACCAACCCCGCCTCCCAACCACCAGCTCTGGCACAGACCCTATAAGTCTGCCCAGCACTATCCCTGCCTCCCACCACCGGCTCTGGCACAGACCGTATAAGTCTGCCCAGCACTATCCCTGCCTCCCAACCACCAGCTCTGGCACAGACCCTATAAGTCAGCCCAGCACTATCCCCGCCTCCCAACCACCAACTCCGCCTCCTAACCACCAGCTCTGGCACAGACCCTATAAGTCTGCCCAGCACTATCCCTGCCTCCCACCACCAGCTCTGGCACAGACCGTATAAGTCTGCCCAGCACTATCACCACCGCCCAACCACCAGCCTCGGCACAGACCATGTAAGTCTGCCCAGCACTAGCCCCGCCTCCCAACCACCAGCTCTGCCACCCATTCTAGGTTAAGTTCCTGAGGATCCCTTCAACATGGAACTATTGCTGGCAGCCGCTTTGGGCCGGCGGTAGTTCCAGGTTGCCATATGGCAAGCCTGTTGCTGCACGGCAACCCTTTAGTAAAAGGGAGCCTAAGTTTTTCCACCTGTGGTAGTGGGTTATGAGGGTCTTTTACTAAAGCTTGTCTGCAGCATAGCCCATAGGAAGAAAATGTTCCATTCTATGTGGAAACTTAAGAGAGTAAAACCTTTATTCCCAAGAGATATATTTCGCAGCCTGGTGCAGTCAATGGTGTTGAGTCACTTAGACTATTGCAATGCTCTATACGCTGGCTGTAAAGACCAAGTCAGCAAAAGACTTCAGACTGCCCAGAATACTGCAGCCAGACTCATATTTGGTAAAGCAAAATACGAAAGTGCCACACCCCTTAGAGAGAAACTGCACTGGTTCCCAGCCAAGGAACGCATTGTGTTCAAGATTTGTACCTTGATTCACAAAATCATTCATGGAGATGCTCCGGTCTATATGTCAGACCTCATAGGTCTACCACTCAGGAACTCCAAAAAATCATCTCGCACACTCCTGAATCTCCACTTCCCAAGCTGCAAAGGACTAAAATGTAAACTGACACATGCATCCAGTTTTTCTTACATAGGTACTCAGCTATGGAATGCACTGCTAACTGCCATGAAAAAAATACATGACCTAACCAACTTTCTGAAATCCTTGAAGACCCACCTCTTTAACAGAACATACCATAATGATCCATCATTTGAACTTTAGTAAAGCACCGTCTCATCTGCTATTCTATAATCCACAATCCACTAAAACCACCCATACTCCAATCCTCTCCTCACATCTCTTACAATTGTTCTTACTCTATAAAACTGTATATCTCAAAGATACTCTGTACCATACTTTGTAGTTTCTTTGTGATACCTTGTGTCATACTTTGTAAGCCGCACTGAACCTGCTATCGAGTGGGAAAGAGTGGGGTATAAATGCTAAAAATAAAAATAAAATAAAAAATAAATGTTCTCTCTATACAAAGGATCCTCAGGAGCTTAACCGAGATTGGATAGCAGAGCCGGTAGTGGGAGGCGGGGCTGGAGGTTGGGAGGCGGGGATAGTGCGGGGCAGACTTATAAGGTCTGTGCCAGAGACGGTGGTGGGAGGCGGGGATAGTGCTGGGTAGACTTATACGGTCTGTGCCAGAGCCGGTGGTTGGGAGGCGGGGCTGGTGGTTGGGAGGCGGGGATAGTGCTGGGCAGACTTATACTGTCTGTGCCCTGAAGAGCACAGGTACAAATCAAAGTAGGGTATACACAAAAAGTAGCACACATGAGTTGTCTTGTTGGGCAGACTGGATGGACCGTGCAGGTCTTTTTCTGCCGTCATCTACTATGTTACTATGTTACATGCTACTTTTATACACTATATTTCCCTTGTTTCCTATGTAATTACTAATTGTATATGTTTATTCAGTCATGATGATACCATGATGGAGCAATGTAAGCCACATTGAGCCTGCAAATATGTGGGAAAATGCGGGATATAAATGCAATAAATAAATAAATAAATAAAATAACTCGATCTAAGCTTTAGTAAAAGACCCCCATGTGACTTATCCAGGATCACAAAAACGTGAAATCCAACCCGTTTCCCCAGCTTCCTAGCCCACTGCATTAACCATTCAGCTATTCCTAGACACTGCACCAACCAACTCTTCAGTAGAGCGTTGAGCTAGCATGATATTTGACAAGTAAACTAGCCTTTGGCCTCCACAATAACCGTATTACAGATGTGAATAGTGTAGTTTAAGACTTTTGGTCTACCATCCTCTTTGCCAGACAAGTCAGTGGTTTATAGTATGAAAATTAAAAGAATAGGAAAGCCCAAACATATAAAAAACAAGTTCACACATAAAAATATAAAATAAACATATGAAAAATATGTGTGTGCAGGCCACCTGTCCAGGGGGACAGTCCAAACTCACATCCCAAAACTTCTTTGAAAAAATACGATTTTTTACCTCGTCTTAAATAGTTTATAAGATTGCACATCCTGCAGATCCTGTGGAAGCTGATTTCATAGGAAAGGAGCAAACCAAAAAAAACCCCACAAGCTCTATTAGAAGACAATCTCACCCATTCTTGGGACGGAAGAGGCCAAAAAGTTGTATCCTGAGACCTAAGGGCCCTGGAAGGAACAGTTCCAACAAATACTGAGGCTTCCCTGTATGAAGCACCCAGAACACCATGGTTAAGATCTTAAACATAGGCCTGTATTCCATCGGCAGTCCATATATTTCACATAAAGAGGATCTACACACTATGTTGTCATAGGTGGAGAGGGAAGTTTGCCATTTCCATTGCAGCCTATGCTTCCCTGTTTAAATTGTGTAACTAGCTGTAAAAACCATAGAGTGATCTTAGGTTTCTTCCAAGAGGCAGGTTTTACTAGTACTAGCTTATGGCCTACCCGAGCCAACTCCAGTTCCCAGTCGTTTCTTGACTACTGTGTGGACAGATTTTTCCCAAACCTCCTTTCCCAACAGCAAGAGCATCAACAAACCTTGCCATCTGCACTCTGTTCCATGATCTTTCCATATGTACATTTTCTTGACCATTTCTTATTTTACTGCAGTCAAAAAACCAACTTGCCAGATGGTAGGCCCCAAAGTTGTTAAAAGTTATAATGGGAGGTGTGCACACCAACTGATGCAATAATTTTAATGTGCAAAATTGAACACTTACATTACAAGGCCACTTACCTAGAAATGCATTAAATTTTAGTTTGAATACAGAAACGAATTATCCTGTTGCTTTTGCACATCACCCACCTAAGTACTAAACTGGATTTGCAAAGCTATATGAATAACATACATGCACTAAATAAGCATATATAATCCCCTTTTCCTCATGCCTCTTCCTCCTTATTTAGGGCTCCTTTTACTAAGGTGCACTAACAGATTTATTGAGCGCTAACGGATTTAGGGCCCTGTTTATTAAGGTGTGCTAGCGTTTCTACTGCACACTATTGCCATTTTTGAGATGTTTTTCTTTTTTCAAAATGAGCCCCTAAATGTGATCCTGTCAGACTTATTTTCGAAAGAGAAGGGCGCCCATCTTTCGACACAAATCGAGAGATGGGCGTCCTTCTCCCAGGGTCGCCCAAATCGGCATAATTGAAAGCCGATTTTGGGCGTCCTCAACTGCTTTCCGTCGTGGGGATGACCAAAGTTCACGGGGGCATGTTGGAAGCATAGCGAAGGCGGGACTGGGGCGTGCCTAACACATAGGCGTCCTCGACCAATAATGGAATAAAGAAGGGTGTCCCTGACAAGCACCTCGCCGACTTTACTTGGTCCATTTTTTCTTACGACTAAGCCTCAAAAAGGTGCCCGAACTGACCAGATGACCACTGGAAGGAATTAGGAATGACCTCCTCTTACTCCCCCAGTGGTCACTAACCCCCTCCCACCCTAAAAAAACCTTTTTAAGTATTTTTTGCCAGCCTCAAATGTCATACCCAGCTCCCTGACAGCAGTATGCAGGTCCCTGGAGCAGTTTTAGTGGGTGCAGTGCACTTCAGGCAGGCGGACCCAGGCCCATCCCCCCACCTGTTACACTTGTGGTGGTAAATCTGAGCCCTTCAAAGCCCACCAGAAATCCACTGTACCCACATGTAGGTGCCCCCCCTTCACCCCTTAGGGCTATGGTAGTGGTGTATAGTTGTGGGGAGTGGGTTTGGGGGGGCTCAGCACCCAAGGTAAGGGAGCTGTGCACCTGGGAGCAATTTGTGAAGTCCACTGCAGTGCCCCCTAGGATGCCCGGTTGGTGTCCTGGCATGTGAGGGGGACCAGTGCACTACGAATGCTGGCTCCTCCCATGACCAAATGGCTTGTATTTGGTCGTTTCTGAGATGGGCGTCCTCGGTTTCCATTATCGGCGAAAATCGGGGAGGACCATCTCTAAGGTCGACCTAAATTTCGCGATTTGGGCATCCCCGATCGTATTAACAAAATGAAAGATGGACGCCCATCTTGTTTCGATAATACGGGTTTCCCTGCCACTTCACCAGGATGTCCTACGAGGACGTCCTCAGGAAAACTTGGGCGCCCCTTTCGATTATGCCCCTCCACGCTTCTTTAGACAGCTACCGCACATATCACTGGTGTTATTCTCTTGTTTTCAATGAATAAGTTCTGTTGTTTAGATTCTTGTGAAGTCGTTAACCAGTCTCTGAGCTAGCCTGGAGTTACAATATTTCATCTACAGAGTTCATTTTCCCTGAGACACTGAAATCCGATTGAACTTAGTAAAAAGTTATATTGCTGCTTAACAATGTATTTCTCCAAATGCCCTTTAAAATTACAAGTTTATGACCCAAGCAATGCATTCGGAAGTGGAATTTCTCTGTGTCTCTCAGTACAGCTGGAGGCAGGCTTGAATGTAATTTTGGAAGCTGAAAGCCTGCGCATAGCTTTGTATATATTCGCAGTTAGACGTGCTGGCTGCTCCGTAGATAGCCATTACAAATTCATCTATATTCAAAGGAGCATTTCTGTTTGACCAGTTAATTTCAAAGTCTTGAGCAGGGTAATATAATTTTCTATGCATCCATTTGCAGAGAACTGAATGATAATGACCACTGAAATGGTATGTCATCCGTGTTCAGCGTTACGGACTTCTCTTGTTTGTTTGTGGTTCTGTAAGCTTGTTTTCCTAAAAGACTCATGAGTTTAGGGATTTTATCACATCCTGATTATGTCTACCACTCTCCTTTCAAACTGTCAGGGGTCCGATATTCATTCTCCACCTTCCTTTCAAAAGCCGAGGTCCTAAATTTAGGACTGCTTCAGTATGTATTTGTCTAGATTTAGGGCCCTAGAATCGAAGACCAGTGCTATATTCCTCACATTTTCTCCACCCTAAAATCACACCTGTTACTGTTCACTTTTAAGCCCTCTAAATGTAGGAGCCTCGTAGAGCTAGGGGCAAGGTAGAAGAAATTGTGTCTAGATCCAAGCTGCAGACATTGAGACCTGCTCAAGAGCAGGTATATGTATAGGCCATATGGTCATTATCTGCCTTCATTTTTCTCTGTTTCTATTGGTCTGTAAACAAGGTGGTCAGTATTCAGTGGGAATTAACCAGGCTGGACAGCCTCCTGCTCTGTTCATTCTCACTGTGCAGGTCCCAACATGATATTGAGTGGCATTGAAGTAGATAGGGGTGAATTCTATATATGGTGCCAACAAAAAAAATTTGGCGTTGAAAAAGTCGCTATTCTATAAGCTGCGCTTAAAGTTAGGCACAATTTGTAGAATAGAGCATTTTATTTTGCGTGTCCTCACTTTGGTCTCCGCAAATATGGTAACCCTAAGTACACAAAAGTGTCAAAAATAAAAGCTGCTCCTCCAAATGTTTATAGCATTTATCTCTGTTATTTGTTAACCCCACTTTTGACCTTCTCGCTCAGTGGGTCACATATGATAGCAGTAAGGGGAGGAGGGTGGACAAACAGAACAGCATCCCGTGGAGATAGAAGAGGAAAACACAGTAGCTGTATTCTTGAAAGTATGGGGTAAGCACTACTACTACTACTACTACTTAGCATTTCTATAGCGCTACTAGGGTTACGCAGCACTGTACAAGTTAAAACATGGGGAAGGACAGTCCCTGCTCAAGAGAGCTTACAATCTAAAGGTAACAAACTATGTAGTCAGTGTATCATGAATGGGGAAGGTGGTTAGGCACCAAAAGCAAGGGAGAAGAGATGGGCTTTGAGTAAGGACTTAAAGATGGGCAGGGAGGGCGCATGGCGTATGGGCTCGGGGAGTCTGTTCCAGGCATAAGGTGATGCGAGGCAGAAGGGACGGAGTCTGGAGTTAGCGGTGGTGGAGAAGGGTACCGATAGGAGTGATTTGTCCTGAGAGTGGAGGTTACGGGTGGGGACATAGGGGGAGAGGAGGGTAGAGAGGTAATGGGGGACTGCAGATTGAGTGCATTTGAAGGTCATTAGGAGAAGCTTGAACTGAATAAGGTAGCGAATCGGGAGCCAGTGAAGCGACTTGAGGAGAGGGGTGATATGAGAGTATCGATTCACGCGGTAGATAAGACGTGCAGCGGAATTTTGGACAGATTGAAGGGGGGATAGGTGGCTAAGCGGGAGACCAGCAAGGAGAAGGTTGCAATAGTCAAGACGAGAGGTAACGAGTGAGTGGATGAGGGTTCGGGTGGTCTGTTCAGAGAGGAATGTGACTATGTAAAGTATTAACTGTGCTGCATAGCAAGAGTCAAAACATTCAGTATTTGTGCTGTTTCCAGTCTGACAGTTTACTCATCCATCCTGCTGATCCTCAGTCAGCCATATTTGTATCCCACCTGAGGATGCCGTCATGGGGGAAGAGGCAGGACTGGAGTGCAGCACAATGAGTGAAATGACAGAGCTCAGCAGGCTGCTGCAGGAGCTGGAAACCTCACATGGTCCCTCCAGCTGGGAGTAGCTTAATCTGCTTCAGGGCAGATTAACAGTCTACTCTTCTTCCTCCCACCAGTGGCATAGCCACAGGTGGGCCTGAGTGGGCCAGGGCCCACCCACTTAGGGCTCAGGCCCACCCAACAGTAGCACACGTTTAGTGGTAGCTGGTGGGGATCCCAAGCTCTGCCAGCTGAAGAATTCCCCATGATGGTAACGAAAATGCTACTCTCCACGATACTGGCACCTGCGCATGCTCCGTTTTCAGCGTATCCCTGCTGCAGATTGCCAAGGTGGAAAGAAGCATGTTCCTGCCAGCTGAGATATTTTTTTGGTGGTGGTGGTGGGTAGGGAACATTTACATAAGTACATAAGTAATGCCACACTGGGAAAAGACCAAGGGTCCATCGAGCTTAGCATCCTGTCCACGACAGCGGCCAATCCAGGCCAAGGGCACCTGGCAAGCTTCCCAAACGTACAAACATTCTATACATGTTATTCCTGGAATTGTGGATTTTTCCCAAGTCCATTTAGTAGCGGTTTATGGATTTGTCCTTTAGGAATCCGTGTAACCCCTTTTTAAACTCTGCCAAGCTAACCACCTTCAGCACGTTCTCCGGCAACAAATTCCAGAGTTTAATTACGCGTTGGGTGAAGAAACATTTTCTCCGATTTGTTTTAAATTTACTACACTGTAGTTTCATCACATGCCCCCTAGTCCTAGTATTTTTGGAAAGCGTGAACAGACGCTTCACATCCACCTGTTCCACTCCACTCATTATTTTATATATCTCTGTCTCCCCTCAGCTGTCTCTTCTCCAAGCTGAAAAGCCCTAGCCTCCTTAGTCTTTCTTCATAGGGAAGTCGTCCCATCCCCGCTACCATTTTAGTCGCCCTTCGCTGCACCTTTTCCAATTCTACTATATCTTTCTTGAGATGCGGCGACCAGAATTGAACACAATACTCAAGGTGCGGTCGCACCATAGAGCGATACAACGGCATTATAACATCCTTACACCTGTTTTCCATACCTTTCCTAATAATACCCAACATTCTATTTGCTTTCCTAACCGCAGCAGCACACTGAGCAGAAGGTTTCAGTGTATTATCAACGACGACACCCAGATCCCTTTCTTGGTCCGTAACTCCTAACATGGAACCTTGCACAACGTAGCTATAATTCGGGTTCTTTTTTCCCACGTGCATCACCTTGCACTTGCTCACATTAAACGTCATCTGCCATTTAGCCACCCAGTCTCCCAGTCTCGTAAGGTCCTTCTGTAATTTTTCACCCACTGTCACGGCTGTGCCCATGTTTCATGCTCTCCTTCCTCTCACCACCTGGTGGCCAGACCTGGTGGCTGCAATGGACTGTCTGCTTCCTGTCACCCATTCCAGATTTCAGCCCAGTCCGGTCTGGATCTTCCAGACTGCCAGACTTGCTCTTTCTGTTTGAACCTACACAGCACCTGTAGTTGTCTGATGATTGCTGCAGTGAGCCTCAGCTGCTGCTGGGCTTATTAGCCATTTTGAAACCTTTCTGCTTTGCCTTTGCATCGCCTAAGGCTCTGGTATGTGGGTGTATGCTGTGCACTTCTGACTAGTCCAGTTCTAGTCTGAGTTCCTTGCCTGTTTCTAGTTTGTTTGTGTGTTGTTAGCTTTGATTTTATTGCTTAGGTCCTAGTCTTGTTTCTGGTCTGCCTTTCCTTGTCTTGTGTTTGTGTTTCTTGCTTAGTGGCTGCTTGCAGCTTTCAGCCCTGACTCTCTCCTGTCTGTGGGTCTCTTAGTGGCTGCCTGGCAGCTTTTAGTCCCTACTCTGTTGTGTGTTGCCTGTTGGGATCTAGCTCCTGCCCTGTCCTGCAAGTCCTGCCAGCCACCTGCACTTAGGGGCTCAACTCCTTGGGAAGGGCGGCTAAGTGCAGGTGAAGTCTAGCCGTCCCTGCCAGAGTTCTGTCTTAGTCCTGTGTGGGATGGTTTTGCCTGCCGCTGCCGCTCCTCGGCAGTGGTCCAAGTGCTCACAAACCTAGTTCCAGCTTGGAAAACGTGACACCCACTTCTTGCCAAGGCCCACCCAAACGCCCCTGCCTCCCACAAACACATTTGAGCTTTGAAACCAGCATTCATCAATGAATCCCAGCCTCCAATCTCCCACCAGTTACCCAGATACCCATCCATCTCCCTCCCCCTTCCACAACTCCAAGTGAAGAATTATCACGCTCATCCATGGAGGCATCCATTCAATTATTTATCAAAAATTTAATACTGGTGTAGAGGTACAGACCACCTTCTCGAAACTTCTCCTTACACTCCCCAGCTGAAGTTCTGCTTTTCTATCACCACTTCCATAGTTAAGGAGGATCCATTTTACACTAATTCTGATAGTAACACCCTTATACCCATCATTTTTTTAAAAAATTACATTCATTACATTCTTTTTTGTAATTCCTTACAGAAAGAAAAAACAGTACGCATATTTGGGGTCTTTGGTATTGTAATTGCCAGTATATCATTAATTCCTGCTTTTATGTTAGATCAAAATTACTGGAGACCTGGGCACACATGCATCAGATTTGCTATATCCCCCCCCCCCCAACACACACACACAAATGCTCCAACACAAAATTGACCTTTTGTTATCCATTACTTGCAGCCAGGCAGGAGTCAGATATACTCACTTAATAGCTGTGCCATTACATTATCAGATATAGAATACTTTCACAACCCCTTCCTACATTTCATCCACACCTAATTCACATCCATCTCACCTCCTTCTTTATCTCATTTTTCTTTTGATGGAAAGATGGCAGGAATCCCGCTATATTTAAGATTTTGTATATTAGGACAATATGTCCTTTGAGGTTCCAGTACCTCAACGTCACAAAGTGGAGCTCAAAGCGTCTTTATTTTGTATTTATTTACACATTTTTAGCTCACCCTCCTGCTGATTTTCGAAGGAGATGGCCGGCCATCTTCCGACACATATCGGGAGATGGCCGGCCATCTCCTAAAACCGGCCAAATCGGTATAATCGAAAGCCGATTTTGGCCGGCTTCAACTGCTTTCTGTCGCAGAGCCGGCCAAAGTTAAAGGGGGCATGTTGGCAGGGTATGGAAGGCGGGACGGGGGCGTGGTTATGAGATGGCCGGCTTTGGCTGATAATGGAAAAAAGAAGGGCAGCTCTAACAAGCACTTGGCTGGCTTTACTTGGTCCATTTATTTTTAGGACCAAGCCTCAAAAAAGTGCCCCAATTGACCAGATGACCACTGGAGGGAATCGGGGATGACCTCCCCTTACTCCCCCAGTGGTCACAAACCCCCTATGCCAGCCTCAAATGTCATACCCAGCTCCCTGACAGCACTATACAGGTCCCTGGAGCTGTTTTTAGTGGGTACTGCAGTGCACTTCAGGCAGGCGGACCCAGGCCCAACCCCTCCCCACCTGTTACACTTGTGGTGGTAAATGGGAGCCCTCCAGAACCCACAACAAACCCACTGTACCCACAACTAGGTGCCCCCCTTCACCCATAAGAGCTATAGCAGTGGTGCACAGTTGTGGGTAGTGGGTTTTTGGGAGGGGTTGAGGGGCTCAGCACACAAGGTAAGGGAGCTATGTACCTGGGAGCTTTTTCTGAAGTCCACTGCAGTGCCCTCTAGGGTGCCCGGTTGGTGTCCTGGCATGTGAGGGGGACCAGTGCACTACAAATGCTGGCTCCTTCCATGACCAAATGCATTGGATTTGACCGGGTTTGAGATAGCCGCCATTAGTTTCCATTATCGCCGGAAACCGATGGCGGCCATCTCTAAGGTAGGCCCCGACCGTATTATCAAAACGAAAGATGGCCGGCCATCTTGTTTCGATAATGCGGTCGGGTATGCCGCTTTAAGGGGCCGGCCATAGAGATGGCCTGCCCCGTTCGATTATGCCCCTCCCTATTAACTTGGCGGGTTACAATAAAAACACATAATAAAGCACATCCATAGGATAAGCAAACATGCAGCTCTAAACTATTACAAAGAACCATTGCCACCATGCCTTACAAAGTCGGCATAAAACATAACAAATCAAGAATAAGTCTCAAACAGGGACATTTTCGATATGACATCTAAAGGGGATGGGACAACTTCCCTACGAGGAAAGGCTAAAGCGGCTAGGGCTCTTCAGCTTGGAGAAAAGGCAGCTGAGGGGCGATATGATAGAGGTCTATAAAATAATGAGTGGAGTTGAACGGGTAGATGTGAAGCGTCTGTTCACGCTTTCCAAAAATACTAGGACTAGGGGGCATGCGATGAAACTACAATGTAGTAAATTTAAAACGAATCAGAGAAACGTTTTCTTCACTCAACGTGTAATTAAACTCTGGAATTCATTGCCAGAGAATGTGGTAAAGGCGGTTAGCTTAGCAGAGTTTAAAAAAAGGTTTGGACGGCTTCCTAAAGGAAAAGTCCATAGACCGTTATTCAATGGACTTGGGGAAAATCCACTATTCCTGGGATAAGCAGTATAAAATGTTTTGTACTTTTTTGGGATCTTGCCAGGTATTTGTGACCTGGATTGGCCACTGTTGGAAACAGGATGCTGGGCTTGATGGACCTTTGGTCTTTCCCAGTATGGCAATACTTATGTACTTATGTAACAGCCTCTAGCGCTGGCGTTTGCTTCTGATCATCCCCTTGTCTGAGCAGTCTCTGGATTGCGCTAAGGCAGTGGTTCCCAAACCTGGTCTTGGAGGCACCCCGGCCGGTCAGGTTTTCAGAATACCCATAACGAATATTCATGAGATAGATTTGCATGCAGTGGATGTCTCGCATGAATATTCATTGTGGGTGTCCTGAAAACCTGACTGGCTAGGGTGCCTCCAGAACCAGATTTGGGAAGTGGAGGAGTGGCCTAGTGGTTAGGGTGGTGGACTTTGGTCCTGCGGAACTGAGGAACTGAGTTCACTTCCCACTTCAGGCAGGCACAGGCAGCTCCTTGTGACTCTTGGCAAGTCACTTAACCCTCCATTGCCCCATGTAAGCCGCATTGAGCCTGCCATGAGTGGGAAAGTGCAGGGTACAAATGTAACAAAAATAAAATAGATACTATTGGAGATTCTACATGGAATGTTGCTATTCCACTAGCAACATTCCATGTAGAAGGCTGCGCAGGCTTCTGTTTCTGTGAGTCTGACGTCCTGCATGTACGTGCAGGACGTCAGACTCACAGAAGCAGAAGCCTGCGCGGCCACATTGGTGATCTGCAAGGGCCGACTTCTACATGGAATGTTGCTAGTGGAATAGCAACATTCCATGTAGAATCTCAAATAGTAGCAACAGTGGAGGAGTGGCCTAGTGGTTAGGGTGGTGGACTTTGGTCCTGGGGAACTGAGGAACTGAGTTGGATTCCCACTTCAGGCACAGGCAGCTCCTTGTGACTCTGGGCAAGTCACTTAACCCTCCATTGCCTACCGCATTGAGCCTGCCATGAGTGGGAAAGCGTGGGGTACAAATGTAACAAAAAAACCCCCACTGCACTAAGGCAACCGGAAATGATTCTCAGCCACATTTTAGGGAAATTTAAATTATGTTTGTTTTGTATATGGCACGAGACTCATTTTTATATCGACATACGAGAACAAAAAACCTGGCTATACAGAATCAGATTTTTCCTTATGAATGCTTTTTTTTTGCTATTGAAAAAGGACAACATATCCATATTAATCCTGCTGTCTAGTGACTGGCTTACTCGTGATTGAGGAAATCCTCATGAGAATGATCTACTGAATTAATTAGAAATGGATATGGCTTTTTGAATTAATATGAACCACTTTGATCCGAAGGTTGGGGGAAGAAGGTCTGAGATTAATTCTGTCTAGAAATAATATACATGTCGATGACTACATTGATTTCAAGCCGTGAGTCATGTGGTGAATCAATTTATGTTTTTCGTGATCTGTGAAATCCACCCCTAACAAGACAGAAACATGCATTTGTTCATCACAGGATGGCAGGGTGATAGATTCCGAGGCCTAAGTACCCTCCTTCCCGGTGAAGAGTCCGGGATGGAATTTGACTCCACTGCAGCTGGGAAAGCTCTCATTTGTTGTACAGGAGAGGGATTTTCTAGGTTGGCATATGGCCATGTCCCCTTAGAGGAGGAGAGCATGGGGGGGGGGGATCTCTCTTTGCCCCTTCTGCTATAGAGTCAAGGAGTAGCCTAATGGTTGGTTCAGTAGCCTGAGAACCAGGGGAACGGGATTCAACTTCCACTGCAGCTCCTTGTGTTCTGGGCATGTCACGTAACCCCCCTCCCACCCTAGGAACAGACCGGTCAATATTCAGCCCGAGGGAGGCAGGCTGGCTAAATCCCGTGGTCAACGCTGAGCCTGGATACTCAATGCCAGGCCATTTCTGGTGACCGGCATTGAATACCTGTTTTTTTGGGCCAGTTTAAACTTAACCAGCCAAGTCAATATTCAGTATTGGCCGGTTGTTTATAGCAGCCAAAAATATGCCTGCTATTTGGGTGGACCGATTTGGCCACCAAACGTAGCCGGCAATGCTCTGAATATTCATGGCTAGCCGGTTATAGCACGCAATATAGCTGGTTAGCCGCTATGTGCTAACAGTAATATTCAGTGGAGAAACCGGCTATCTCATACTGAATATTAGTGTTTAGCTGGTTAAGTACTATTTAACCAGCCAGGAGTCTTTATTTGTGAAAAATCATTTATTTTATTTTATTTTATTTATTTTATACAGAACGTATAGCCCACTAATACCATTACAGTTCACTGAGGGTTACAAAATAAGAAGTGAACACAATGTTCAAACTACAATACAATATACCATAATAAACACAAAAAGGTCTTAAGCATCCTTCTGAACTTAAGCAAGACAAGGTGCAGCGAAGGGCGACTAAAATGATAGCGGGGATGGGACGACTTCCCTATGAAGAAAGAATAAGGAGGCTAGGGCTTTTCAGCTTGGAGAAGAGACGGCTGAGGGGAGACATGATAGAGGTATATAAAATAATGAGTGGAGTGGAACAGGTGGATTTGAAGTGTCTGTTCACGCTTTCCAAAAATACTAGGACTAGGGGGCATGCGATGAAATTACAGTGTAGTAAATTTAAAATAAATCACAGAAAAGTTTTCTTCACCCAACGCATAATTAAACTCCGGAATTCGTTGCTGGAGAACGTGGTGAAGGCAGATTTTAAAAAGGGGTTAGACAGTTTCCTAAAGGACAAGTCCATAAACCACTACTAAATGGACTTGGGAATAATCCACAATTCCAGGAATAACATGTATAGAATGTTTGTATGTTTGGGAAGCTTGCCAGGTGCCCTTGGCCTGGATTGGCCGCTGTCGTGGACAGGATGCTGGGCTCGATGGACCCTTGGTCGTTTCCCAGTGTGGCATTACTTATATACTTATGTACTTGCCTCAGCTCCAAAGGCAACAAAGTCCAAAAAACTGGAGCTTGATAAAGAAGAGAAGATAATAAAATTCTTTTATATCTAACATTCCTGACCGATGGAAAAGATAACAAACATTGGGCCCTTTAAACAGTTCAACTTTCCCCCCAATAATTTTTTTTTTGTTACATTTGTACCCTGCACTTTCCTGCTCATGGCAGGCTCAATGCGGCTTACATGGGGCAATGGAGGGTTAAGTGACTTGCCCAGAGTCACAAGGAGCTGCCTGTGCCTGAAGTGGGAATCCAACTCAGTTCCTCAGGACCAAAGTCCACCACCCTAACCACTAGGCCACTCCTCCACTGCTGCTACTATTTGAGATTCTACATGCAGATCACCAATGTGGCCGCGCAGGCTTCTGCTTCTGTGAGTCTGACGTCCTGCACGTACGTGCAGGACGTCAGACTCACAGAAACAGAAGCCTGCGCAGCCTTGTACATGGAATGTTGCTAGTGGAATAGCAACATTCCATGTAGAATCTCCAATAGTAGCAACATTCCATGTAGAATCTCCAATAGTATATATTTTATTTTTGTTACATTTGTACCCTGCGCTTTACATAAGTACATAAGTACATAAGTACATAAGTAGTGCCATACTGGGAAAGACCAAAGGTCCATCTAGCCCAGCATCCTGTCACCGACAGTGGCCAATCCAGGTCAAGGGCACCTGGCACGCTCCCCAAACGTAAAAACATTCCAGACAAGTTATACCTAAAAATGAGGAATTTTTCCAGTCCATTTAATAGCGGTCTATGGACTTGTCCTTTAGGAATCTATCTAACCCCTTTTTAAACTCCGTCAAGCTAACCGCCCGTACCACGTTCTCCGGCAATGAATTCCAGAGTCTAATTACACGTTGGGTGAAGAAAAATTTTCTCCGATTCGTTTTAAATTTACCACACTGTAGCTTCAACTCATGCCCTCTAGTCCTAGTATTTTTGGATAGCGTGAACAGTCGCTTCACATCCACCCGATCCATTCCACTCATTATTTTATACACTTCTATCATATCTCCCCTCAGCCGTCTCTTCTCCAAGCTGAAAAGCCCTAGCCTTCTCAGCCTCTCTTCATAGGAAAGTCGTCCCATCCCCACTATCATTTTCGTCGCCCTTCGCTGTACCTTTTCCAATTCTACTATATCTTTTTTGAGATACGGAGACCAGTACTGAACACAATACTCCAGGTGCGGTCGCACCATGGAGCGATACAACGGCATTATAACATCCGCACACCTGGACTCCATACCCTTCTTAATAACACCCAACATTCTATTCGCTTTCCTAGCCGCAGCAGCACACTGAGCAGAAGGTTTCAGCGTATCATCGACGACGACACCCAGATCCCTTTCTTGATCCGTAACTCCTAACGCGGAACCTTGCAAGACGTAGCTATAATTCGGGTTCCTCTTACCCACATGCATCACTTTGCACTTGTCAACATTGAACTTCATCTGCCACTTGCACGCCCATTCTCCCAGTCTCGCAAGGTCCTCCTGTAATCGTTCACATTCCTCCTGCGACTTGACGACCCTGAATAATTTTGTGTCATCGGCGAATTTAATTACCTCACTAGTTATTCCCATCTCTAGGTCATTTATAAATACATTAAAAAGCAACGGACCCAGCACAGACCCCTGCGGGACCCCACTAACTACCCTCCTCCACTGAGAATACTGGCCACGCAATCCTACTCTCTGCTTCCTATCTTTCAACCAGTTCTTAATCCATAATAATACCCTACCTCCGATTCCATGACTCTGCAATTTGTTCAGGAGTCTTTCGTGCGGCACTTTGTCAAACGCCTTCTGAAAATCCAGATATACAATATCAACCGGCTCCCCATTGTCCACATGTTTGCTTACCCCCTCAAAAAAATGCATTAGATTGGTGAGGCAAGACTTCCCTTCACTAAATCCGTGCTGACTTTGTCTCATCAGTCCATGTTTTTGTATATGCTCTGCAATTTTATTCTTAATAATAGCCTCCACCATCTTGCCCGGCACCGACGTCAGACTCACCGGTCTATAATTTCCCGGATCTCCTCTGGAACCTTTCTTAAAAATCGGAGTAACATTGGCTACCCTCCAGTCTTCCGGTATTACACTCGATTTTAGGGACAGATTGCATATTTCTAACAGTAGCTCCGCAAGTTCATTTTTTAGTTCTATTAATACTCTGGGATGAATACCATCAGGTCCCGGTGATTTACTACTCTTCAGCTTGCTGAACTGACCCATTACATCCTCCAAGGTTACAGAGAATTTGTTTAGTTTCTCCGACTCCCCCGCTTCAAATATTCTTTCCGGCACCGGTGTCCCCCCCAAATCCTCCTCGGTGAAGACCACTCATGGCAGGCTCAATGCGGCTTACATGGGGCAATGGAGGGTTAAGTGACTTGCCCAGAGTCACAAGGAGCTGCCTGAGGTGGGAATCAAACTCTGTTCCTCAGTTCCCCAGGACCAAAGTCCACCACGCTAACCACTAGGCCACTCCTCCACTCCAATGCAGATATTGAGGCAGCCATGGGCATAATATATATAAGAAATCATATTAAGGGTTAATTTTGTTTAAAGGTGCTCAAATACTATTTTAAATTCTCAGTTTTGCAACTAAAATGAAGGAATGCCAGATGGTTCAGGTTAATTACTCAATGTCTAGCTTGCCGAGCCAAAGGTTAGAAAGGTCAGTGAGAAATGAAACTCT
Source organism: Microcaecilia unicolor (assembly GCF_901765095.1). NCBI lineage: Eukaryota > Metazoa > Chordata > Amphibia > Gymnophiona > Siphonopidae > Microcaecilia > Microcaecilia unicolor. The sequence goes on along the minus strand of NC_044033.1, from coordinate 506,052,078 downwards.
CACCCTTGTGAATTGCCAATGCTAGCTCAACATCTGTATACTGTTAGGCATACTGTAGTTTTGTAAGCAGGCATGAGCCAGACATATGACACATTGTAGTTTAAGGAATAGGCTGAAATATTATTTAGAAGTTCTTGATATTTAGAATATGTTTTATAAGGATGCTTATTTTAGAATATGTTTTATTCTGTAATTTCTATGTAGAATATTTGTTCAATTCTTTGTCTGACTTTCTAAGCAAGGACTGCAGTGAAGAGGCCAACATGTGTTTTAAGTTATCTGCAGTTCTGGCTGGTTCAATGTATAAGCTGATAGGTGAAAGAGGTCAGGACTAGTCAGCTCTCTTCTCCTTGATTAATTATAGGTAAAATGTAGAAATGGTCTTGAAAGTAATAACCTGATATGTATGCCATTAAGTAAGACTGGCCCTTGACCCCTTTAATGAATGCCAGAGTTTAGTTAGCAGTTAGTACTAGGAATATGAGAAATCAATCATAATAACATGTAAGAGACTGGAGCCCAAATGTCTGGTGTAAGGGGCCCCAGGTCACAGGTCAGTTTAGGATGTCTGGAACCTATGTAACTGATATTTGTATGGAGCTGATTGGTTGAGGCAAGGTAATCAATCTATTCCTTAACCAATTGGAGAGTAAGGGGGCTAGACTAGGCTAGATAGAACTGTATTTAAGTGGGAGAAGAAGCAGTTTACGTCAGAAGGAGCTCAGAAGAAAGAGAAGGACAGAAGGAACAGACAGAAGAAGGAGAAGACAGCATAAGAAGAGAAGCAGCTGAGACAGAAGCCACAAAGACACAGAGAGCTGAGAGAGAGACAAAGAGAGCTGAGAAAGAGAAGAAGAGACTTAATGCTGATGTTCTACTTTGTTTGCTGGCAAATAAAGAAGATTTCTCTCTCATTCTGGTGTGTGCTGTCTGACTCCTGAAGTATCATAAATTTATGCATCAATTCCTGCAACAATTCTTGGTGGCAGCGGTGGGATTCTGAATCCTGCATTAATCCCAGCACCCAACTGACTGGAGAACATTCGCCGGGTATGTATTCTGTATTCTGTATTGTAATTCTAGCTAGAAAATTGTAAACCAGCCCCTCAAAAATTGGGGGAAGGAGAGCCTGATCAACTCTCAGCGAAGGCCCTAGTACCTTCTAGTCTAGTGGAGATTAGAAGCGAAACCGCTTGAGCTTATCTGTATCTGAGAAATCTGAAATTGTTGGGTGGGATTTTTTGTGCAGAATGTGTGATGCGTGAATGTTAAACGAGTGCGGACTTCTTATAGCTGCATTTCCAATTAACGCGAGTTCAATTGGCCAGCGACGGAAGGAAGCGATTGCTGTCTGTCTACCTAGTGTCTCGAGAGTGCGGACCCCTTACTGCACTTTCAAAAATCCCCCCCCTCTTTGTGTGTTGTAACTGTAAGCATTATGGGTGGGACATCATCTAGACAAATTGCTACCCCCCTAGATTGTATGCTTAAGAATTTTAAAAAAGGATTTTTAATTAATGACTATGGACAGACTTTAAGCTCAAGTACTCTAAGAACCTTGTGTGAAGTTGAGTGGCCATCTATGGGAGTGGGGTGGCCCCCTAGTGGCAGCTTAGATATTGAAGTAATCCGGAAGGTCTACAGCATAGTTGTAGGAGAACCAGAATATTCTGAACAACTCCCTTATATAGATTCCTGGGATAGCCTTGTGACTGACCCTCCCTCTTGGTTGAAAACTTATATGGGATCCCCAGTAAAATTCATGTTAGGCAGTGCTCAAAGAAAGATTAGAAAATCTAAACTAGAAGAGGGAAAGAGCCCCAGGAAGCCTACCACTCAATCGGTGGCTTCCGGCCCTACCCTGCCTGAGAAACCCATACTCTCTGATGACCCCTCAGATCTTGAGCCACCACCTTATGGCCCATTGTTGGGGTTCCGTGCCGCCCCTAGAGATCCACGCCGCCCAGCCCAAGCTTCTCCAGTACAGGCTTCTCCGGATAGTTCCTCCCCCACTGTGCGAACCCCACCACATCCTAGGTTGGACTTTTCAGCCAGTCTCTACCCTCCTCTGCCACATCCTTCCCTGTTAACCTCCGAAGACCCGCTTTGGGCTCCACTCCCTGACTCCTCAACTCCTGACAGCCCAGCCTCTCCCTCTAGTACCCCTACCCACTCATTAGGGGCCCGGCATCCCTTTCAATGGACTGACTCACCTGTGACCACCTCTCAGTCTATGAGTACCCCTTCCCATCCCTCAGGGTTTCAACCTACCTCCCCTGAATGGGTTAGACCTGCTGCAATCACCTTTGAGCATGATAGGAGGGTAGCTCCTAGCTCTACCTCAGATTCCATTCCCACCTCCTCGAGAGTTCTGCCACTCCGTCAGGTAACTACCACTCGACCGGATCCTAATAATCAGGGTCAGGTTATACAGGCACAGGCCTATCAGTATGTACCCTTCACAACCACCGATCTCCTGAATTGGAAGACGCATTACCCCTCTTATACTGAAAAGCCTCAGGCAGTGGTGGACCTAGTGGCTAGCATTATGGCCACCCATAACCCAACCTGGACTGATTGTCAACAACTTCTCCTGACCCTCTTCACAACTGAGGAGAGGCGGAAGATTTTGCAAAATGCTGAGGCCATCACGCGAGCGCGTGCCCCCGAGGGGACACAGAACCTAGAGGAATGGGTTAGAGCTCGGTTTCCTCGCGCAGCTCCAGTTTGGGATCCAAATAATGAGCAGCACTATGAACTGTTGTCTGGCTATTGCCGGGACTTGCTGGAAGGTATGAGGAAAGGCATAAAGAGGCCCATTAATCTGGCAAAGGTCTCTGAAATTCTCCAAGGGGCAACTGAATCCCCTGGGGCCTTTTTAGAGCGACTAATTGAAGCCTACAGAACATACACCCCATTTGACCCTGAAGCCCTAGAAAACCAGAGAATGGTGAATAGCGCATTGGTGGCCCAGAGTATGCCAGATATCCGGAAGAAGTTGCAGCGTCAAGAGGGATTCGCAGGGATGAATACCACCCAGCTAATTGAGATCGCAACCAAGGTTTTCATTAATAGAGATCAGGAGGTGCGTCGAGAGGCTGACAGGAAGATGCAGAAGAAGGCCGACCTTTTAGCGGCAGCCATTACTAATTCCACCCTTAATCGAGGTCGACCTCTAGCTAATGGGAAGCCAAAGTGGGACCCCGGACCACCAGCCAGGCCCCGAGATTCCTTCAATCAATCCCGGCCAAGGGGGGAGAATCCCAGACCAAGATTGGAGAGGGATCAGTGTGCCTACTGTAAGGAAAGAGGGCACTGGAAAGATGAATGCCCCCAGAGGCGCCAGGGACTGAGAAGGGGACCAGGAGATCGAGGAAGCCGAGGCCGAGTTCGAGAGGGAAGATATGAGCCTCCTGAATCTGACATCATCGGGATAGCCGAGATGGCAGAATGGGACGAATAGGACAGACCGGGTTCCTACAAACTGGGCTCCCAGGAACCTATGGTCAAGTTAACTATAGGGAGCCGCTCAATTCCATTCATGATTGATACAGGAGCTGAACATTCTGTTGTGACGGAGCGATTAGCGCCTGTGTCTGGAAAAACTGTCCGAGTGGTGGGAGCCACGGGGGTGCAGAACCGGAGGCCCTTCCTGACGACCCGTAGATGCCAGTTAGGCTCACACACAGTCACTCATGAATTCCTGTATATGCCAGACTGTCCAATCCCTTTGTTGGGTCGAGACCTGCTGTCCAAGCTTAGGGCCCAAATTTCCTTTGACTCTGATGGCCAGACTTCAGTCTCCTTTCGGCCCCCGACATCTAGCCCTAAGGGTATATTGAGTTTCTGCTGCCCCCTTGAAGAAGAATGGCGGCTGCATCAGTCGCAGGGCCAAGTTGACCTACCCCTGGCGGATAGCTTTCAGGTCAGTGGGGTATGGGCAGAAGATAATCCCCCAGGGTTGGCCCGAAATATTCCTCCTGTCCATGTAGACTTACTTCCAAGTGCCCGGCCAATCCATCTTCGCCAATACCCAATTCCCAGAAAGGCTCTGGAAGGGATCCAAGCACACCTGAATCGTCTGTTATCCCATGGAATTATTCGTCCTTGTCAGTCTCCATGGAATACGCCACTGTTGCCAGTTCAGAAGCCAGGGACTGAGGACTACCGGCCAGTTCAAGATTTACGGGTGGTTAACAAATCCACTATCTCATTACACCCTGTAGTGCCTAATCCATATGTCTTGCTAGGATTGATACCTTCTGGAGCTACCCATTTCACGACACTAGACCTAAAAGATGCCTTCTTTTGTATTCGGGTGGCCCCCGCCAGTCAACTGCTTTTTGCCTTTCAATGGGAAAACCCAGTAACAGGAAGGAAGCTTCAGTATACATGGACCTGCCTGCCACAGGGGTTCAAGAACTCCCCCACCATTTTTGGGACAGCCCTAGGGCAAGACCTTAAGACTTTTAAATCTGAGCCTTCCAGGCGAGTTTTACTCCAGTATGTAGATGACCTCCTGATTGCAGCAGTGACTCAGGAAGAGTGTTTTGAGGCTACCAGAGAATTGCTGGAGTTACTCTTGGATGCAGGCTATAAGGTCTCACGCTCAAAGGCCCAACTTTGTCAGTCAGAAGTGAAGTATCTGGGCTTCTGTATTTCCCAGGGAAGTCGGAGACTGGATGTCAGTAGGAAGCAAGCAGTTGCTGCAATTCCCCAACCCAAGTCCAGAAGAGAAGTTAGGGAATTTCTGGGAGCAGCCGGATTCTGCAGAATTTGGATTCCAAATTTTGCATTGATGGCGAAACCCCTTTACCAAGCCACAAAGGGGGGTGAAAAGGAACCATTTGAATGGGGACCTACTGCTCAACAATCCTTCATTGCCATAAAGAAAGCCCTACTCCAAGCCCCTGCGTTAGGCCTTCCTGATGTGGAGAAACCTTTCTCACTGTATGTCCATGAGCGACAGGGGGTTGCTCTGGGAGTGCTGACCCAGATGATGGGATCCTGGCAGAGGCCTGTTGCATACCTGTCTAAACAGCTGGATGGAGTGGCTAAAGGATGGCCAGCCTGCATGAGGGCCATTGCAGCAACAGCCTTACTGGTCCAGGAAGCTGACAAGCTGACCTTGGGGCAAGAACTGGTTGTTAAAGTCCCCCACGCAGTTCTTACCCTCATGGAGTATAAGGGCAACCACTGGTTTACAAATAACCGCATGGTTAAGTACCAAGCTAGCTTGTGTGAGAATCCACGGATACACCTGGAAACAGTGGCTACATTCAATCCCGCCACTCTTTTGCCAGCATCTGAGGGACCACCGGATCATGACTGTATCCAAACCATGGATGAAGTGTACTCCAGTCGACCAGATCTTAAAGATGTTCCGTGGAGGGACCCAGATGTAATTTATTTTACAGATGGAAGCAGTTACGTGGAGAACTCCAAGCGATTGGCAGGCTATGCTGTGGTGACAGAAGACAAGGTGATAGAAGCAAGAGCCCTGCCCCAAGGAACTTCAGCCCAGAAAGCAGGACTAGTGACCAACATTTATACTGATTCCAAGTATGCCTTCACAACTTTACACGCTCATGGAGCTTTGTATAAGGAAAAGGGACTCATAAATGCTGCAGGCCAACCTGTTAAGTATGGACCCGAAATACTTCAGCTGCTAGAGGCTGTGTGGGCCCCTAAGAAGGTAGCTGTTATTCACTGCAGGGGACACCAAAGGGTAGATACTCCAGTGGCCCGAGGGAACCGCCATGCTGATCGGGTGGCCAAGGAAGCTGCTCGAGGACCCCTAGCAAGTACTGTGACTCCCCTGTTCCAGATTCGACTGCAAGAATGGACGCCTATGTACACCCAAATGGAAGAGAAATGGGCTCAAGAGGAAGGTGCAGTAAGGAGACCTGATGGCTGGTTACATCTCCCTGATACCAGAGTTCTGGTGCCACGCCACCTAGCTTGGCCTGTAGTGTCTCAAGCTCATGACCTATCACACTTAGGGAAAACAGCACTAGCCCGCCTACTCAGTCGAGTAGTGGTGCTGGAAGGATTGGATAGTCTGGTTGCCACTGCCTCAGCCCGATGTACTCTCTGTGCCCAGAATAATGCCCGTCAGGGACCCCGTATTCCACCAGGAGTTCAGTCTAGAGGACTAACACCTTTTGAGTCCCTAGTTATAGACTTCACAGAAATGCCCAGGAGCGGTAGGCTCCGATACCTCTTGGTCATGGTCTGTACCTTTTCTGGGTGGGTGGAAGCATATCCTACAGTTACTGAGAAAGCCACAGAAGTAGCTCGAGCCCTCCTTAGGGATGTCATCCCCAGGTATGGACTGCCCCTTGCCATAGGTTCAGATAATGGGCCCGCTTTTGTTGAAGCTACACTTCAGGCCCTGTCCCGCGCATTGCGCATTACCTGGAAATTGCATTGTGCCTATCGTCCCCAGAGTTCAGGGCAGGTTGAGCGGGCAAACAGAACCTTGAAAAATAGCCTAGCAAAGATTTGTCAGGAAACCCAACTGAAATGGCCACAGGCACTGCCACTAGCCCTCTTCCGCCTCCGATGCACTCCAACTAAAGGAACAGCCCTCTCTCCCTTTGAAATTGTGTATGGGAAGCCCCCAGCCATTTTGCAGGGAATTAAGGGAGACATAGGGATTTTAGGGTCTGCCCAGGTACAGGAGCAGGTAGCCCTCTTGGGCAAGATAATTTCTGAGCTTCAGTCTTATGTGAGAGAAATAAACCCTGTCCCCTTCCAGGCTCAGGTACATTCCTTCCTGCCAGGGGATACAGTTTGGGTGAAAGACTGGAGGCTCCAGCCTTTGGGGCCCCGATGGAAAGGACCTTTTACTGTTTTGCTTTCTACCCCTGCAGCTGTGAAGGTCGCAGGGATTACTCCATGGGTCCATTGGTCTCGAATTAAGTCTGCTGATCAGACTGAGCCCAGCACGGATCAGACGGAGCCTAGACAGTGGAGAGCAGAAAGAGATCCAGCGGAGCCATTGAAGTTGCGCTTGACCCGAACCAAAGAATCTACTAGCTGAAAAGAAGGGTCAACTGCATACTGCAGGAGCTGCTGAACTTCGGCTTCACACTGAGACTCTTTCTGTCTAGATTCTGGCTTTCTTGGAATTTGAGAGCTTGATCCTTGTCAGTTGAGGGTCTATCCCAACTGGTATAAGAACTCAAAGACTGAGAACATTATATGAGAGTAATCTGTGATTAGCACAGACTGTTGAAATATTATTGCTTAATTAGTTTGCTGTATTTGTTTTAGATTAGGAAGAAAGAAAATGTTAGTAGTTTGGATGCTTTTGTTGTTTTCTACTCCTTGCCTCCTTGTTCCTAAAACCCCAACTCGCTCCAACCTTTGGTTACACTCTGTCCAGGAACTAATTAGCCAGGCAAAGATTACTTCCCCTTGTATTGTGTGTTCCCGATTTTCTCCTTATACTACAGATGTCCCAGCTGTTCCTGTTCCTGTGCAGCTCCCAGCTCTTATACCTCCCTACTTTTCGAGTTCAGGCCCTTGGAGCCAGGATTATACTTGGTGGTCCTTTTATAATGCTACTTCCCCCTCTGACTCTTCTCTAAGGCCAGTTTTTACGTCTCCCTATCCAGCTTCTGGAGTGTTTTGTTTAACAAGAGACATCTCAACTGTTCTTCCCATTCCCTGTAACTATACTAATGTTCTCCCAGAGAAGGAGGAACCTGTGTGGGTAGTTTCTCCAGGTACTCCTATGTGCCCTACTACCATACCTGTAGATTATGACCAAGGTGATTATCTGGCTCCTAACTATACTACTGAGAAGACTATAGTGTCCCATCCTATTTTCTACTTTCATAAGTCCCCGGGGTATGAAGGGGTTGCATCATATGAGCGGTCTGTTACAATTGGGGATTGGCACCTATGGTGTACAAAGTCTCCATTTCTTCTTCGTTCCCCCTGGGATAGGGGCTCGCATTATGGGCATCCTAATCTCCATCCTGTGCCTACATTTATTGGGAACTTTCGTCGCCCTCTCCTTGGTCATTACTGGCTCTGTGATAATGTCCTCCACATGATTCTTCCCCCCACATATGATTTTTGTGTATTGGTAACCTTGAATTATTTTCCTAAAGTTATTCCTCTTCTCAAGCCACCATCCCCGCACCGCTCTAAGCGAGAGGCCTTGTCCTTACCCTCCTCCGTTGCCACAGAGGATGAGGCGATTGAATTAGCCCTCCAGTATATTAACTCTACTTATCCTCTGACTAAAAAGAGACTTGTAGCCCTTTCTGCCACGGCCTGGATTCCAATTGGGGGCCCGGTAGCGGGTATTACTGAACTAGGTATGGCCACCCGGAGACTTCAATCCCTACTTCATGTTCTAGTTCATGAGCTGAATGTGGTAGTCAATGCATTGCAGGATCAAATTAATGAATTAAGTATAGTTTCTCGGTATAACCGTATGGGTCTTGACTATCTCTTTGCAGCCCAGGGTGGTCTCTGCACAGTGCTAAATTCTTCAGAGTGTTGTACTATTGTCATAAATAGGACGCATGTAGTTAGGCATGCCATGGATAAAGTCCTACAGTTGGCCAGCCTCAATGTGGAGGATTACCGAGGAGGATTAGACCTTACCTCCTGGTGGTGGTCATTGACCTCCTGGATACGTCCTTTGTTCATTTCCCTAATAGTCTTAGTTTTAGCAGGGTTGTTGTTTTGTTTCCTGGCCTCATGTGCTTCGGCAGTATGCCGTCGGACCTTAACAAGTAGGGTAATGGTGGTTCATAAGTCTATTCCTAGTTAGGATCACTATAATCTCCAGAGTTTGAGTTGTGAGACTTATCTCTGCATAAGCTGATTTTAGTCTCAAAGGGGGGAATGAGGCAGCCATGGGCATAATATATATAAGAAATCATATTAAGGGTTAATTTTGTTTAAAGGTGCTCAAATACTATTTTAAATTCTCAGTTTTGCAACTAAAATGAAGGAATGCCAGATGGTTCAGGTTAATTACTCAATGTCTAGCTTGCCGAGCCAAAGGTTAGAAAGGTCAGTGAGAAATGAAACTCTCACCCTTGTGAATTGCCAATGCTAGCTCAACATCTGTATACTGTTAGGCATACTGTAGTTTTGTAAGCAGGCATGAGCCAGACATATGACACATTGTAGTTTAAGGAATAGGCTGAAATATTATTTAGAAGTTCTTGATATTTAGAATATGTTTTATAAGGATGCTTATTTTAGAATATGTTTTATTCTGTAATTTCTATGTAGAATATTTGTTCAATTCTTTGTCTGACTTTCTAAGCAAGGACTGCAGTGAAGAGGCCAACATGTGTTTTAAGTTATCTGCAGTTCTGGCTGGTTCAATGTATAAGCTGATAGGTGAAAGAGGTCAGGACTAGTCAGCTCTCTTCTCCTTGATTAATTATAGGTAAAATGTAGAAATGGTCTTGAAAGTAATAACCTGATATGTATGCCATTAAGTAAGACTGGCCCTTGACCCCTTTAATGAATGCCAGAGTTTAGTTAGCAGTTAGTACTAGGAATATGAGAAATCAATCATAATAACATGTAAGAGACTGGAGCCCAAATGTCTGGTGTAAGGGGCCCCAGGTCACAGGTCAGTTTAGGATGTCTGGAACCTATGTAACTGATATTTGTATGGAGCTGATTGGTTGAGGCAAGGTAATCAATCTATTCCTTAACCAATTGGAGAGTAAGGGGGCTAGACTAGGCTAGATAGAACTGTATTTAAGTGGGAGAAGAAGCAGTTTACGTCAGAAGGAGCTCAGAAGAAAGAGAAGGACAGAAGGAACAGACAGAAGAAGGAGAAGACAGCATAAGAAGAGAAGCAGCTGAGACAGAAGCCACAAAGACACAGAGAGCTGAGAGAGAGACAAAGAGAGCTGAGAAAGAGAAGAAGAGACTTAATGCTGATGTTCTACTTTGTTTGCTGGCAAATAAAGAAGATTTCTCTCTCATTCTGGTGTGTGCTGTCTGACTCCTGAAGTATCATAAATTTATGCATCAATTCCTGCAACAATATCACTTCATAAAATAAAAAGGGACCTCTCCCTGAAGCATCCCGCAGACTGTAATGCCTAACTTAAAGTAAATCCAAGCCTCTACCGGAAGCCAATGGACTTTCAAGTAATAATGCGAAAGAGGCTCAAACTTATTCAAAGAATAAATCAAGCGAAACGGCTGCATTCTGAACTATTTGCAGGCCTTTTAAGGAGGATTTGGCACAGCCCACGTACATAAGGTTACAATAATCAAGAAGAGACGAGATTACTGTTTGCACCACAAGACTGAGATTTCAAAATACTTGCTAATACAACTAAGTTTTTTTCAGTTGATAAAAGGATTTCCTAACAACCGAGTTAATTTGCGGCTTCATACTGTATGTACTATCAATCATCAATCATAAGCCTGAATATCACTGCTATCCTCATGACCATTTGTCTTGCCTTTGGAATGCTCCTGGAACCTTTTAAACTTAAATGGTGAAATTTTGACTCTATATCGACCTATATGGGCAAATCTATTCATTCACCCAGGAAAACATTTAAAACAAAGAATTTACACAGTCAGCACTTGATGCTAACCACATAAGCGCTTTTGAATGTTGGCTCTCCTCAAGTCACTTCACTGGCTTCCTATCCGTTTCCGCATACAGTTCAAACTCCTCTTATTGACCAATAAGTGCATTCACTATGCAGCTCCTCAGTACCTCTCCACTCTCATCTCTCCCTACATTCCTCCCCAGGAACTCAGTTCACTGGGTAAATCTCTCTTATCTGCACCCTTCTCGTCCACTGCTAACTCTAGACTCTGTTCCTTTTATCTTGCTGCACCATATGCCTGGAATAGACTTCCTGAGCTGGTACGTCAAGCTCCATCTCTGGCCATCTTCAAATCTAAGCTAAAAGTCCACCTTTTTGATGCTGCTTTTAACTCCTAACCCTTATTCACTTGTTCAGAACCCTTATTTTATCATCCTCGCTTTAATATTCCCTTATCTCTTGTTTGTCCTGTTTGTCTGTCCTAATTAGATTGTAAGCTCTGTCGGGTAGGGACTGTCTCTTCGTGTTCAAGTGTACAGCGCTGCGTACGTCTAGTAGCGCTTTAGAAATGATAAGTAGTAGTAGTAGTAGTGGCTAGCTGGAGAGTAAATTTTATAAGGAGTCACTCAGTTTAAGAGGCTAAGTAATCACCTACTTAGGTACTATTTTATAAAACCACATTAGTGCGTATTTTATAAATTATTCAAAGCTGTTATATATGGACTGAGTGAAACAAGAACCTCACGTAGGCATAATTCGATACCTTGGTACAATGAAGAACTGAAAAAACTAAAAACACAATCTAGGAAACTCGAATGAGCATGGAAAAAAAATAAAAGAGGCACAGGCACTCAACGAATGGAAACAAACTCACAGAAAATACAAATACGCTGTAAGACAAGCCCAAAAGGTTATACTACAAAACCAAAATAGGGCCAGACTACAAAGACACGAAAAAACTTTACCAACTCATGAACAAACTAATAAACACCACCCCGGTCACCACAACCAATACAGACATTCCATCTGCAGATAAACTTGCCAAATACTTCAATGAAAAAATTGTAAACCTATGCAATACGCTACCTCAGAATAACACCGACATTGAAAACTTCATCGAGTGTATGGACCCAATCACAGGAGAATACCCAGCGGACAGAATCTGGATAAGCTTGGCTCGCCTCGCCGAGGAAACAGTCACCCAAGCGATTAACAGGTTCTCCAAGACCCAATGTAAATTGGATACCTGCCCCAGTTACCTAATAAAATCCGCTCCCCACCGCTTCACAGCATACCTTACATCCCACATAAATTACATACTTCGATATGGCCTCTTCCCTAAGGAAAACGGCAATATCCTACTCACCCCAATACCAAAAGACAACAAGAAAAAAACAAACGACATCACCAACCAGGGGCGTATCTGGACTCTGGCAGTAGGGGGGGCCAGGGCCAGAGGGAGGGGGCACATTTAGCCCCCCCCGGCACCACCGACCCCCCCCACCATTGCCAGAGCCCCCCCTGCCACCAACGACTCCCCCCCGCCATTGCCAGAGCCCCCCCCTGCCACCAACAACTCTCTCCACCTCCTTTCCCGCCGCCAACCCTCCCCCGCTGACGCTGTTTACCTTTGCTGGTGGGGACCCTAACCCCCGCTAGCCGAGGTCCGCTTCCGCCTGCTTTTAAAAATAATTCTTCAGCTGGCGGGGGACCCCAACCCCCGCCAGCCGCCGAGGTCTTCAAAGTTCTTGTTCGTCGTCCTCCTCCGTGGCCATGCTGTACGCTGCTAATTCGGAGTCTGTCTGACGTCGCACCACGTTGTTCGCGCGTACAACGTGGTGCGACGTCAGACAGACTCCGAATCAGCAGCGTACAGCATGGCCACGGAGAACGACGAACAAGAACTTTGAAGACCTCGGTGGCTGGCGGGGGTTGGGGTCCCCCGCCAGCAAAGGTAAACAACATTAGTGGGGGAGGGTTGGCAGCGGGAGGGGGGCCAGGGCGAAATCTGCGGGGGCCCAGGCCCCTGTGGCCCCAAGCAGATACGCCCCTGTCACCAACTACCGTCCAGTAGCATCTATCCCACTGGTAGTCAAACGGATGGAAAGCTTGGGAACCAAACAACTTACGGACTATATAAACAAATTCTCAATACTACATGAATCACAATCAGGATTTCGCTCCACCCACAGCACCGAAACAGTACTAATTACCCTACTAGCCAAATTCAAACAAGAATATATTTACGTTTATAATATATATACCACATCATCCAAAACTGCCCTATGCTGCGTACAAAAAAAGCTTAAATAGCATCATAGGATGACAGATAGTACATGCCAGCTTAACCTCCCTTGTCAAATGTGCATTTAAACAAGAACATACGAATAGCCATGCTGGATCAGTCCAATGGTCCATCTAGCCCAGTATCTTGCTTCCAACAGTGGTCAATCCAGGTCAGTACCTGGCAGAAACCCAAACACTAGCAACATTCCATTCTACCAATCCCAGTGCAAGCAGTGGCTTCCCTCATGTCCATCTCAATAGCAGACTATGGACTTTTCCTCCAGGAACTTGTCCAAATATTTTTTAAATCCAGATATGCTAATTGTTGCTACCATATCCTCCGGCAATGAGTTCCAGAGCTTAACTATGGTTTGAGCGAAATCTTCAAGCCCCTCTTGAAACTACCTTTTCATTCCATATTGCATCAGGAAGTGCATTCTACCACCACGGCGCCTGAACAGAGAAAGCTGTATCCCGATGTCCCCCTAAAATGTCTGTCTCCAACCCATGGCAATAAACTGAATAACAGACTGCCAATCTGAAATTACGCAATTAAAATATAGCAATCAAAATACTGCAATCCGAAATCCAAAAGTCTACATTTTAAATTTGCTCCTGTACACTGTGGGTAACTTCAGTCTCTGTTGTTTAAATTTTTTTGGTTACATTTGTACCCTGCACTTTCCCACTCATTGCAGGCTCAATGCAGCGGGCAGTGGAGGGTTAAGTGACTTGCCCAGAGTCACAAGGAGCTGCCTGTACCAGGAATGAACTCAGTTCCTCAGGACCAAAGTCCACCACCCTAACCACTAGGCCACTCCTCCACTGTTGCTACTAGTTGAGATTCTACATGGAATGTTGCTATTCCACTAGCAACATTCCACTAGAAGTCAGCCCTTGCAGATCACCAATGTGGCCGTGCAGGCTTCTACATGGAATGTTGCTAGTGGAATAGCAACATTCCATGTAGAATCTCCAATAGTAGCAACATTCCATGTAGAATCTCCAATAGTATCTATTTCATTTTCGTTACATTTGTACCCCCTGCGCTTTCCCACTCATGGCAGGCTTACATCGGGCAATGGAGGGTTAAGTGACTTGCCCAGAGTCACAAGGAGCTGCCTGTGCCTGAAGTTGGAATCCAACTCAGTTCCTCAGGACCAAAGTCCACCACCCTAACCACTAGGCCACTCCTCCACTAAAGAGATTAAAAAACTAGAAGTCATAATATTGTAGCGCATAATTCTGTTTACAGAAAAAAAAATTAAAACCTATTTTAACTGAAAGGAAGTAAAAGGAAGGCAACCCAAACAACATTACACACTGCTCAGCTAAAACAATTTATTCATCACATTTGTCAGGCAAACAAAAGCTACAATCTCAGCTTGTTTCGCTATTCCTTTACTCCCTTCAGAGACAGAATATGTTTTGTATAGAAGGCTTCATTTAACATTTAGTAAACAGCAGCTGGCTCAAAAAGCAGTTTGTTTTCTGATTCTGCAAACATTTAAACACCGAGAACACACCAAAAATATAAACCTATTTCCCAAATTCTTTTTGATCTTGAAAAGAAAATGCGGGTAACGCATATTACAGCTGGAAGCTTCTTCTCAGATCTCCATAAACAAATTACCTGCAGAGTTTGGCTCGCAGAAGACACTAGGATCCTCACGATGGGCTTTGAGGGAAATTCAATCAATGGTACCAAATTTGGACACCGGCAGAACTGCTGTTATAGAATACCAGCCTAAGTACAAGAGCTTGTAACACAGTACACAAATGATTAGCTGATAAGAAATCTTTCAATATATGAACAGATTTTAACCTAAAAAATGCCTTCTGAACATTGCTCACTTGTGGTTTGAAAGACAAGGAAAAATCAACAATGACTCCCAAATAATAGCACTGTAGTATGATCAGAACTGAAGAATCATCCATCCCAGCCTTAGAAGGAACAATAGAGGGTTCAACAGATTTTTAATCATAACAGGAGAACAAGCATCTAATGGACAATAAATATCATTCAAAGAAGCCATGATCTGTCTAATCTGAGTTGATGAAACAAGAAAATTGAACCCATCTGATGTCATTAGTATTAGGGTTATCAGTAGGAAGAGTGGAACCATCCTCTGAACATACAATGGCGTGGAGGAGTGGCCTAGTGGTTAGAGCACCAGTCTTGCAATCCAGAGGTGGCCAGTTCAAATCCAGCTGCTGTTCCTTGTGATCTTGGGCAAGTCACTGAACCCTCCATTGCCTCAGGTAGAAACAGATTGTGAGCCTTCCTGGGACAGAGAAATATCCAGTGTACCTGAATGTAACTTCCCTTGAGCTACTACTGAAAAAGGTGTGAGCAACATCTAAATTAATAAATAAATGTACTGTTCTAGCCAAGTGTAGTGTTCTAGGCAAAGTATAGTGAAGCTTAACCAGCATAAACCATCCCCAAGCAGAAGCTTTATCAGTAGACTCTCAGTTTTAACGCAAATCTTTATTTGTAGTCCAACTTACAGTTCAGTTGCTTGTAAAAGAATTGTGGACTTCTGCACATAGAGTCTGTATCTAGCCACCTCAGAGGCAAGGAGATGGCTAGAACATCAGCCCAGCTGAGAGGAAAAGCTGTAACATTCAAAGGGGAATAAGGGGGAGAAACTCAGGGAAAATAAATGGGGAATGACTTGGGGAAATGGTGAAAATCTTGGGGGAATTACAGTAAATTAAGGAGGGATCAGTCCCTAGAACAGCTGCTGATCACCATGCATGCTAGCAAGACTGGGCTCTCTCACACAGCCCGCAGGGACAGAGAGGGAGGGTTGACCCTAGCTCAGAGCTAACAGCCAATAGGGAAAGTTCAGAACTTTCACAGGATACTGCAGTGCAAACTATAGGAAAAGCAGTCCTAATATACAGTGCTATTACCAGACAATTCAATTAAATACAGATAATACTCATATTAAATATACATTACAATTCACCCTGCCTCCATGAATATGGGGGCAGAACATACAATATCATTCACCTATCTATCAAATGCTTTTGTAAACATTCCACAGAAATTTGAAGACTATTACCACATCTGGTTAATGTTGTTAACTTTCTAACAATTTTGAATAACTCACAAAATGATGAAACAGCAAAGGAAATATGTTTCTCAAAAATTCTTTTTTTGCAACCAGCATCTTTTATTGATAACCACGCAATTCAGTTTTATACACCTCAAGTTTAAAGGCACCCGGGCAACCATGCCAAGCATGCTCTTTTCGGCACAATGACTGTTTAGCTAACTTCAGTTCTTTTGAAAATCAAGGGGCAAAATTAGACCTCCTAAAAAAGGAGGTTCTGGGGGTGGGGGGGTTGACTATCTAAACACTCTGTCAAGAAGGATGACCAGTGTTCCAAAGCATCATCAAGCAATAAGGACCCTATATCAGATAACACAGGTATCTACAATTCTCTTAGTTTATCAGGGTCAACATGTCCACAAGAAGCAAGCAAGCAACAAGGAAACTTATTCACTGGAATGGTAAGGCCAATGACACAAAAACTAGCAATATGATGATCAGACCATGGCACAAAGATCTGGGTAATACCTATCTTTGAATGTGCTAAATAATTCTCATCAACAAAACAGACCTAAAGTTTGGCCTACGTGGTGAGTTGCACCATATGCAATCTGTTGCCAACCAAGACCTGCAAGAATGTGAGCAAAAGTGGTAGCAACATGGTCAGAATTTAATGAATCAAAATGTAAATTAAATAACTGTGTTAAAAGAACAAATCCTATTAACCACTAATGCCTCAACAAAGGGGAAAAATCAGCGTACATAATCCCTGGAGCTGTATAGCATCATAGAACATTAACATTAGACAATGATAGATGAAATAGTTCAGTCCCACCATCAATCAAAGATTCTTTCTGTGTAAAAGACAGGTGGTTCCGAACTAAAATCAACAGCCCACCACCTTTCTTCCCTGCTCTTCCTGGAGAAACAATTGTAACTAGATGGACACCACTGATTCAATAGAATCGTGTCTGAGTCAGACAACCATGGTTCAGTAATACAAAACAAATCAAGCTGATGTATCTGAAGTAAATCTACAAAAATGTTTACCTTCCAATTGAATGAACATTTGCTAATAACTCTACAACTGTACGTTTAGAAGACAGACTAGAGGAAGAAGAAACAGAAATCTCTACTAAATTGACTCATGACCTGGGGATGACCTTCCTGGGTGGAAGCCTCCCATACCTACCCCACCCCATACAGACCTGAATTTAGCAACTAAAACCAAAAATTTCAATTCACAAAATCCCTTAAGTCTCCCTCAAAGTCCGCATGATGGAGCGCTCCTTTGTCGCGTTTCTTTGGCGCATGACTCTTCGGTGCGGACTCCTTCTTAAAGTGCTCGATGTAATACTGTGACTTCACAGTGGGCAGAGCCGACACTGTCCCGAGGAGAGGACACAGATGGATGATCCCAGAGGTCTCATGGTCTCAGCAAAAGGTCAACACTAGCAAGAAACCAGTTGGTAGGGGTAAACTCTGGCCCCAATGAAATGAGGAATCTGTGTGCACCCATACAGACTCCGGTGCTGACTCCCTCCAAAAGTGCTTGACGTGACACTGTGATGTTCTTTGGATTACAGGCAGACTATCAAAATTAAGGACACAAATAAATCCCTGCAGTAAATTTATTCAGGCTGAAAATACTTTGGGGATTTTTTTTTGGCTCAGGAGCTCTTTAAGACACATGAAGCTATGACTCCTTTTCAATAGGATGAACAAATACATTTGCAAGGGAGTAAACAAATTGCAGAAAATCATCTGTGATCTCTTTAGCTGCATTAAAAAAAAATGCCAGCTAGCTTTCTCCATATGTTCATCCCATCATGCAACTGCAGATTTTCCCAGGCTCAAGGCCTTGTGGATTTCCCTGATGTAGGAGAGCGCATAGTTAATTCACTGCTTTGAGTGTAAAAGAAGGAAAGACCTGATTGATATGCAACACAGAACTATCATATTTCTTTTCCTGCCCATACTATTTATTGCTCATTGGCCTTTGTTATGCAGTGACTGTGCTTGTTTTTCTTCCTCACAGAGCCACAGCTGGGGTGGGTTGTGATTTTGTAAAGAAATTCACGGTTGCGTTGCTACTTGAAAGGTATCAATATACAAACAAATCTTTTCCAGAGACAGAGAAGCGGTAGGCATTACAGGGTGGTAGACTTAGGGGTAACATCAGGAAGTACTTTTTCTTATAGAGGGTGTGGATGCCTGAAGTGCCTTCCTGGGGTGGGGGGGATTTGGGAAGATTTGGGTGGAGTGCCGTTGTATCGCTCCATGGTGCGACCGCACCTTGAGTATTGTGTTCAATTCTGGTCGCCGCATCTCAAGAAAGATATAGTAGAATTGGAAAAGGTGCAGCGAAGGGCGACTAAAATGATAGCGGGGATGGGACGACTTCCCTATGAAGAAAGACTAAGGAGGCTAGGGCTATTCAGCTTGGAGAAGAGACGGCTGAGGGGAGACATGATAGAGGTATATAAAATAATGAGTGGAGTGGAACAGGTGGATGTGAAGCTTCTGTTCACGCTTTCCAAAAATACTAGGACTAGGGGGCATGCGATGAAACTACAGTGTAGTAAATTTAAAACAAATCGGAGAAAATGTTTCTTCACCCAACGTATAATTAAACTCTGGAATTTGTTGCTAGTGAAAGTGGTGAAGGCGCTTAGCTTAGCAGAGTTTAAAAAGGGGCTGGACGGTTTCCTAAAGGACAAGTCCATAAACCGCTACTAAACGGACTTGGAAAAATCCAAAATCCCAGGAATAACATGTATAGAATGTTTGTACGTTTGGGAAGCTTGCCAGGTGCCCTTGGCCTGGATTGGCCGCTGTCGTGGACAGGATGCTGGGCTCGATGGACCCTTGGTCTTTTCCCAGTGTGGCATTACTTATGTAAGAAAACGGTGACAGAATTAAAAAAAAGGTATGGGATAAACTCAGAGGATCCTTACATGGAAAAAAAGATGGAATCAAAATGAAACTTGTCAGTGCTTAGATGTCAGCAACTGTAATAGTGAAGTAAGGCCAGTACTGGGCGGACTTCTACAGTCTGTGTCCCAAACAGGGCCGCCGAGAGAGGGGGCCAGGGGGGACAAGATTTCTCTGGGCCCGGCCTCCAAGTGGGGCCTGGAACTGGGGTCTCTCTCCTGCTGCTGACGGGATCCAGGTGATCGAGTTAACGCAATCACCCAAGTCCCAACAGGAGCAGGAGAAAGACAGGCCCTCCTTAGAGGCCGGGGAGGAGCAAACTGGATTCTAATTTGGCTGGTGGTGGTGGTGGTGGTGATGGTGGGGGGGTGGTCCCCAAACCCTGCCAACAGAAACCTTCCTCCAGCACTGTTCTCTGCCACATTGCCTGCCCTGCTCAGGACGTCAGACTCACCGAAGCAGAAGCCTGCGCGACCACATGGGTGATCTGCAAGGGCCGACTTCTAGTGGAATAGCAACATTCCATGTAGAATCTCAAATAGTAGCAACAGTGGAGGAGTGGCCTAGTGGTTAGGGTGGTGGACTTTGGTCCTGAGGAACTGAGTTCGATTCCCACTTCAGGCACAGGCAGCTCCTTGTGACTCTGGGCAAGTCACTTAACCCTCCATTGCCCCATGTAAGCTGCATTGAGCCTGCTATGAGTGGGAAAGCGCAGGGTACAAATGTAACAAAAAATATATATATATATTTTCTCTTACCCGTTTACATTCTTCTTGAATAAGGAATAGATGGGATTTCATGAAGAATTTCTGTGCTGCAAAAACTGGTCCAGATTTATAATGGAGGAAAACACCAGTAACAATTATATCTATTTCTCTACTGGAGAAAAGTTTTTGGTATGTCACCCTCATAATTTCTAGTAAAGCCAATGTTTAGACAGTATTCTATTCCATTTTAATTCTAAAAAAGGCAAACCTTGGCCTCACCTTTTCTTCAGACTGTTTTTTTTTGATGAGCTTGGATCGATCCAGCACAGCTATCCCTTGTGAACAGTGCATAATGTCAGATGCTAGCAACCCATAGCTTCATCTTAGCAACTCAAGTCTCCAGCGAAAACCAGCTTTTAAAAACCACTTTGTTGGAATATTTCCATCTTATTAAAAAAAAAAAAGGGAACATGACTTGTCAGATTAGGCCATCAGGGACTCCATCACCGGTGCAATATAAGTTTAATAAATCTCTCAAACCAGCTCACGTATCCACAGTAACGTGGACCGAACTTCTTAAACCTTGCAAACCTCTGGAGACACAGACCTTGAAGAAGGGGAAGAAAAACACCCAATGAGGGGCAGGTCATTTGCATATAAAACTCACTCTCCACACTCCTTAGATTTTATTGCCAGAAATGTGATGAGCTTATTCTGCGCAATTAAATATTAATATTTGTTTTCTCATTTATTTTGCTGGTTTCCATTGCTGGTAAATCGGCTGTGTAACCTAAAACAGGAAAGTTCACGGACACAAACGTTGTCTAAATGACTTTTTTCTGAGCCCAAGCCATTGCAGCCAGAAATCTACTTCGTGCTGGAGCTTTAGGAATGCAGAGGCCTGTTGTTTACTGAAGGAAAGAGTTTAGGAGAGAGACGAAGCAGTGATTGTTTGAAGAGAAATTGTGGTGGGTTTTATTAAAATGTTTCCTCTCTTTTAATTGTCTACTCTCATTCTTTCTTCTTGACTGCTGAGCCGGGGATCCCAGAGCAATATGGCACTAGCTGGGAGAAATAAAGCAAAACTTTGCTTGAATGTGATGTAACCAAATCTGAATATTTTGAGGCTAGTTTTCAAAGGATCTATGCTCCTAACTTGAGAGTTATAATCACAAATTGGCCACTTTGAGTGCATAACTTGATACTCCAAATGTAAATAAAAGATTAATTTTCAAATGAAAATGTGCTGGGGCATTTTCGATATCAAATCCAAATCTGAATTTGAAAAATACATCCAAAAATGCAAGTGCCAAACATGGTCATTTTCAAATCAGAAAAATGTCTGTCTTTTTGATTCAAAAATCGCAGTATTGTAGACGTTTTGAAGCTCAGTGCCAAAAAACGTCCAACACACAACAAGCCATTGGGTTGTCTGAGGGCCAGCAGTCCTATTAGCAGTGGCATCTCTAGACATAAATATTTGGGGTGGCAACAGGGGGGCAAGCTAGGTATGGGGGTGGGGGGAGAGTCAAAGCAATATTTCTATACACAACCCCCTTCTCCCCTCCACTTTATCTTATATTTCCTTAGTGTCAACAGTAAATGAATCCAGAGACTTGTGGGTTGTGTCCATCTACCAGCAGGGGGAGATAGAGAGAGCTGAACTGCACTGTCTTATAAGATGGAATGCTCCTTGGCCAGGCAGTATTCTCTATCTCCAGCAGGCGGAAGGATGGTTGGAAGGATGGTTTCTCTCAATCTCCTGGCCTCATCTGGGATCAGCTCCTATTCTAGGTCTCCCAGTTTAGTTGAGCTGTGAGGTGTGTTGCTGAATGGTGCCAACTTTAGGGGTCACCCCAGGTCCCTCCTCTACCCTTCTGTCCTCTCCTGCCCTGCTCCTTTATCCTTCCTCCATGCTGGGGATGTTCAGAAAATAAAAATAAAAAGAAGAAGCCCTGACTTAGAACCTTTAATTTGAACCTTCAACTGACTTTAGGAGTGATACTGGTGCCCCTAATATCAGGGCTGATATAGGAGAGGACTGTATTTGGTCTCCAGCTGTACTGAGACACAAACAGGGCTACTTTTGGTACCATGGAATTAGTTTTTCTTTCTGCCTTTCTGTGTGGCGTCCTGTAGTATACAGCCCTGCCCCTTGGGGTTTCAGTATTCCTTTGAATTGAGTGTTGTGGGTCTCATTCCCACTTTATCGCAGGTGGTGCAGCGGCGGTTCTTTTCATGGCGGGGGCATGCAGGCTACCAGCGCTCTCCCATGGTAGTTTTGGTATGGGCCTTGATGGTGCTTTTCCCATGCACGGGATACGCAGCTTGTACTGCTAGCAGGGCTTCTGCCATTTTGCTAGGGGGCAGACCAGGTATGACTGAACAGCCACTATTGCCCACCTTCTGTTTGGTGCTGGGTTTTCCCGTGTAGTTCCAGCTACTTTCTCGGGGGAGGGGGGACTCGTCTGTGAACAGGGTTTTCCCCTGGGCCACCGCGATGGAGCACTGTTTCATTTAAAAAAAAAACACACTTTGAGACAGCTCTGGGAGGGGTTCTAGGTCTGGGTGCTTGGTCATCTGCTTTGAGTGTTTTGCTAGGTGCCAGTCTCTTTCTCAGACCACTTTGGTGGTTCTTTGTTTTTGTGAGTCCTGCTTTTTTTGTGGCCTCTCCAAGCCAACTCAGTCACGGCTGATGACGCTAGTGCTACACCAGAACATTCAGGCCCACTGGACTTGAGCATCTCTGTGGCTTTTGTTTGGCTCTGCCATGCCTTAGCTGGAAACTCTAGCTTTTTCATGTCTTCCAGGGAGAGCCTGGGCCTAGTGGTTAGAGTACATACCTGAGAACTGAATGTTGTGGGTTGATTCCCACTTTTTGGGCTGTCGTCATTTTCTGGCTTGCCTGCTGAGCTTTGGATGCTGGCCTATTAGATGGATGCCTGGGCTGTTGGGCTTAGAGTATCTCCAGGGTCCATAGTTTTGGTGATCCTTCCCTTTTTTTTGGCTAGGCTTGCATCTTGGGGTGGCTGGTAAAATGAAACTGTAAACCACTTTGATCTAAGCAGTATATAAATACTTAAGTGAATGAAATGAATGAATGGCTCAGTGGTTGAGTTACATCCCTTTTACGGGCATACAGCTGGAACACACTGCAGCAGGGGCATCCAAGTTGGTGTCCTAGTATCAGTCACAGCAGGTTTCAGGACTCTGGGCTTAGATCTGTAAGGATTCCCCGGAACTCTTTTCCGAGGGGAAGGTCCATTTGTTCCCGCCTTTTATTATTTAGGGGTTTTCTGCCTTCCTTCTCATTGGTCCTTGGGTTCATCTGAAAGCTAGTCATCCTTGGAGTGCATCCTCACTTTAGGAAGTGACCTCCGAGCTCTGATGATCAATTCTTTATTTCCTGCTTGGTTCTAGACCTCTGCAGGTGTGGGGGCTTCCCCAGCCAGGTGAGCTTAGAGGCTCAGGGAGGCTTCTGCGTCCCAGTTTTTGTTTTTCTGGTGAGTGCGACTCGTTGGATCGGGATTCTAAGCATCTTCTGGCTAAGCGGTAGTCACCTTTGGAGTGGTTTTTCATCTGTCTTTTTCCTGGTGGAGGTATGCAGGGAAGTGACTGAGTCTTCCTGGCATTCTTTCGGTAAACATTGCCCTTTGGGATGGCGCCGTTCAGTTGCCTTCAGCCTGTGGAGTTGTGGGGCTATCCTTGGGGGCTTTAGATTCCCTCCCTATTTATAGACTGCTTTGCTACATCCCACAAGTCTCTGGATTCATCTACTGCTGACGCCAAGGAACGAAAAATTATGTCTTACCTGATAATTTTCTTTCCTTTAGTCGCAGCAGATGAATCCAGAGTCTTTTCTTTCGATAATACAGTTTATCCCGGCCGAATGCCAGAGTTCGCTGGGTTTGAGATGGCCGGTTTTGTTTTTCAGCGATAATGGAAAAAAAATGCCGGCCATCTCAAACCCGGCGAAATCCAAGGCATTTGGTCATGGGAGGAGACAGCATTTGTAGTGCACTGGTCCCCCTGACATGCCAGAATACCAACTGGGCACCCTAGGGGGCACTTCTAAAATTTTTAAAAAATACCAAAAAAACCTCCCAGGTGCATAGCTCCCTTCCCTTGGGTGCTGAGCCCCCCAAATCCCCCCCCAAACCCACTCCCCACAACTCTACACCATTGCCATAGCCCTTATGGGTGAAGGGGGGCACCTACATGTGGGTACAGTGGGTTTGTGGTGGGTTTTGAAGGGCTCACATTTACCACCATAAGTGTAACAGGTACGGGGGGATGGGCCTGGGTCTGCTTGCCTGAAGTGCACTGCACCCATTAAAAACTGCTCCAGGGACTTGCATACTGCTGTCAGGGAGCTGGGTATGACATTTGAGGCTGGCATAAAGGCTGACAAAAAAGGCTTTTATTTGTATTTTTTTAGTGTGGGAGGGGGTTGGTGACCACTGGGGGACTACGGGGAGGTCATCCCCCATTCCCTCCAGTTGTCATCTGGTCAGTTGGGGCACCTTTTTGAGGCTTGGTCGTGAAAATAAAAGGACCAAGTAAACCTGGCGAAATACTGCTTAACGCCGCTTTTTTTGTTCCATTATCCGCGAAAGCCGGCCATCTGGTAGCCACGCCCATGGTGATTTTATTATTTTAATCATCTTGTTTCCAATCTCTGGTTCTGCCTTCCTCTGTCTGTGCTCTTTACTCTTTTTTTCCAGGGTCTCCTTTCCATTTGTTATTTCTTTATTCACTTTCTTTCTTCTTCACTTACTACCTTATGTCTGTTTGGCACTGATCTTTCACATTCAGCTTTTTATCAATTTTTCTGTCTCCTTCTAAAATCTATCTAGCTTTCCCTCTTCCCTTCCCTACAATTGCAGCCTGTCTCCCCTTTTCCCTTCATATGCAGACTTTCATCCTCTCCCTTCACCAGTGGCGCCGCCGATGCGCCCCACCCCCCGGGTGCAGTGCCCCCCCCCCCGGCGAAAGGACACCCCCCCGGTGAAAGAACGGTGCACGCCGCTGGGGGGGGGGTGCCGTGCGCCGGTCAGCTTCGTTCGTTTCCATGTTCTCTCTGCCCCGGAACAGGTTACTTCCTGTTCCGGGGCAGAGGGAGCATGGAAAAGAACGAAGCTGACTGGCGCGTGGCACCCCCCCCCCCCAGCGGCATGCACCCGGGGCAGACCGCCCCCACCTTGGTACACCACTGCCCTTCACTTCCATTCCATTCATGTGCATTTTCCTCTCCTATCCAAGTGCAACATTTCTCTCTCTCCCTTCCCTTCTCTCATATCCCTTTCCCTTCCCTGCTCTCCTATCCAAGTGAAGCATTTCCCCCTCTCCCTTCCCTCCTAAGTGCAGCATTTCCCCCTCTCCTTTCCCTTCCATCCATGTGCATTTCCCCCTCTCCCTTCCATTTTATTCTTGTGCAGCCTTTTCCCTTCCATTCCATTCCATCCTAACCATGTGAGTTGTGTATCTCACCGGCATTTGCCAAAGAAATTTATTTTGAAGGTGACACGCCCACTTCTGGGTTCTCAGCCAATCAGAAGTGAGGTCAAGCCAAATCCATGCTCTGACCAAATCATGGTCACTCCCTGCCCATGCCCTACCCCCTTCAATGACACTGGATATATCATATCCTCACCCCTTTTGAATAACAACACCTGTTGCCCTGACTTACTTGCATAACCCCACTCCACCCCACCCCACCCCAAACCCTACCCTAACCCCACCACTTTTGATGATGTCCCACGGAGTGATGTCATAGCCATGCCCCCTTTTCCAAGATGGCTGCAATCATTGGGCACACTATATCACTTTCTGTTTGCACTACCTGTGGCTATCTTGGATGGAGTCACTTGACAGGAAATGATGCCAAATGACACTGTCCTCTAGAGACTTGGAGGAATGTGTGGAGCTTAACTTTTTTCTCACAGGAAAGAAAATAGGAATTTTAGCTTTCAGAATTTTCCTTTCAAAAGGATCTGTATTTTTCACAACACCAGGCAGCAGGCAACAGATGCAAGGCTGTTTTAAGATTAACTTTCACAAGAACAAGGGCCACAGAGAGGGGGGGGGGGGCAGAGGGGCATGGTGCTGCTGCCACCTCAGCAAGGCTTTCTGGCGGTGGCGCTGACGCAGGCAGCCAAAGAGGCAGAAGAAGGTTGCAGCCATTGGTCTCCTGCTGACTGTGACTACTTTCTGTTTCCACTGGTACTGTGGCAGGATGGATCTGGTGGCAGAGTAGACTCAGAGTTAATGTGTTAACCCAGTCCTGGCCATCACACAGCGTGAGTGCAGCAGGAGAGACGGCTGAGGGGAGACATGATAGAGGTATATAAAATAATGAGTGGAGGTGGATGTAAAGCGTCTGTTCACGCTTTCCAAAAATACTAGGACTAGGAGGCATGCGATGAAACTACAGTGTAGTAAAAATGTTTCTTCACCCAATGCATAATTAAACTCTGGAATTTGTTGCCGGAGAACGTGGTGAAGGCGGTTAGCTTAGCAGAGTTTAAAAAGGGGTTAGACGGTTTCCTAAAGAACAAGTCCATAAACCACTACTAAATGGACTTGGGAAAAATCCACAATTCCAGGAATAACATGTATAGAATGTTCATACGTTTGGGAAGCTCGCCAGGTGCCCTTGACATGGATTGGCCGCTGTCGTGGACAGGAGGCTGGGCTCGATGGACCCTTGGTCTTTTCCCAGTGTGGCATTACTTATGTACTTATATCAACAGGGAAAGTTACAGATAAGCAAAGCTTTTTCTTTTTAAATGAAAACAGTGGCAGAACAATGCTTTATAAAGAAGAAGCATACATTTTTAAAAAAAAAAAGCTAGGGAAGGTCATGTGAAATATATGGTCAAGGGCAATGTTTTATACATGGTGTGTTTTGCTTTAACAGTTGAAAGAAAAAAGAAACAATAGCTGTTTTCAAGTTTGGCTGTTTTATTAAAGCTGGTGGTAAAACAGCTGCTGTTTCTTTGTGATGTTAAGATAATCAGTATGCAGCCTCTTTAACAAAGCAGACTAATCAACCACAGCTGTCCTTCTCCCTAGCCATCCCCCATGGCCCCCATCCTTCCTACATAGCCCGTCCTTCTCCCTAGCCATCCCCCATGGCCCCCATCCTTCCTACATAGCCCGTCCTTCTCCCTAGCCATCCCCTCAGCCCCTCTGTCTCCCTAGCTATCTCCCACAGGCCCCTGCTCCCTCTCCTTTAGCAAAACCATCAGCCCAACCGGCTGCAGTCAGTCAGAAAATGCTTTATACAGGAGTTGTTTTGCGTTCCATATAAGCAAACTTACAGGGAATTCCGGCTCTGCCCTTCGACACCAGTAAAAGAAAGAATAAAAGAAATAGCAATGAAAATAGTGAAAGAACAATGCTTTATATTGCTTTAGCGGTGTTGGGGCATTTGACATCACTTCCTGTCACATGACTCATCCAAGATGGCGGTGAATAGTGTGAAACGGGAAGGGACGTGAGGCGTCCAGTGGTTGCCACCATCTTGTGACATCACTGAAAGGAGTGGGGGTTGGGGTTATGCAAAAAGAGGTGGGATTTGGGGGCAAGGTTATGTAAATAAGGTGGGGTTAGGGGTGGGGTTATGCAAATGGAAAGGTGAGATTGGGGCTATGATGTCATATCCAAGATGACATCAAAGGGGATGGAGCAGGGAGTGGGCGAGGCAGGGCTTAGGTAGAGTAGGTGTGGCCTGGGCAGATCCTGATTGGCTGTTGTGACTGGAAGAAGGTGTGGCTACCTCTCAAAAGATGCAAATTAGCTTTAACAAAAGCCAGTGAGATAGGCTACTTATGAGCATTTATTTAGATCTGCACTTTTCAACCCAGTCCTCACGGCACACCTAGGCAGTCATCATGAGAGAGATTGGCATGCAGTGCCTCCTTGGTATGCATCTGTATGTCGTGCAATATGCATTATGGATATCCTGTAGGTGTGCCCTGAGGACTGGGTTGAGAAGCCTTGATTTCGATATGGCTCACACCTTTTTCAGTTGTAGCTCATGGTGAGTTATATTCAAGTACACTACGTACTTCCTTTTTCCTGGAGGGAATACAGTCTAAGTGTGTACCTGAGGCAATGGAGGGTTAAGCGACTTGCTCAAGAGCACAAGGAGTAGCAGTGGATTTTGAACTGGGCTTCCCTGGATATCAGCCCAGGGCTCTAACCACTAGGCTTCTCCTCCAACCCCATCCTAAATGTTCCCCTGAGAATTCTTCTCCTCAATGAAGCTGAAAGGTACATGTGCATTTTCAGCAGAACAGACTGAAAGCCATTCTCAGACACCCAGTGTCTCCAGATAAATCACTGCATATCCCTATGAAGAAAGACAAAGGAGGTTAGGGCTTTTCAGCTTGGAGAAGAGACAGCTGAGGGGAGACATGATAGAGGTATATAAAATAATGAGTGGAGTGGAACAGGTGGATGTGAAGCGTCTGTTCACGCTTTCCAAAAATACTAGGACTAGGGGGCATGCGATGAAACTACAGTGTAGTAAATTTAAAACAAGTAGGAGAAAATGTTTCTTCACCCAACGCATAATTAAACTCTGGAATTCGTTTCCGGAGAACGTGGTGAAGGCAGTTAGCTTGGCAGAGTTTAAAAAGGGATTGGACGGTTTCCTAAAGGACAAGTCCATAGACCGCTACTAAATGGACTTGGGAAAAATCCACAATTTCGGGAGTAACTTGTATAAAATGTTTGTACGTTTGGGTAGCTTGCCAGGTGCCCTTGACCTGGATTGGCCGCTGTCGGGGACAGGATGCTGGGCTTGACGGACCTTTGGTCTTTTACCAGTACTTATGTACTTATCCTGGTAACTGGTTTTGAAGATTGTCGTACTCCATTTCTAGGTGGAAAATGCTTAGTACTTAGGTCTACAGTATATATAAGAGATCTGTTAATGCTACATTTCATTTTAAATATATTTATTGCTGTCTATTAGGATATAATATAAACAAGTCATGATTCTTACTTCACACATCTCTAGTAAGTCATTTCATTGCTTTGCAAAATGATATTGTCCTTACCGTCGGTCTATTAAACCCTTGTCGGCTCTGTTTATACAAGCAACCAGGAACAAATTAGCCCTCCAGTGCTTGTTTTTTCAGTGTCCTGAATGAGTGCACATTACTGAGAACAGATAAAATATTTGCACATGTAAAACTCCATCCATAGGCATTCAGAAATGCAAGCAATAGTGTTCAGTGAAATAGGGCCAGCAAGTTAAGCCCAACCTTGCAGGTATAAAAGCCCCTGCATATTTCGCAGCTAGGCAGCCTAATGAAATTGTTGCCTTAACGATTTCAGCGGGATGTTTATTTATTGAAATTTGTTAACAGCCTTTGGGGGCTCATTTTCGAAACAAAAAAAATGTCCAAAATATGTCATAAGATGGCAGAAGGATGATTTTCTCGCGAACACAACCAATTGCTCTTTATATATATATATAAAGCAAAATAACTGAACAGTAAAACATCTTTTGGCCCTGAGATCGAATAGCCCTTGAAGGTTGCTATCATTTCAATGGTTCCTTCCCTATCCAGCAGGGAAGAGAGGCAGGTATAATGGTTTAACATTCATGGAAGAGCTCAATTTATTAATTTAACCAACAGAAATCTCTTACTGTTGTCATCATTTGCAGGTTAGATCTAAGCCCTTAAGTTAATCCACACACACCCACCCACACACACACACACACACATATATATATATATATATATATATATATAGTAACATAAGACCTGCACGGTCCATCCAATCTGCCCAACAAGATAACTCATATATGCTACTTTTTTTCAGGGCACAGACTGTATAAATCTGCCCAGCACTAGCCCCGCCTCCCAACCACTAGCCCCGCCTCCCAGCACTGGCTCTGCCATCCAATCTCCGCTAAGCTCCTGAGGATCCCTTCCTTCCGAACAGGATTCCTTTATATTTATCCCACGCATGTTTGAATTCCGTTACCGTTTTCATTTCCACCACCTCCCGCGGGAGGGCATTCCAAGCATCCACCACTCTCTCCGTGAAAAAATACTTCCTGACATTTTTCTTGAGTCTGCCCCCCTTCAATCTCATTTCATGTCCTCTCGTTCTACCGCCTTCCCATCTCCGGAAAAGGTTCGTTTGCGGATTAATACCTTTCAAATATTTGAACGTCTGTATCATATCACCCCTGTTTCTCCTTTCCTCCAGGGTATACATGTTCAGGTCAGCAAGTCTCTCCTCATACGTCTTGTAACGCAAATCCCATACCATTCTCGTAGGTTTTCTTTGCACCGCTTCAATTCTTTTTACATCCTTAGCAAGATACGGCCTCCAAAACTGAACAATATATATATATATAACCACTGAAACTGTAGCAACCTTCAAGGGCTGTTCGATCTCAGGGCCAAAATTCGTTACACATTCCTTCTTTATCAGTAGCCAGGAAAAGCATCACTAAAAATTGCAGAATTTAAATTCTTGGCCTGAGATTAAGGAGTACATTGTCAACAGACATATGCTTTATAAAGAGATTAAATGAAACTAAAAAAATGTTTATTTTTCCTTAGGCTTATGCAGTGAGATGGAAGTAGCTGCTGTGTTGGTTTTAGTATCTTACCATATGTTCTGTTACCTGAAGCATTTTAATTTGATTGATGTTGTTTGATTCCGTCGTGATGTGATTTGTGTGATGTGATTTGTCATTGCATGCTTTGTATACCTCTAAGAATGACGAGACTGGTGGTATATAAACTTTTCAATAAATAAATGCAGCACCTAGAATTGAAAGGCCTTATTTTGTTTTACTTCGCTTTTGAAACAAAAGAGAAACAAATTTTAGTTTTCATTTTGCTTTGTTTCATGTGACTTCCAGTTTAATTAAAAAACAAAACCAAAACAAAAAAAAAAACCTATAAAAACAACCCTGGTTATACCTCCTGGGTCCTTGCAGATTCCCTGGACTCCTACCTGGCCCCTGCCCTTAATGCGAACATCATTTCTGGTGGAGTCCAGGCTATGGGTCTTCTATGTGTAGGAGTGATCCCCCTTCACTCCTGGTCCATTACTTGCTAGATTCAAAATGGCAGCATTTTCTTGAATGGCAGAGGATGGCACAAAAAATCTTCCATAGAAGAAAATGAGAACACCTTAGGTTGACTGGCACCGTTTTGAAATAGCAGCAGTAGGGCATGAGAAACAGGGGATTGATCCTGCCCATAGATGATTCATGGGCCACACTGTGCTGGAGATGGAGTATGTAGTAGGGTGGAGTTTGGGGAGGGGTGAGATAAGCCATAGATGAAACACGACCCCTTTTGGTAGTAGTGCAAGACTACCACTAGGGGCACCATTTTGAGGGATGGTGTTGGCAAGGGCAGGAGCAACTTGGGATTGCCTGTGGGGTTGGGGGAGGGGTTTGAAGGGTGGGATTTCACATCGAGGGGAGATGGTCTTTGATCAGGAGATGTGAGATGGGGGTCCATATCAGGGGGTTGTGATTGGGGGAGGGGGTTCTTGTCAGGGGCTCCATTCAGTGGAGGGTTGTTTAGGGGTTGTGATGTGATCAAAGGGGATGCGGGTGCTAAACGGGGGGGGGGGGGGGGAGAGGAACAGGCCAGCAGCCCCTTTAAGATGTGGCCTGAGAGCATCAGGTCATGCTCTGGCAACCCAATGCTCCCAGGCTGACAGACTAACACTGCTTGTGAGGTGGCTTGCAAACATTATTATTCCTTTATCAATTGAGTCAGCAACCTGTGGAACAGAGATACCACAGATTGGTGACTCCTTTGGTAAATTAAGGTCTGGTAAAAGTTATCCTTTTACTGCACCTTGATATATTTCCCTCTTATTGTGTTGTGCCAACTTTTAATCGTAGAAATGTTACATTACTGATTATTGATACCATTAAGGTACTTGGAGTTATATTGGACTCTAATCTTTCCTTCAAAATGCAGGAGTCATCTGTTGTTATGACATGTTTCTTTCATCTAAGATGAATTAGGTCAGTCTAACATCTGTTTGACCAAGCCACATGATGTACTCTCATCCATGCGTTTGTCAACAAATGCACAGATTATTCGCTTCTGAGAGGTGTCAGATAACTGCAGCTAATACAAAATAGTGCAATTAAACTACTTCACAACGCCAAAACGTTTGACCATGTGACTCCATTGTTGCAACTCGAACATTGGCTGCTGGTGGAACACCAAGTTGTATATAAGATCCTGTTGCCGATTCATAAGATTTTACATTCGGGTTCCCCTCTATTTTTGTTTTCTAACCTCCTACCCTGTTCTCCACCAAGGGCCTTGTGCTCTAGCCAACAACACCTGCTAGCTAGTCCCGCAGTCTGAGATGTACCCTTAAGTACGTATCGAACATCGATGTTCAGTGTAGTAGGACCCACACTATGGAATGTCATGCCCTATTTTGCTCTCTACTGAGGATATTCTCTCTCGATTCAAAGTTATGTTGAAGACCCATCTATTTCACTCAGCTTTTATTACATGATTAAGGCCTAACTAGGGAAGTAGACTGCCTCAGATCCTAGAATCTATTAGAACGCAGCAGTTTCGTGGTGAGGTAATTAAATTTGCTGATGACACAAACTTATTCAAAGTCGTTAAATTGCGGGAGGATTGTGAAAAATTACAAGAGGACCTTACGAGACTGGGAGACTGGGCGTCTAAATGGCAGATGACGTTTAATGTGAGCAAGTGCAAAGTGATGCATGTGGGAAAGAGGAACCCGAATTATAGCTATGTCATGCAAGATTCCACATTAGGAGTCATGGACCAAGAAAGGGATCTAGGTGTCGTCGTTGATGATACGTTGAAACCTTCTGCTCAGTGTGCTGCTGCGGCTAAGAAAGCAAATAGAATGTTAGGTATTATTAGGAAAGGAATGGAAAACAAAAATGAGAATGTTATAATGCCTTTTTATCACTCCATGGTGCGACCGCACCTCGAATATTGTGTTCAATTCTGGTCGTCGCATCTCAAAAAAGATATAGTGGAATTAGAAAAGGTGCAGAGAAGGGCGACAAAAATGATTAAGGGGATGGGATGACTTCCCTATGAGGAAAGGCTAAAGCGGCTAGGGCTCTTCAGCTTGGAGAAAAGGTGGCTGAGGGGAGATATGATAGAGGTCTATAAAATAATGAATGGAGTAGAACGGGTAGATGTGAAGCATCTGTTTACGTTTTCCAAAAATACTAGGACTAGGGGGCATGCGATGAAGCTACAATGTAGTAAATTTAAAACGAATTGGAGAGAATGTTTCTTCATTCAACGTATAATTAAACTCTGGAATTCGTTGCCAGAAAATGTGGTAAAGTTGGTTAGCTTAGCGGAGTTTAAAAAAGGTTTGGATGGCTTCCTAAAGGAAAAGTCCATAGACCATTATTAAATGGACTTGGGGAAAATCCACTATTTCTTGGATAAGCAGTATAAAATGTTTTGTACTTTTTTTGGGACCTTGCCAGGTATTTGTGACCTGGATTGGCCACTGTTGGAAACAGGATGCTGGGCTTGATGGACCTTTGGTCTTTCCCAGTATGGCAATACTTATGTACTTATGATACAGAAAAGGACAATAGAGGCTTCTGAGTGACATTAAAACAAACAAACAAACAAACCACTGATTTGTCAGTTCTGAGATCCTTATTGGATAAACATAAATCTCAGATTGACAATACAAGGGCCTCTTATTTTACAAGAAAATTAATGATTCACTGAACAGCCTTATACAGCTGTTTTCTGTGGTTAAGTTCTTGATACAGAAAAATAAAAGTACATTAAATTCTTATTCTTTCTCTGCAAAACAATTTGCTGATACTTACCTAACAAAATTAGCTGCTCTTTCTAGTTCCTTAGGCAATGTTTTCCCTTCCACCATCTCAAATAAGGGGAATGATTCTGTTCTGTGGTCTGATTTCTCTATATTAACCCCTGCAGACTTAAAACTGTGTTCTGAACTTGATTTATTCCAAGGTTTGTTTATTGGACAGCTGCTCCACTTCTGTATTAAAAGCTATAAAAGATGATATTGCTCCCACCTTTTTGATGCTGCTTTTAACCCCTAACCCTTATTCACTTGTTCAGAACCCTTATTTTATCATCCTCACTTTAATATTCCCATATCTCTTGTTTGTCCTGTTTGTCTGTCCTAATTAGATTGTAAGCTCTGTGGAGCAGGGACTGTCTCTTCATGTTCAAGTGTACAGCGCTGTGTACGTCTAGTAGCGCTTTAGAAATGATAAGTAGTAGAAGCAGTAGTCTTTGGGATTCCGGAATCTTGCTACTCTTTGGGATTCTGCACAGAATCTTGCTACATTGGGATTCTGGAATCTTGCTACTCTTTGTCCTTATTCCTTATTTGTCCTGTTTGTCTGTCCTGATTAGATTGTAAGCTCTGTCGAGCAGGGACTGTCTCTTCATGATGAAGTGTACAGCGCTGCGTACTCTAGTAGCACTTTAGAAATGATAAGTAGTAGAAGCAGTAGTCTTTGGGATTCCGGAATCTTGCTACTCTTTGGGATTCTGCACAGAATCTTGCTACATTGGGATTCCGGAATCTTGCTACTCTTTGTCCTTATTCCTTATTTGTCCTGTTTGTCTGTCCTGATTAGATTGTAAGCTCTGTCGAGCAGGGACTGTCTCTTCATGTTCAAGTGTACAGCGCTGCGTACATCTAGTAGCGCTTTAGAAATGATAAGTAGTAGTAATTCTGACCAAGTTTGTGAAAGTAGCACTTAAAACAGGGTTATGTTCCATCACATTTAAAACTGCAGTTGTTCGCCCTATTTCTAAAAAAGGCGATGTGATAAAACTGATCCTACAAGTTTTCATCCAATTTCCACTTTACCAATTTTGGCTAAATATTGGAAAAGAAGAGGAAGAAGTGTATAGGGCTGCAGATGGAACCACAAGGCAAAGCCAAAGACAAAAGAAGTTATTTCCCTTAAGGGATCTAGTCTATCTCTTGGCGTCAGGCGAGATTTAACCATTAGAGGACTTAATTAAAATTACCTCCTTGTATAAGTGGTACATTGCCTATCCCAGAGGTCATTCTAATGAGTTTTGCAACAAACCTTTTATCATAAACATTGGGCACGTATATATTACATAATAAGTATGGATGATGACCAATTGATACATGAGCTAAAATATATTTTCCTTCGTCTCCCACATATATTGTATGATTCTCGACCAGTAAAGTTTTCCAGAAAAGAAATATACACCCTGCTTTCCTATTTACTGCTGATGTGGAAATATATTCCCCCACCCACCGTTGTTTCAGTTTAGCATGCTCTAGGGTGTCAACATAGCTATGGAAACCTTCTTCCGACTGAGTGCTTGTAAGACTTTACTATGTTTTATTGGCAATGTAATACTGCCAACATTCCATGAAATGACTAATGCTATGCAACTGCTACAAGATTAGAAACTGATGATAATGTTCTCATAGCAGAAATAAGTGAGGATGTCCTAGCCATACATCTCCCCTCCACTCCATGAGCAAGAACACATTAAAATCCCCAAGATTATTACACATCCCAAAATTCAAAAGTGTTTGGTGACCGCCTTCCTATGCCCGCCCACCCAAAACCCCACCAACAAACCACCCTCACAAAAACCTCTTTGCAGGTTTTAAAAAATGATTTTCAGTTGTGAATCTCACCAGTATTTGTCAAAATTAATTGATTTTGACAGGTGACATGCCCATCTCTGGGTTTTTAGCCAATCAGGAGGACATGTCCAAGCTATGCCCACTCCCCGCCTTCTTTGATGATGTAACTGCCCAAGCCACGCCCACTCTCTACCCATGGATGACATCACCGGATATAACATATTGATCCTGCCCAAGCCCCACCCTTTTTGCATTGCCATGCCTCTCGCCACACCTTATTTGCATAGCTACACCCCAAACACTGTTCCTTTTTCCATGACCCCCTGGCCAGAACCCTGCCCCTTTTGGTGATGTCACAGAAAGTTAGATTGTTTTGCCACTGCCCCTTTTTGCATGGCCCCATGCCCCTTTATGCGTCACATCACTTCCTGTTTCCACTACTAGCCGCCATCTTGGATGGGGTCATGTGACGGGAAGTGACATTAAAAAATTCCCTACAACCTTCACAGAATTTAGTTGCGCATGTGCACCTTAACCTTTTTTTCTCACAGGAAAGAAAAATAGGCATTCCTTTTTTTCTTTTTTCTTTCAAAAAAGTACACAGAGAAAAAGAGGCATTTGTCTTTTTCTTTTTCTTTCAAAAAGGACAGCTTTTAAAGCTGGATTGTCTGCTTTTAAGAATGACAGGGAGGACTAGCCTGCTGTACAAAGTTTTCCTTCTTTTTCAAGAGAGATAGCAATGGCTTTGTTGGTAAAAAAAAAAAAAAAAACTAGGACAAACACAACAGGGTCTGTTCCAAGTACTCTCACAGTCCTGCTTTTCCCCCCCAAGAGTTGTTTGCTTTTTTTGTCCAGTAAAGCAAACTATTCTCTGTCTGTGTGAGATCAGGGTCTGTAGCCTGCTGTTTGCTTTTTGCCCAGCAAAAAGGCTGTTCTCTTTCTGTGTGAGAGATGAGTCTGTTGTCATTCCCCCCTCCCCTCCCCTAAGGCAGATGTACTTTTTTTTTCAAGAGAGAACCTAACAAAGCTGATTTTGCTTTCAGACTCGCTCATATTCACCTTCCTTTTTTCAAAACCTGTTTTAAGAAAAGTTTCAGTGCTTTCTGCAGTTCAAAAGGAAAAAAAATCTCTCTTTCTCTCTCTCACTCTCTGTATCCCCCTGACCCCCACCTTGTTCCCTATCTGTAGCCTCCTCCCACCCCTTTACATACATCCGCCTCTGTTTCCCACCTTGTTTTCTGTCTATAGCCTCCTCCCACCCCTTTCCCCAAGAATAAATGCTTTTATATGGAGATTGGTTTGCCCCCTAACAGTATTCATCTAGAAAGCATACAATGTTTTAAAAAAGCCAAGTAAAAATATAATCAATAACCATAAGGCAACATGTTAACATTTTGAATCAAAATCCATTTGTCATACAGTCACGTGAATGAAATCATAATAACACGTGCTAAAGCTAGGCATGTCTGGACCAGTTTGCAGACAGACCGTAAGGAGCCTAAGAAGAACAACACATGACCGATAGATATTAAAAAAAGGCATTGCCACCATTCTAAATACACCACCTCAGTTACTTTCCATCTATCGGGGGATCAGAAAGATGCAACTGCTAGATATGGAGTCCTATGAAACCCCTAATATACAGAGGACCAGAAGGGGTAAACAGCCCTTGCTGTTAAAGAGAGGGTGACACGTCTGTCTATCTTAAAGGTCTTGATGCTGAGGCCGAGGGCTACCCACCGGTAATCAACCTGACAGAATCACAAAACATCGTTAGTGACCAGAGTGTGCAGTGTATGGCTGAAACAAAACAGTAGGACCCGTTGCTGGGACAGGAAATGAGAGTCCTTGCTGGGCTCAAGAAGTCAACATCTTTCTAACAGAAGACCTAGATTGTGAACAGAATATAACCATGACTGAAAATGCACGGATTTTGGTAAAAGACACATTCGGAGATGCTTTCGTGATGCAGAAATATATCAAGTGGCTGAGGATTTATTTTATTTATTTATTTATTGCATTTGTATCCCACATTTTCCCACCTTTTTTCAGGCTCAATGTGGCTTACAATACATCATGAATGGTGGACATATATTAGAAAATAGACATTTAGTGGTACAGAAGGATCTTGGGCAGCACGATGAAGAAAAAACATGATAATAGTATAACAAGCAAGTATTATAAGACAATTCAGAATATATGTGGAGTAGTTGTGTATATTCACATTGGTTGGTCTTTGTGGTATGCCTTGTGGTATGCCTTGTTAAAGAGAAAAGGATACGGAACTCATGGATCATCTAAACCAGACGGAGGCGTTTTCCCCTGTTTCACAGGTATGCATGTAATTTTGCTTTCTTTTTTGACAAATTATGTTCTGTGGTATACTTTTGTGTCTATATTCTCTTGTAGGTGGATGACGAAGGGTATAGAGATGTTGCAAAGCCACAGCTGGTCAGCGTCACATGTTTGTGTTACTTGTACTGCTGTCAGGACACTGGCAAAAATGCGCAAGGTATACAGAGACTAGGCCTCCAGACCTAAAGATGCCTGAGACAAGGGATTATGGCACCGTATAGGTCTTATTAATCAAAAGGAAATGGACAGGGACTTAATTGAAGACATCCACAAGATAGCTAGGAAAGGGGAAGTACTATTAATAGGTGACTTCAATATGTCGGATGTTGATTGGGGTGTCCCGGTTGCGGGGTCGTCTAAAAGCAAAGAGATCTTAGATTCCCGACAGGAAGAATTGTTCCAGCAGTGGGTAACGGAACTGACGCAGGATGGAGCTGTTCTGGACCTGGTACTTACGAATGGAGAGTACGTTTCTGATGTCAAGATGGCAGACCATTTGGCATCTAGTGATCGTCGTATGGTATGGTTCAATATTAAAACAGGGCTCATTTGAGATTGAAGGTCCTGGATTTCAAAGGAACTAACTTTGCTGAGATGGGGGAATTTCTGAAGGAACAGTTAGCGGGATGGGAACAGCTGAAGGATGTAGAACAGCAATGGATAAGACTGAAAGGAGTTATATTAAAGACAACTAACCTTTATGTTAGAAAATTACATAAAAGTAAGAGGAAAAGAAGGCCTCTCTGGTACTCAAATGTAGTAGCTGAAAAGATAAGGGTAAGGAGGCTAGCCTTTGCACGTTATAAGACGAATACCTAAATAAGCGAAGAGAAGCTGGAAAAGCTATCAGGAAAGCAAAGCGGCAAATGGAGGAAAAGATAGCTAATACGGTTGCATGTGGGAGGGGCACTTGATGTGGTATACTTGGATTTCAGCAAAGCCTTTGACACGGTTTCTCACAGGCGACTGATAAATAAATTGAGTGCTCTCGGTATAGGACCTAGAGTAACTGATTGGGTTAAAAATTGGTTGAATGGTAAGAGACAGAGGGTAGTGGTAAATGGAGCTTGCTCTGAAGAAAAGGATGTCGTCAGTGGAGTACTGCAGGGATCGGTCCTAGGGCCGGCTCTTTTTAAAGTCTTCGTGAGCGATATTGCGGAAGGACTGTCTGGTAAGGTTTGTCTCTTTGTGAATGATACTAAACTCTGCAACAGGGTGGACATCCTGGAGGGTGTGAATGACATGAGGAAGGACCTAGCGAAGCTGGAGGAATGGACCAATATTTGGCATCTAAGTTTTAATCCCAAAAAATGCAGGGTCATGCACTTGGGTCGCAAAAATCCGAGGGAACGGTACAGCATAGGGGGTGAAGTGCTTCAGTGCATGAAGGAAGAGCGGGACTTGGGGGTGATTGTGTCTGATGACCTTAAAGCTTCCAAACAGGTAGAAATAGCGAAGGTCAAAGCCAGAAGGATGCTTGGGTGCATAAAGAGAGGCATGACCAGTAGGAAAAAGGAGGTGATAGTGCCGTTGTATAAGTCTCTAGTGAGGCCCCATTTGGAGTACTGCATGCAGTTCTGGAGACCGCACCTACGGAAAGATATAAACAAGATGGAGTTGGTCCAGAGGGCGGCTACGAAATTAGTAAGCGGTCTTGAATGCAAAAATTATAGGGACAGGCTTATGAACCTCAACATGTATACGCTGGAAGAGAGGAGGGAGATAGGAGACATGATAGAAACGTTTAAATATCTCAAGGGCATTTATGTACAGAAAGAGAGTCTTTTCCAAATGAAGGAGAGCTCTGGAATGAGGGGGCAGATGACAAAGTTAAGAGGGAAGGCTTAGGAGTAACCTAAGGAAGTATTATTTCACAGAAAGGGTGGTGGAGGCGTGGAATGGCCTCCCGGTGGAGGTGGTGGAGTCGAGGACTGTTCCAGAATTTAAAAAGGCATGGGATAAGCATGTGGGATCACTTAGGAACAAGAAGAATTAGGGGTTACAGAGGATGGGCAGACTGGATGGGTCATATGGCCTTTATCTGCCGTCATGCTTCTATGTTTCTATCTTCAGCTCGCTTATATAAATAGTGGTTTACAAGCATTATACATCGCTGCTGGGCCGAGGCTCTGGCAAAAAAAGGTTGTGCATTGGAAAGGTAGGGGCTGAGCTAACACGTGTGCCTGAGATGGCACCCTGATGTCAGAGCGCAGAAACTACGAGAGCTTTGCGAGAGACTCTGCTTAGAACATATTCTAGGCGTCATTCTGATAGCTGAGTATAAAATGGAAATACTGATGGTTTTTAATGAAATTATTAACACCATCATGGACCTCATCAAAAGTGTAAAATCAGCATCTAATCCTATTGCAAACTAGATAGTTTAGTCAACAGATTTTATAAATTATATAAACGGAATTATATGCAAAAGAAAACGTGATTCTTTTTACAAAAGTGTGTACTTCTAAATATGTTTGTTCTGTTGCAGACTTTGGGACATGTTGAACAGTGACAACATGTACAAGTGTAGATCACGGCCTGCACAGGCTACGGTCGTTGAATAAAAACATATATCATTATAATAAAAGTCGTAAAACTAATGAAGCATCATGTGTGTTCTTATGAAACTGTGTAAAAAAAAGGTGGTTGAACCTGGCTGAAGGGGGGAGGGTTTCTTTTAGGCATAGAAGGCTGTGGTGTTTTATTTTTAATTTAAAACTGGGGGAAAAGGGGGTTATGATGTATAGAAATGTCCCTTTGAATTGCCCCTCCCTGAATACCTAGCTTGCCCCCCTGTTGCCAGCAAAAATATTTCTATCTAGAGATGCATTGCCCGACATGTTTCCCTGTCTTGGATCCCCTCCCCCCCCCCCCCCACTTTGTACCTTTTTCTTTCCGGTGTGACTTTAGTGGCACCCCTAGCTCCTCGTAAATGACATCCTCCATTCCTCATTGCCATCTTACTAAGGTTACAATAGTAGTTGGCAATTAAACAATTCTGTTTAAATAAATAAATCTCTGACACCTCATTTTAAATCTTAAGATAGCGTGGCTGGAGTGGGGTGGGGTAGGTGGGGGGCCCACAATTGCTAAGGCTGGCCCTGAGTACAAAGATTAGGGGACACCCCATGAAGCTACATAGCAATACTTTTAAAACAAATAGGAGAAAATATTTTTTCACTCAACCCGCATTTAAGCTCTGGAACTTATTGCTGGAGGATATAGTGAAAGCAGTTAGTGTAGCTGGATTTTAAAAAAGGTTTGGATAAGTTCCTGGAGGTAACATCCATAAACTGTTGTTACGGCAGACCCAGGGAAAGCCATTGCTTATCTTTGAGGTCAGTAACATGAAATCTTGCTAGTTCCGGGGATTTGACCATGTACTTGGGACTTTGGTTGGCCATTGTTGGATGCAGAACGCTGGGCTAGATAAGCCTTTGGTCTGACCCAGTACGGTAATTCTTATGTTCTTATAATTTTTCCAATATTCCATTCAGTTTGAAAGACTATCAGGCTCATTTTCGAAAGAGATGGACGTCCAAAAAGTGACATAAATCGGCACTTGTACGTCCATCTCTCAGAGACGTCCAAATCGGTATAATCGAAACCCGGTTTTGGACATCTCTAGCGGAAGTCCGTCAAAAGGACATCCAAATCTCAAGGGGGCGTTCTGGCGGCATGGTGAAGGTGGGACTTGGGCGTTCCTAAGACTTGGACGTCTTTGATCCATAATGGAAAAGAGCAGAGACGTCCAAGACTAAAACTTGGACGTTTTCACCCGGACCTGTTTTTATTACGAATAAGGCACATAAAGGTGCCCAAAATGACTAGATGACCACTGGAGGAAATTGGGGATGACCTCCCCTTACTTCCCCAGTGGTCACTAACCCCCTCCCACCCTCAAAAACATCACAAAAATATTACTTGTCATCCTCTATGCTAGCCTCAGATGTCATACTCAGGTCTATGACAGCGCATGAAGGTCCCTGGAGCAGTTTTAGTGGGAGCAGTGCACTTCAGACAGGTGGACCCAGGCCCATACCCCCCTACCTATTATATTTGTGGAGGAAACAGTGAGCCCTCCAAATCCCACCAGAAACCCACTGTACCCACATCTAGGTGCCCCCCTTCACCCGTAAGGGCTGTGGTAGTGGTGTACAGTTGGGGGTAGTAGGTTTTGGGGGGGGGATTGGGGGGCTCAGCACACTAGGTAAGGGAGCTGTGTACCTTAGAACATTTTATGAAGTCCACTGCAGTGCCCTCTAGGGTGCCCGATTGCTATCCTGGCATGTGAGGGGGACCAGTGTACTACAAATGCTGGCTCCTCCCACGTCCAAATGACTTGCATTTGGATGTTTTAGACTTGGACGTCTTTGGTTTCGAAAATCGCTGAAAATCAAAGACTTCCAAATCCAAGGACGTCCTTGGTATTTTCGAAATGAAAGATGGACATCCATCTTTTTTAGAAAATGACCTTTTCCCCGTCTCCGAATTTGGACGTTTTACAAAGACATCCAATTTCCAACTTAGATGTTTCTTTCGAAAATGCCCCTCAAAAGAAACTATCTACTCTCTCATGATAAATTCGTCTGCAGATTTTGATCTAAGCATAACTCCTTCAGTGGAATCCTATTATGAAACTAAGGGGTCACTCTCTCAGAATTGGCAGTCATAGGATTACAGTAATTCAAGGTTTAAAAAAAATTATTCAGGGAAAATTAGCCCCCCTGTTCACAAAGCCACGCTAGCGGCTGCCACGTGGCAATGCCAACACAGTCCAATCAAAGTGAACGGACTATGTCGGTATTAGTGCACAGGCAGCTGCTAACACAGCTTTGTAAACAGGGAGGAAGGCTTGGGATTAAAAAAAAATTCCTTGGTATCCTCTTAGGGCCTGATATTCAGTCAACAGCGATCAGCATTTTACTGACTGCCACCGGCATTAAACCTGGAAATTTGATGTTAGGTCACGTCTCTGCTTCGGCATTGAATTTCCGGATGCACAGCCAGTTAAGTGTAATATTCAGCAGTAACTGGTTATGGGTTACCATATAAAGATGGGACTGACTTTTATGCGCTCCTATTTATGCAGTTAACCTGTCTGGTTAAATGCTGAATATTTATTTATTTATTTATGGTTCATTTCTACCCCACATTTCCCCAAAAATGCAGGCACAACCGATATACTCATATCACCCCTCTCCTCAGGTCACTTCACTGGCTTCCGATCAGATACCGCATTCAATTCAAGCTTCTCCTTCTTACCTACAAATGCACTCAGTCTGCTGCCCCTCACTATCTTTCTACCCTCATCTCCCCTTACGTTCCCGCCCGTAACCTCCGTTCACAGGATAAATCCCTCCTCTCAGTACCCTTCTCCACCACCGCCAACTCCAGGCTCCGCTCATTCTGCCTCGCCTCACCCTATGCTTGGAACAACCTTCCTGAGCCCTTACGCCAAGCCCCTCCCTGCCCGTCTTCAAGTCTTTGCTTAAAGCCCACCTCTTCAATGCTGCGTTCGGCACCTAACCCTTACCGTTCAGTGAATCCAGACTGCCCCAATTTGACTGCCCCTATCGGACCGACCGTTCACTTGTCTATTAGTTTGTAAGCTCTTTGAGCAGGGACTGTCTCTCTTTGTTAAATTGTACAGCGCTGCGTAACCCTAGTAGCGCTCTAGAAATGTTTAGTAGGAGTAGTAGTAATTATAAAGAAGAAAAGCACAATACATGAAGTTTACAGAAGAATACGGATATAACGCTAACAACAATTAGGATGACTAAACAGCAGAGGTACTAAGGGAGTATGTTTTTTCAAAAAGGAACGTTTTCAGCAACTTCTTGAAAAGGTGGTGATCAGCTTGCGATTTCAAGTGCAAAGGTAGAGCATTCCAAGTCTTCGGGCTGGAGTAGTGGAAGTAAGAGGCAAAAAGAAGCTTGTATTTGACACCTCTACAAGATGGATAATGAAGTTGGAGATAGGAGCGAGCTGTTTTGATGGCATTTCTTGGCTGGAGATCTATTAAAGGTGTCATATATTCTGGAGCTAATCCGTAAATTATTTTATGTATTATTGTGCAGATCTTGACAGCTATTCATTCTTTTACTGGAAGCCAGTGAAGATTGAGACGTAGAGGCTGCGCAGGAACCACGCGCGATTTACCCAAGGTAAGTCTCGCAGCAGTGTTCTGGGCAGTCTGGAACTCTCTCAGCAATTGCTCCTGGCAGCCCGCGTAAATCCCACTACAGTAATCAAGGTGAGACAGAACTAGCCAGTGGACGAGTGTGCGGAAGAGCTCTCTGGTGAGACAAAACCTAATACGCCGCAGCCTCCACATTGCACAGAACATCCGCTTGTTGACCGCTCGCACTTGCAGGTCCAGTTGCAGATGAGGCAAAGTGCCCTCTCTGTCCTTGGAACGCCCCCAAAATAGCTGGTTTTCAGTTTAGTGCTAACTGGTTATTTCCAGCAACACAAACCTTATCTTATTCATTTATTTGTTGCATTTGTATCCCACATTTTCCCCACTTATTTGCAGGCTCAATGTGGCTTACATTATGCCGTGATAGCGATCGCCATTTCCGGATTGAGAAATACAAAGTGGTATTGCATTAAGGTTCATAAATGATAAAATAGATTACATGAGTGGCATTACGTTAGATTTCATAAATGGTAGAGTAAATTATAGAGTAGGTTAGACATTTAGATATAGAAAGTTCATTCATTCTGGCGTAAGAGTTCGTAAGTGGTAGTGCTTAGGATGGATCTTTGTGGTATTCCTTTTTGAACAGGTT
The DNA here is from genome assembly GCF_901765095.1 of Microcaecilia unicolor. Taxonomy (NCBI): domain Eukaryota; kingdom Metazoa; phylum Chordata; class Amphibia; order Gymnophiona; family Siphonopidae; genus Microcaecilia; species Microcaecilia unicolor. The sequence continues at coordinate 506,007,727 of NC_044033.1, read as the reverse complement.
GGTTTTCAGTGATTTTCGGAAGATTGTTAGGTCGTGTATTGTTTTTATGACATTTGGTAGTGCGTTCCATAGTTTCGCGCTTATGTAGGAGAAGCTAGATGCATAAATTGATTTATATTTAAGTCCTTTGCAACTGGGGTAGTGAAGATTCAAGAATGTGCGTGTTGACCTTTCCTTTATCTTATTTTGGGGGACTTATGACCCACCCAATCCCTTATTAAGGTTCAAAATGGGGTAACAAAGAAAATGCTGGTACAATAGCCAGGAATTGCAATCTAATATAATCATCCCTAAAAAGAAGAGATATATTACAAAAATTTTAGGAAATACATCTGAATTTACCAACTTTCAAAAACATGAAGAGTGGATCTCATTAGACAAGTCAATCCAAAGTTTTGCTAATAAATACGTAAATGAGTTTGTTACTGACGATTTATATTTAACATTTTTAACAGAGGGGAATTCCAAAAGCAGATTGCACTTATAACTTTCTATTAATAAACTCAACAAATTAATCAAAGAGACCAGTCCATCGGGACAATATCCTTCTAAGGTTTTGAAAATCAGACACACCACCTTAAAATGTATTCGAGCCTGCACGAAGAGCCAATGCAGTTCTCTAGTGGAGAGACATGGTAGACTTGCAATAAATCACCCTTGCAGCCACATTCTGAATAAACTGAATCCTATGTACTAATTTAGTAGAAATGCCTAAATAAAGAGAAATGCAATAGTCAATTAGTGATAAAATTGACAGCAGGACAATGATCAGAAAAAAAGAAATGAACTCACTAAGCATAATTTTTTAAGTTAAAAAAAACTTTCTGGATCATACTGTTAACTCAAGACTCCATCATCAATGTCCAAAATCATTTCCAGGACCCTTGATGTTTTTTTCTACACTCACCTCCCCTTTTATAAAGCTGTGCTACTGAACCAGCAGCCGCTAGTGCAGCTTTGTAAAAGGGGGAGGGGTACATTGGGTTCCCTAAGGATTTGAAATAATCTTTGGAATATTACTCAAATTCAATCCAAACCAAAGAATTTCAGTTTTGTCTGTGTTAAGTTTGAGTCAAACTGGTTAAATGCGACTGAAAATTAATGCTTAGCCCTGAATGGGTGATTTAACTGGCCAGGAGCCAGTTAAATTGCTTTGAATATCAACCAATTAATGGAATTTCCTTGTAGATTCCCAAGCTATTTTTCTCTGCCCCTTCTTCCCACTTCCCCTTCTTCGTCTCCCTGTTTTAGTATGTTGCAAACCACATAGTTGCCATTGATGGACATTTTGTGGTATATCAAGCCCTGGAAATAAATAAATGTATCAATGCAATTGGAATGCAGGATTGAAGTTTGTTTTGTTTTGGTTTCATTTGTACCCCACACTTTCCCACTCATGGCAGGCTCAATGCGGCTTACATGGGGCAATGGAGGGTTAAGTGACTTGCCCAGAGTCACAAGGAGCTGCCTGTGCCTGAAGTGGGAATCCAACTCAGTTCCCCAGGACCAAAGTCCACCACCCTAACCACTAGGCCATTCCTCCACTGTTGCTACTATTTGAGATTCTACGTGGAATGTTGCTATTCCACTAGCAATTCCATGTAGAAGTCAGCCCTTGCAGATCACCAATGTGGCCGCGCAGGCTTCTGCTTCTGTGAGTCTGACGTCCTGCACGTACGTGCAGGACGTCAGACTCACAGAAACAGAAGCCTGCGCAGCTTTCTACATGGAATGTTGCTAGTGGAATAGCAACATTCCATGTAGAATCTCCAATAGTAGCAACAGAATCTCAAATAGTACCAACATTGTTTGTTTGTTACATTTGTACCCCACGCTTTCCCACTCATGGCAGGCTCAATGCGGCTTACATGGGGCAATGGAGGGTTAAGTGACTTGCCCAGAGTCACAAGGAGCTGCCTGTGCCTGAAGTGGGAATCCAACTCGGAATCCAACTCAGTTCCTCAGGACCAAAGTCCACCACCCTAACCACTAGGCCACTCCTCCACTGTTGCTACTATTTGAGATTCTACATGGAATGTTGCTATTCCAATAGAGGTCGGCCAGCCCTTGCAGCCGTGCAGGCTTCTACATGGAATGTTGCTAGTGGAATAGCAACATTCCATGTAGAATCTCCAATAGTATCTATTTTATTTTTGTTACATTTGTATCCCGCGCTTTCCCACTCATGGCAGGCTCAATGCGGCTTACATGGGGCAATGGAGGGTTAAGTGACTTGCCCAGAGTCATAAGGAGCTGCCTGTGCCTGAAGTGGGAATTGAACTCAGTTCCTCAGGACCAAAGTCCACCACCCCTAGCCACTAGGCCACTCCTCCACTCAAGATGTTTAAACCCACTGACAGCTTCAAAAATTCTTGAAATTCCCTGCTTCTGTAGATCTCTCTTCCCTTTTACTTCAAAATTGAGCAGCAGGTATTTATTTTTATGGCAACTGGAGCACAGAACTGAAAGGGTTTTTTTTTTTCCCCTCTTGTCAGTCTGAAAAAGAAAGACAACCAGTTTTGCCAGGAGTCTACAGCTTTCTCATTGCTGCTGCAATAACCCTTTTAGTTTCCGTCAGATTAAAGCCACTTATATTCTCAGAGGTTTAATTTTTCAAATAACTTCAAAGTTGGCACAAATTAATTTCTTTTTACAATCTTTTGCAGTCACTCTCGGCAAACTTACTTTCAATAGCATAAAATTAATCTGTGTGAGTGCTCAGGATTTAAATCTTTAAAAGTTCATTCTCTCATCTACCTGGAGGTGAATTCAGGTTAAGAAAATTTATGCCGCTATCCTAAGCTTTCTTACACATGCACAGTTTCCCTAAGAATAACCTGCAGGACCTAGGACAGCTCCCTGTTTTCCCCTTCAGCTTCCTCAGACTCCTTTTTAAAAATATGTGATCAATAGAAATCACACAAAATAAAACATGGAAAAGAAAATAAGATGATACCTTTTTTGTTGGACATAACTTAATACATTTCTTGATTAGCTTTCGAAGGTTGCCCTTCTTCCTCAGATCGGAAATCATATGTAAAATATGTAAAAAGTCTTTCCCCTGCCCCCCCCCCCCCCCCCCCGGTTTAAAATTAACATGCAGCAGCAGGTCCATCATGCTAACTCCATCTTTTCAGTCAATCAGAAGCTTCTCTCAGCTCTCAGGTTTTCCTGCTTTTGACCTCATTGCCCCTGAATTCTTCCTTCCTCAGCATGAGTCAGTTTGAGTCTCAACCATTTTGTCTTAACAATGTGTTCAGAAATATCCTTCTAGACCCAGGGAATCTTCTTTCCCTGGGCATTTTTCACCTTTTCTGTGTAGTATGGTTGCCTTCGTGTGGTATCCTGTTGCTTCTGAATCCACTGTGTCTTTCATTTTGTCCCCTCCCTCTCCCCCTGGGTTCCTAAATGGCATTGGAAACTTCTGTTCTCCTAAACCATTAGTTGGTTAAACTCTATTCTGCCAGTTTCTCTCCTGAGCAACAGCTGATAGATGCACTGAGACCTAGCTCTTACTGCGAAGGCTTTGCTAAAATTTAAATACACCACATCTAGCGTTCTCCCTCGATCCAATTGTCTGGTCTCCCAGTCAAATAAATTAATCTGATTCACCTGACAACACCTACCTCTAGTAAAACCATGCTGCTTCAGGTCCTGCAGTTCATTGGATTCCAAAAACCTCATTATCCTCTGTTTTACATTCTAAAACAGAGGATAGTGAGGTTTCTAGAATCCAATGGATTGCAGGACCAAGGCATCATGGTTTTACCAGAGGTGATTCATTTCTTTGACTATGTGACCAGAGAATTGGATGATGGGAATATGCTATAGATTTTATTAAAGTCTTTGAGACAGTTCCACTGAAAAAAGTTATAAGGCTATAAATAAACTGAACACCCTCGGTATGAGCCCTAACGTAACTGAGTTAGAAACCAGGTGAATGGAAGATGAAAAAGGGGGGGGGGGGGGGTGGACTACTGTTAAGTTGGATTATTTTAGCACAGGGTTCCATTCTATGCAATGAGACCCTGTGCTAAAATAACCCTACTTGTTCAAAAATAAACCAACTTGTAAAATAACCTGACTTCACAGTAGCCCACGTTGATAACTTCCCACAAAGGCCAGTGGTAAATGGAGTTCAATCAGATGAAAGGGATGATACCAGTGGTGTGCCACAGGAACTGCTCCTTGGTATGGCTCTTAAGATATTGTGGAAAGGTTTGTAGATGGTAACAAAGTCTGCAATAGGATAGACACCCCTGATGGTGTGGATAGCATGAGGAGGAATCAAGTGAAGCTTGAAGAATGGTCTAGAATTTAGCAGGAAAAGAATTAATGCTAAAACATGCAGGGTCATGCATTTGGGCTACAAGCACCCAAGAGAGTGGTACAGCATAGGGGGTGAAGAACTTTTGTACACAAAAGAAGAACAGGACATGGAGACGATTAAGATGATCAGATACAAAGTGGCCAAAAAGGTAGAACAATGATGGCAAAAGCCAGAAGGATGCCTTGGTGCATAGGGAAAGGAATCACCAGCAGGACAGAGGAGGTGCTAGTGCCTCTGTATAAGTCTCTGATGAGACCTCATTTAGGGTACTGTGTGCAATTCTGCAGACCACACTTTCAAAATGATATAAACAGGATGGAGTCAGTCCAGAGAGCAGCTGCGAAAATGGTCAGTGGTCCTCATCATAAAATCTTATAGAGAGAAACTTAATGATGTCAATATGTATATTTTGGAAAGGCCACAGAGGGGAGATATGATTGAGACATTTAAATAACTCCATGGCTTAAATGCACAGGAAGCTCTGGAATGAGGGAGCATGGGATCAAGGTGAAAGAGGATGGCCTCAGGATTAACCTAAGGGTGGTGGCAGGGAGAGGAAGAAATAGCAGATGATATGGATGGGCAGACTGGATGGGTCATATGGAGGGGCATAATCGAATGAAAACGTCTATCTCCATGGGCGTTTATCTCCAAGAACGGGTCCGTGAAGGGGCGGACCGAACCGTATTTTCGAAAAAAATAGACGTCCATGTTTTATTCAACAATGTGTGAGCTGGGCGTTTTTGTTTTTCAGCGATAATGGAAAATGAAAGTGCCTAGCTCAAAAAACGAATAAATCCAAGGCATTTGTTCATGGGAGGGGCCAGGATTCGTAGTGCACTGGTCCCCCTCACATGCCAGGACACCAACCGGGCACCCTAGGGGGCACTTTTACAAAAACAAAAAAAAAGGTAAAAGAGCTCCCAGGTGCATAGCACCCTTCCCTTGGGTGTTGAGCCCCCCAAATCTCCCTCAAAACCCACCGCCCCCAAGTCTACACCATTACTATAGCCCTAAGGGGTGAAGGGGGGCACCTACATATGGGTACAGTGGGTTTGGGGGGCGGTGTGGCGGGCTCCCATTTACCAGCACAAGTGTAACAGGTGGGGGGGGGGGGGTGATGGACCTGGGTCTACCTGCCTGACGTCCACTGCACCCCCTAATAACTGCTCCAGTGACCTGCATACTGCTGCCAGGGAGGTGGGTATGACATTTGAGGGTGAACATAAAAAGTTGTGAAACGGCAAATTTTTGTGGTGGGAGGGGGTTTGTGACCACTGGGGGAGTCAGGGGAGGTAATCCCCGACTCCCTCCAGTGGTCATCTGGTCATTTAGGGCACTTTTTGGGGCCCTATTCGTGGAAAAACAGGGTCCAGGTAAAGTGCCCTAAAGTTTCGCTAAAAACGCATATTTTTTTTCCATTATCGGCGAAAGGCGCCTATCTCTGATCGGCCTACTACTACTACTACTATTTAGCATTTCTATAGCGCTACAAGGCATACGCAGCGCTGCATAACCACGCCCCAGTTCCGCCTTCACCACGCCTTTGACACGCCCCCATCAACTTTGTCCGCATCCGCGACGGAGTGCAGTTGAAAACGTCCAAATTCGGCTTTCGATTATACCGTTTTATTCGTTTTTGTGAGATAAACGTCTATCTCCCGATTTGGGTCGCAATATAGGCGTTTTTCTTTTTCAATTATAAGCTGATGGTCTTTATCTGATGTAATTTTTTTCTGTTTCTTTTTCTGTTTGCAGCCACCATCAGCTACACCCAGTTGTTCTGCTTACATACTACCACTGTGGCCTGGGAGCCTGTGTAACAGAAGGAGCTCCCCTCTCCAGTCGGTTCAAAACTCTGCTGCCCGTCTCATCTTCCGCCAGGGTCGCTTTACTCATACTACCCCTCTCCTCAAGACCCTTCACTGGCTCCCTATCCGTTTTCGCATCCTGTTCAAACTTCTTCTACTAACCTATAAATGTATTCACTCTGCTGCTCCCCAGTATCTCTCCACACTCGTCCTTCCCTACACCCCTTCCCGTGCACTCCGCTCCATGGATAAATCCTACTTATCTGTTCCCTTCTCCACTACTGCCAACTCCAGACTTCGCGCCTTCTGTCTCGCTGCACCCTACGCCTGGAATAAACTTCCTGAGCCCCTACGTCTTGCCCCATCCTTGGCCACCTTTAAATCTAGACTGAAAACCCACCACTTTAACATTGCTTTTGACTCGTAACCACTTGTAACCACTCGCCTCCACCTACCCTCCTCTCTTCCTTCCCGTTCACATTAATTGATTTGATTTGCTTACTTTATTTATTTTTTGTCTATTAGATTGTAAGCTCTTTGAGCAGGGACTGTCTTTCTTCTATGTTTGTACAGCGCTGCGTATGCCTTGTAGCACTATAGAAATGCTAAATAGTAGTAGTAGTAGTAGTAGGAGCTGAGGCAGTATAGTTTATAGTTCACTTTTATGTGTTATACCACAAATTATATATTAACTAGCCGTTAAGCCCGTAAAAACGGGCGGGTATTGGAATGTTTTTTTCCTCAAGGCCCCCCTCCCGTTGCAGCTGCAAAGCCCCCTGCCATCCTCCTTCCCTGCCAGCTCCAAGGCCCCCTCTGTCCCTCCCTCCCAGCTCCAAGGCTCCAGTCCTCCCCCCTTCCCAGCTGCAAGGCCCCCTGTCCTCCCTCCCTCCCAGTTCCAAGGCCCCAGGCCCTCCCCCCCAGCTCCCAAGGCCCCCTTCCCTCCCTCCCAGTTCCGGCCCCCTGCTCTCCCTCACAACTGTAAGGGGCCCCCTGCCCTCCCTCCCAGCTCCAAGGCTCCAGTCCTCCCCCCTTCCCAGCTGCAAGGCCCCCTGCCTGCCCGCCCTCCCTCCCAGTTCCAAGGCCCCAGGCCCTCCCCCCAGCTCCCAAGGCCCCCGGCCCTCCCTCCCTCCCAGTTCCAAGGCCCCAGGCCCCCCCAGCTCCCAAGGCCCCCTTCCTTCCCTCCCTCCCTCCCTCCCAGTTCCAAGGCCCCAGGCCCTCCCCCCCAGCTCCCAAGGCCCCTTCCCTCCCTCCCAGTTCCGGCCCCCTGCTCTCCCTCACAACTGTAAGGGGCCCCCTGCCCTCCCTCCCAGCTCCAAGGCTCCAGTCCTCCCCCCTTCCCAGCTCCAAGGCCCCCTGCCTGCCCGCCCTCCCTCCCAGTTCCAAGGCCCCAGGCCCTCCCCCCCGCTCCCAAGGCCCCCGGCCCTCCCTCCCTCCCAGTTCCAAGGCCCCAGGCCCCCCCCGCTCCCAAGGCCCCCTTCCTTCCCTCCCTCCCTCCCTCCCAGTTCCAAGGCCCCAGGCCCCCCCCCCCAGCTCCCAAGGCCCCCTTCCCTCCCTCCCAGTTCCGGCCCCCTGCTCTCCCTCACAACTGTAAGGGGCCCCCTGCCCTCCCTCCCAGCTCCAAGGCTCCAGTCCTCCCCCCTTCCCAGCTGCAAGGCCCCCTGCCTGCCCGCCCTCCCTCCCAGTTCCAAGGCCCCAGGCCCTCCCCCCAGCTCCCAAGGCCCCCCGGCCCTCCCTCCCTCCCAGTTCCAAGGCCCCAGGCCCCCCCCAGCTCCCAAGGCCCCCTTCCTTCCCTCCCTCCCTCCCTCCCAGTTCCAAGGCCCCCCCTTCTTCCCAGCCAGCTGGAAGGCCCCCTTCAGTCCAGCCCTCCCAGTTCCAAGGCCCCCCTCCTTCTGAGACCTCCCATGTCCCCTCCCCCCCCCCAAGGTAGCCGCTACCGCCCCCCCCCCCCCCCGCCGGAGTCGCCACCACCCCCCCCCCCCCTTCACCCGGCCCGGGCCCTCTCTTCGTTATTCAACTTACAGCAGCGCCGAAACAGCAGCAAGCAGCAGCTCCCGTTGGCCTTCCTTCACTGCCTGTGCCTCGCCCTCGTGTGACGTCACGTCGGCGAGGGCGGGGCACAGGCAGTGAAGGAAGGCCAATGGGAGCTGCTGCTTGCTGCTGTTTCGGCGCTGCTGTAAGTTGAATAACGAAGAGAGGGCCCGGGCCGGGTGAAGGGGGGGTGGTGGCGACTCCGGGGGGGGGGGGGGGGGGGGGGGGCTACCTTGGGGGGGGGGGGGGGGGAGCGGTAGCGACGTCAGCGGTTCCCTTCAGCGCAGTTTCCCTCTCTGTCCCGCCCCCCTCCTCCCGTCATCACGTCTTGACGCGGGGGCGGGACAGAGAGGGAAGTCTCTACTGCGCATTTGCAGGTGAGTCGGTCACTTGCCATTTATAGGTTTGATATCTAATATTGTAAATTACACTTAAAAAAAAGTGCTCCTTAGAATCGATATTATCAATTAATACCTCTGTGGCACTTTAAATTTTTCAACCCAGTCTTTTTAATGAATAATAATCTTGACTTCAGATTTCCGGTGCGTTTATTAATTATTTGCTTTATAAACTACACCTCTCCGCTGATATTAAAAGGGATGAATAAGAATAAAAAAAGTAAATAAGTAGAAAACCATTAATCTAGACTAATGAGGATTCCTGCTGTTATAATAACGGAACAGCGGAGAGGTGTAGTTTATAAAGCAAATAATTAATAAACATACCGGAAATCTGAAGTCAAGATTATTATTCATTAAAAAGACTGGGTTGAAAAATTTAAAGTGCCACAGAGGTATTAATTGATAATATTAATATCTAAGCAGTTTACATTGAGTAAAGTAAGTTTTGGAGTAAAGCAGGGAAGTAATACGATTGGAGGCCTAAATTACAATCCAGAAATAATAACACTGAGGAAAGGGGTAAAGGAATGTTGCAAAATTTTAAAATAATCTATAAATATAAAAATAATAAAATCATAAAAAATATGAATCGAAGATACAAAAGGAGGGGAGGAAGTGAAGAGAAGAGTAAAATGGTAATGGTAACTGCAAAGGGGTGGTGAATAGGTGCAGGCAGAATAAATCAGGGACAAGTGTTAGAGTGGATAAATGGGTATGTCTGTTTATTCCAACTACTTAGCCCAGACAGCCTCAACTCAACAGCAAGTGCTTCATAAGATGCTTCTCCCAGACCTTTCTCAACTGGGCTTGCTATCGTTGAAGCCTCACCACGTGGCCCAGAGCTCTCCTTTCTCCATCATTTGACACCCCAATGTCTTCTGCTTCCACTAACACCAAGGAGTCACTGCCAGCAACATAAATTAACTATTTTTTATGTATCAGTGTGCTGTTAAGTGCCACCGAGTTGGTGGTGACTCTGGTGATCCTTAGTTGCTTTGGACAGTATTCAGTCTTCAGTCAAGTTGCTAATTGTTGATAGAGTACCACCCATAGCTATTATTATTGCATTGATCCATTGCATTGCTGGTCTTGTACTTTTGGGTCGACCTTCAACCTTGCCATGCATGATGCGTTTCTCTAATGATCTTTCTGTTTGCATGATGTGTTCAAAGAATGAAAATCCTTTGCCATTTTAGTCTAGATTTCCTCTCCTCCAGTACTGATTGATCTGTACTTCAAGTATTCCATGGTATGCACGGTTTTCTTTTCTATCATCATAGTTCAAAGGCATTGATTTTCCTCCTATCTTGCTTTTTCACTGTCCAACTTTGACAGCCATATATCACTATTAAATATACCATGACTTGGACAAGTCAAATCTTTGTATGCAAAGATACATCTTTTTACTTGAATATCTTGACTGGGTCCTTCATAGCAATTCTGTCAAGAGTGATACATTGTTGGAGTTCTTGACTGCTTGCTATTTTATTATTTATTATTGAACCAAGCAGGCTGAAGTTGTATACTATTTCCAGGGCTGTACTAAAGGTTATGTGAGAGGTGCAGCTACACCAGGGAGGAAGGGATTCCCAAATTGCTCTGCATTCTTTGTCTTCTCTTCTAGACCATGGTGCAGTGGGTAGGGCAGGGGTACTAGAGGCATGTATGTAGCACAAGGTGCAATTCTGGCTTAGTATTGTCCTATTTATATTACTTCTCCATTAAGAATGGAATTATTGATTTTGCCAGTTGTCTGGATCTTTGTTGGGCAGACTGGATGGACTGTACAGGTCTTTTTTCTGTCGTCATTTACTATGTTACTATGTTCCTATGTTCACTTTAAGGTGCAAGCCTATTATGAGACTATGGGTTCGATATTCAGACCACAGGAGGAAGCCCAGATAACTCCCTGCGGTTGGCGGTCAGTCTGGATATTCAATGCCGAGCCATTTTTGGTGACTGGCATTGAATATCCAGTTTATTTTTGGCCATTTAAATTTAACCTGCTAAGCTAATATTCAGAGATAGCTGGTTAAGTTTAAACCGACCAAAGATATTCTAGCTATTTATGCGGACCAATATGGCTGCTTACGTAGCCGACAATGCACTGAATATTCAGGTATAGCGGCGCTTCGACGGAGGTAGTGGAGAGAGATGGATGGGGCGGGAGGGGAGGGTGGGGGCGACAGAGAATCGCTGTACATGGATGGGAGCGGGAGGGCAGGGGAGGGAGGAGAATCACTGGGTATGAATGGGTAGAGGGGGCAGGGGAGAGAATTGCTGGGCATGGATGGGTAGAGGGGGGCAGGGGAGAGAATGGCTGGGCATGAATGGGTAGAGTGGGGCAGGGGAGAGAATTGCTGGGCATGGATGGGTAGAGGGGGGCAGGGGAGAGAAGAGAATTGCTGGGCATGGATGGGTAGAGGGGGGCAGGGGAGAGAAGAAAGTTTCAGGACATGGATGGAGGGGAGGGCAAGAGAAATTCTGGACATGGATGGAGGGGAGAGAAGGGAGAGAGAGAGAAGAAATGCTGGACATGGAGGGAAGATAGAGGAAGGAGATTAGATGAGGGAAAAGGAAGTGAGGAGAGAAACTGCACTTGGATGGAGAAAATAGGCAGAAGCTGGATCCACTGTACAGTCAAGTCTGCGGAGGACCAGAAATGAAGAAGAAAGGAGGAAAGAAAAGAAATAAATGGAAAGGAAGCCCTGGAAACGGAGTCAAGGGAACAGAGAGCAGCAGAATCAGATACTGGACCAGCATGATCAGAGAAACAAAGTCACCAGACAACAAAGGTAGAAAAAATAATTTTATATTCATTATAGTGTTTGGAATATGTCCACTTTGAGAATCAGGTGCTGAACGTTAAAAGTTTATATTTATTTACTTATTTATGGCATTTTATCCCATATTAAACTTGAATTAGATTGGAACCTGGGATCATTTAATTTTTTTTTTCCTGCCTGGAGAGAGTAATGCATTGCCCCCCGGCTATAGGCAGCTCTGCAATTTTTTGGGGGGGGGCGTAGAGGTGGATGGGGGGGGGGGGCGCAGTGGTGGACGGGGGGGGGGGGCGCAGTGGTGGACGGGGGGTGCAGAGGTGGATGGGGGGGGGGGGGTGCCGAGGTGGACTGGGGAGAGAGCCTGTTGTTAAAAATTTACCAGCACACCATTGGGTATACACAAAAGTAGCACATATGAGTTTATCTTGTTGGGCAGACTAGATGGACTGTGCAGGTCTTTTTCTGCCATCATCTACTATGTTACTATGTTACTTCTTGATCAATGTAAAGGTCTACCATGCTCCTAATTGTGGCCCAGAGTTTTCATAGGAGAGTGAAATGAAAAATAATGCCTCCACCTTCATAATTCAACAGATGGCAGCACTGACATGCTCTGGTTTCTGCTTTCCTCATCTTGCCAGGCTTTCCTGTCCATTTGTTGATTTTTTTCTCCTCATTTTTCTTTCAGCTTTCTCCAATTTATTTTCTGCCTCTGTCTAATTTTAATTCTTTCTTACTATACAGTCCTCAATTTTCCTCTTTTTACTGTGACTATCTACAGCTTGGTACCTCTTTCAATCACCTTGGCTCTCCTATTTCACTTCCTCTTATTCCCAGTCTCTCACTAAATCTATCCTTCCTCCCCCCATTCAGTATTTTCCCTCTCTTTTCCCTCTTCCATCCACATCTGCCCTTTTTCATAATCCCTGTTCCATCTAGCCTTCTCTCTCCCCCTCTTCCATACAGCATCTGACCCTTCTCTCCCTCCTTCCATCAAGCTTCTATCCCCTTCTCTTCCTCCTTCCATCCAGCATCTGCCATCTCTCTTTCTCCACCTTCAGCCAGCGTCTGCCTCCTCTCTCTCCACTTCTATCAAACATCTGCTTCCCTCTCTCCTCCGCTTCCATCCAGTATATCCCTCCCTATCCTCCCCACTTCCATCTAGCATATGCCCCTCTATACTCCCCACTTCCATCCAGCGTCTGCCTCCATGTCTTCCCTGCTTCCATCCAATGTCTGCCTCCTTCTCATCCCCACTTCCATCCAGCATCTGCCCCTTTGTCCTCCCTGCTTCTATCCAGCATGTTCCCTTCTGTCCTCTCCACTTCCTTTCAGAACGCACCCTCTTTCTCATCCTCACTTCCATCCATTGTCTTCCCCTATGTCCTCCCAACCTCCATCCAGCATGTGCCCCCATGTGCTCCTCTGTCCTCCCCGCTTCTATCCAGCATGTGCCCTTCTCTCCTCTCTGCTTCCATCTAGCACGTGCCCTTTTGTCTTCTCTCTCTTTTCCACGTCCATCCAGCATGTACCCCTCTGTCCTCTCCACTTCCTTTCAGAATGTGCCCTCTCTTTCCTCCCTGCTTCCATCTATTGTCTGCCTCTATGTCCTCCCCATTTCCATCCAGCACCTGCCCCTCTGTCCTCGCTTCCATACAGCATTAGCCCTTCTGTTCTTCCTGCTTCCATCCAGCATGTGGCCTTCTGTCCTCCCCGCTTCCTTTCAGCATTTGCTGTCTCTCTCCTCCCCGCTTCCATCCATCATCTGCCCCTTTGTCCTCTCCACTTCCATCCAACATGTGCCATTCTGTCCTCCCCATTTCCTTTCAGCATTTGCTTCCCCACTTTTATCCATCATCTGCCCCTATGTTCACCCTATATCCATCTGCATGTGCACTTCTGTCCTCTCTCTCCTCTTCATGTTCATCCAGCATGTGCCCCTCTGTCTTCTCTCCTCTCCCCGCTTCCATCCAGCATATGTCCCTCTGTCCTCCCTACTTCCATCCAGGATTTGCCCTCTCTCTCCTCCCCACTTCCATCCATCATTTGCCCCTCTCTTTCCCACTTCCATCCAGCATGTGCTTCTCTGTCCTCTCCACTTCCTTCCAGCATTTGCCCTCTCTTTCCTCCCATCCAGCATGTGCCGCTCTCTCTTCCCCACTTCATTCCAACATGTGTCCTCTCTTTCCTCCCCACTTCCATCCAGCATGTGCCTCTCTGTACTCCCCATTTCCATCCAGCATCTGCCCCTCTGTCCTCCCTGCTTTCATACAGCATCTGCCATTCTGTTCTTCCTGCTTCCTCCCCCATTCTGTCCCTCCATCCTCCCCATTCTTTTCAGACTTTGCCCTCTCTCTCCTCCCCACTTCCATCCAATGTGTGCCCATCTGTCCTCCCCACTTCCTTCCAGAATGTGCTCTATCTCTCCTCCCCACTTCCTTCTAGCATTTGTTTTCTCCCTACATATTTATCATCTGCCCCCTGTCCTCCTTCTCCTCCCCACTTCCATCCAGCATGTTCCAACCTGTCCTCCCCACATTCTTCCAGCATCTCTTCTCTGTCTCCTCCCATTTAGCATCTACCTCCTTCCCTGACACCCTTGCCACTCTTTTTGCTTCTCCAAACCAGCAGTAGCAAGGCAAAATTCAAACATCCCAGGGCCACACTGTACATACCTGCAGCTTCTGGCTCTGCCCTGAAACAAGAAGTGACGTTAGAGAGGGACAGGACTGGCAGCTGAGGGTATGTAAAGTGCAGTAATATGATGTTTATATTTTGTTTTACCGCTGCAGCTGCTAGTTTGGGAAAGCGGTGGTAGTGGGTGGTAGATGGAGCAGGTCTCAGTGTGCTGACTGAGTGGTGGGTCAGGACGGCAGCGTGCCGAGATTGGGAGGCGGGGCTGGTGTTTGAGTGGTGGGGCTAGTTCTGGGCAAGACTTCTATGGTCTGTGTCCTGAAAATGGGGCTAGTTCTGGGCAAGACTTCTACGGTCTGTGTCCTGAAAATGGCAGATACAAATCAAGGTAAGGTATACACAAGAAGTAGCACATATGAGTTTATCTTGTTGAGCAGACTAGATGGACCGTGCTGGTCTTTTTCTGCCGTCATCTACTATGTTACTATCCACCTTATAATTGAAAGAGAAAAACGCCTAGATATCGACCCAAATCGGGAGATAGACGTTTATCTCACAAAAACGAATAAATCGGTATAATGAAAAGCCAATTTTGGACGTTTTCAACTGCACTCCATCGCGGAAGCGTACAAAGTTGACGGGGGCGTGTCGGAGGCGTGGCGAAGGTGGAACTGGGGCATGGTTATCGACCGAGGAGAGATGGGCGCCTTTCGCCGATAATGGAAAAAAAGTATGCGTTTGTAGCTATAATTTAGGGCACTTTTCCTGGACCCTGTTTTTCACGAATAAGGCCCCAAAAAGTGCCCTAAATGACCAGATTACCACCAGAGGGAATCGGGGATGACCTCCCTTGACTCCCCCAGTGGTCACTAACCCCCTCCCACCACAAAAAATGATGTTTCACAACTTTTTATTTTCACCCTCAAATGTCATACCCACCTCCCTGGCAGCAGTATGCAGGTCCCTGGAGCAGTTGTTAGGGGGTGCAGTGGACTTCAGGCAGGTGGACCCAGGCCCATCCCCCCCTACCTGTTACAATTGTGCTGCTTAATGCTTAGTCGTCCAACCCCCCCAAACCCACTGTACCCACATGTAGGTGCCCCCCTTCACCCCTTAGGGCTATAGTAATGGTGTAGACTTGTGGGCAGTGGGTTTTGAGGGGGATTTGGGGGGCTCAACACAGGTGCTATGCACCTGGGAGCTCTTTTACCTTTTTTTTTTTGTTTTTGTAAAAGTGCCCCCTAGGGTGCCCGGTTGGTGTCCTGGCATGTGAGGGGGACCAGTGCACTACGACTCCTGGCCCCTCCCACGAACAAATGCCTTGGATTTATTCATTTTTGAGCTGGGCGCTTTCATTTTCCATTATCACTGAAAAACAAAAACGCCCAGCTCACAAATTGTCGAATAAAACATGGACGTCTATTTTTTTTCGAAAATACGGTTCGGTCCGCCCCTTCACGGACCCGTTCTCGGAGATAAACGCCCATGGAGATAGACGTTTTCGTTCAATTATGCCCCTCTATGTTACTTACATCCAGTGTACTCAAATGCCAGGGCCACCCTTTGGGGTGGGGTGATCACTGAGGGACCCACCCTATAATAGCCAGGCCCTCTGCAACCAGTCACAGAATCTATGACAAGGCAGAATTGGTGTGTAGAGCTTGAACTCTTTCATTAAAACTTGGGGTCCATGGGTCAATTATAGCAGACAATGGAAAAGGTGCCGGTACTCAGTACCCCCAAGTACCCCCACAAAAAGCCCTGCTTACATCTGAGGGTACTCAAGGAGCTCAGAGAGGTTCCAGGAGCCCTGTTGTCTGACCTTTTCAATGCTTCCTTAGAGTCTGGATTGGTTCCGGAGGACTGGAGAGGGTCAGATGTGGTCTCTCTGCACAAGAACGTAAAATAAGGAGGAGTTTGGGAATTACAGACCTGTTAGTCTGACCTCAGTGGTGAGTAAATTAATGGAAACGCTTCTAAAGCAGAGGATTGTGAGGTTTCTAGAACTGAAGGGACTGCAGGACCCGAGGCAGCATGGTTTCACTAGAGGCAGGTCTTGTCAGACATATCTGATTGATTTCTTTGACTAGGCGACCAAACAGTTGGATATGGGAGGAGCACTGGATGTGGTGTACTTGGATTTTAGCAAAGCCTTTGACATGGTTCCGCATAGGCGACTGATAAATATACTGAGTGCCCTTGGTATGGGCCCTAAAGTGACTGACTGGGTTAAGAACTGGTTAAATGGAAGGAGACAGAGGGCAGTGGTAAATGGAGTTTGCTCCGAGGAAAAGGATGTTATCAGAGATGTACCACAGTGAAGGACTGGACCTTAGGCCGGATTTTTAAAACATATTTGTGAATGATATTGTGGAAGGACTGTTTGGTAAAGTTTGCCTCTTTGTGGATGATACCAAACTGGGTAGACAACCCGGAGGGTGTGGATAGCATGAGGAGGGATCTAGTGAAGCTTGAGGAAAGAGCCAGAAATTATCAACTAAGAATTTAAAAAAATGCAGGGTTATGCGCTTGGGTTGCAAAAATCCAAGGGAACAGTATAATGCATGGGGGGGGGGGGGGAACGTACTTCTGTGTGCAAAATTAGAGCGGGACTTGGGGGTGATCATATCTGATGATCTTAAGGTGGCCAAAAAGATAGAAAAGGTGAAGGTCAAAGCCAGCGGGATGCTCAGGTGCATAGGGAGAGAAATGGCCAGCAGAAAAAAAAGAGGCGATAGTGCCCTTGTATTAGTCTCTGGTGACGCCCCATTTAGAATGCTGTGTGAATTTTGGAGACCACACCTCTTCAAAAAGATATAAGGTGGATGGAGTTGGTCCAGAGGGTGGCTACAAAATTGGTCAATGGTCTCTGTCATAAAGCATATGGAGACAGACTTATAGAATATGGACCTCAATATGTATTGAGCGGAGCGGAGGAGTGGCCTAGTGGTTAGGGTGGTGGACTTTGGTCCTGGGGAACTGAGGAACTGAGTTCGATTCCCACCTCAGGCACAGGCAGCTCCTTGTGACTCTGGGCAAGTCACTTAACCCTCCATTGCCCCATGTAAGCCACATTGAGCCTGCCATGAGTGGGAAAGCACAGGGTACAAATGTAACAAAAATAAAATAGATACTATTGGAGATTCTACATGGAATGTTGCTATTCCACTAGCAACATTCCATGTAGAAGGCTGCGCAGGCTTCTGTTTCTGTGATTCTGACGTCCTGCACGTACGTGCAGGACGTCAGACAAGCAGAAGCCTGCGCGGCCACATTGGTGATCTGCAAGGGCCGACTTCTACATGGAATGTTGCTAGTGGAATAGCAGAATCTCAAATAGTAGCAACAGTGGAGGAGGAGTGGCCTAGTGGTTAGGGTGGTGGACTTTGGTCCTGGGGAACTGAGTTGGATTCTCACTGCAGGCACAGGCAGCTCCTTGTGACTCTGGGCAAGTCACTTAACCCTCCATTGCCCCAAGTAAGCCGCATTGAGCCTGCCATGAGTGGGAAAGTGCGGGGTACAAATGTAACAAAAATAAAATAGATACTATTGGAGATTCTACATGGAATGTTGCTATTCTAGCAACATTCCATGTACAAGGCTGTGCAGGCTTCTGTTTCTGTGAGTCTGACGTCCTGCACGTACGTGCAGGACGTCAGACTCACAGAAGCAGAAGCCTGCGCGGCCACATTGGTGATCTGCAAGGGCCGACTTCTACATGGAATGTTGCTAGTGGAATAGCAACATTCCATGTAGAATCTCAAATAGTAGCAACAGTGGAGGAGTGGCCTAGTGGTTAGGGTGGTGGACTTTGGTCCTGGGGAACTGAGGAACTGAGTTCGATTCCCACCTCAGGCACAGGCAGCTCCTTGTGACTCTGGGCAAGTCACTTAACCCTCCATTGCCCCATATAAGCCGCATTGAGCCTACCATGAGTGGGAAAGCGCAGGGTACAAATGTAACAAAAAAAAAAAAAATATATATATATATATACTCTGGAAGAAAGGCCGGAAAGGGGATATGATATAGATGTTTAAATATCTCCGTGGCATTAATGTACAGGAGGTGAGCCTTTTTCAAATGAAGGAAGACTCTGGAATGAGAGAGAATTGGACGAAGTTAAGAGGTTATAAGTTCTGGAGTAATCTAAGGAAATAATTTTTCATGGAAAGAGTGGTAGAGGCGTGAAAATAGCCTCCCGGTGGAGGTGGTGGAGACAAGGACTGTGTCTGAATTTAAGAAAGCGTGGGGCAGGCATGTGGGATTTCTGAGAGAAAGGAGGAGATAGTGGTTGCTGAAGATGGGCAGACTGCATGGGACATTTGCCCCTTATCTGCCATCATGTTTCTATGTTTCTAACAGTGGTGGACAACCTCGATTCTCGAGGGTCACAATCCATTCGGAGTTTCAGGATTTCACGCATGAATATGAATGAGATCTATCTCCATGCACCGACTCCATTGTATGCAAATAGATCTCATAGTAACATACATAGTAGATGACGGCAGAAAAAGACCTACACGGTCCATCCAGTCTGCCCAACAAGATAACTCATATTTGCTACTTTTTGTGTATACTCTACTTTGATTTGTACTTGTGCTCTTCAGGGCACAGACCATATAAGTCTGCCCAACACTATCCCTGCCTCCCAACCACCAGCCCCGCCTCCCAACCACCGGCTCTGGCACAGACCGTACAAGTCTGTCCAGCACTATCCCCGCCTCCCAACCACCAGCCCCGCCTCCCAACCACCGGCTCTGGCACAGACCGTATAAGTCTGCCCTGCACTATCCCCGCCTCCCAACCACCAGCCCCGCCTCCCAACCACCGGCTCTGGCACAGACCGTACAAGTCTGCCCAGCACTATCCCCGCCTCCCAACCACCAGCCCCGCCTCCCAACCACCGGCTCTGGCACAGACCGTACAAGTCTGCTCAGCACTATCCCCGCCTCCCAACCACCAGCCCCGCCTCCCACCACCGGCTCTGGCACAGACCGTACAAGTCTACCCAGCACTATCCCCGCCTCCCAACCACCAGTCCTGCTTCCCACCACCGGCTCTGGCACAGACCGTATAATCTCATGCATATTCATTACTGCACTTGGGACTGTTTAATGATAGTTGGACATCATCGGGTTTGAATGGTTGTATGTTTAATTTATTTATTTTTTGTAACTGTGAATAATGTGTTTGCAATGTTTGTATGCTTATGCAATTATGATAAAATATTACTAAACTGTGGAACAAGTACATATTAAGTTTGTTATTTGGTATATACAAGAACATTTATTAGTCCCTATTGTATGAATATTTAATGCATATTCATTGGAGAAATCCTGAAAACCCCACTGAGTTTGTGGCTCTTGAAGACTGAGGTTGCCCACCCCTGCACTAGAACATTTAGGCGCAAGTTATAAAATATCGCCTAGATGCAGTTAGGTGCCTAAAATCAGATCTTCCAGATTTAACGCAGCACTTTTTCTTTGGGGCTTTTTAACAAAATTTGCAGGTTGTGCACTAATACTCAAATTAGCACAGGACCTGCAATAAATTAACGCAGGAGCATTCACCACCTTCTATTTAGGAGATGCTAGGTGGTCCTACTACTACTACTATTTAGCATTTCTATAGCGCTACAAGGCGTACGCAGCGCTGCACAAACATAGAAGAAAGACAGTCCCTGCTCAAAGAGCTATGTAATAAAAGTAAGCCAAGTATAGGACAATCAAGCCATTGTGACATCACTGATGAGATTGGCTCTTATTGGTGGACTGAGGCATTATGACATCACAATATTAGCTCTGGTTACAAGAGACTACTACTACTACTATTTATCACTTCTATAGCACTACAAGGCATACGCAGCGCTGCACAAACATAGAAGAAAGACAGTCCATGCTCAAAGAGCTTACAATCTAATAGACAAAAAATAAATAAAGTAAGCAAATCAAATCAATTAATGTGAACGGGAAGGAAAAGAGGAGGGTAGGTGGAAGCGAGTGGTTACGAGTCAAAAGCAATGTTAAAGAGGTGGGCTTTCAGTCTAGATTTAAAGGTGGCCAAGGATGGGGCAAGACGTAGGGGCTCAGGAAGTTTATTCCAGGCGTAGGGTGCAGCGAGACAGAAGGCGCGAAGTCTGGAGTTGGCAGTAGTGGAGAAGGGAACAGATAAGAAGGATTTATCCATGGAGCGGAGTGCACGGGAAGGGGTGTAGGGAAGGACGAGTGTGGAGAGATACTGGGGAGCAGCAGAGTGAGCACATTTATAGGTTAGTAGAAGAAGTTTGAACAGGATGCGAAAACGGATAGGGAGCCAGTGAAGGGTCTTGAGGAGAGGGGTAGTATGAGTAAAGCGACCCTGGCGGAAGACGAGACGGGCAGCAGAGTTTTGAACCGACTGGAGGGAGGAGAGGTGACTAAGTGGGAGGCCAGCAAGAAGCAGATTGCAGTAGTCTAAACGAGAGGTGACAAGGGTGTGGATGAGGGTTTTGGTAGAGTGCTCGGAAAGAAAGGGGCGGATTTTACGAATGTTGTAAAGAAAGAAACGACAGGTCTTGGCAATCTGCTGGATATGAGCAGAGAAGGAGAGAGAAGAGTCAAAGATGACCCCAAGGTTTCGAGCTGAGGAGACAGGGAGAATGAGAGAGCCATCAACAGAAATAGAAAACGGGGGGAGCGGGGAGGTGGGTTTGGGGGGGAAATGAGAAGCTCGATTTTGGTCATATTTAATTTCAGGTGGCGTTGAGACATCCAAACAGCAGTGTCAGACAAGCACGCTGAAACTTTGGTTTGGATGCAAGGTGAGATATCAGGGGTAGAAAGGTAGATTTGGGAGTCATCAGCATAGAGATGGTAGGAAAAGCCATGGGATGAGATTAACTCCGCATTATGCAGTTAGCAGGCATTAATTCTAATGTGCTAGCTGGATAGCATGGGAATGCCCACCTTCCGCCCACCTTTTCCAAACACATTTTTATCAAATAGGTAACATGCAGGGTAGCTCTTGCAGGCGGGCAAAATATCAAAAAGCGCTTAAATGCATTTTGTGGCAACCTGTTAGTGTGCATTACCTGTTCATTAACCGCTTGATTCTATAAAAATCGCCACAAATTACACGTGCAATTTTAGGCATACCCCCAATTTGCACGCGCAATTTAATAGACTAACGAGCTAATTAGTGCCAATAATTGGCTTTTCAACAGGCAATTATTGGCACTAATTAGATTGGGACTTATGCGCATAAATGTAGGCTCGGGATCTGTGCGTAAATTTACAGGTGACCCGAGAAAGGGGGCTTAGAAATGGGAGGGTCATATGCTTTTCAGGGTGGATCAGGGGTTTGAGTTACGCACATAATTATAGCGTTTTTGATGCACTTGTTCAGTACTTTCTTGTTGAAAGTTTACCACCTTCTTCACCATGTTTTCAGAACCATTTTATCTTCAAAGGGGATATTTTTGAGATGCTGGCACAGTATTTGTTTTAAGCCTTTTTTTAAGGTTCTTACGGTTTCTTACCTCATTTTTGGTTTTTTTGAGGCTTTTTCAGCCCTTTCTTTGTTTAATGATTTGCAGTAATTATGTATGCGTGATGCCCACAGTGTATATAAACTAGGCTGTCATAGCAAGTTTGTTTTACACTGAACTACAGGCCTCTAGGTTCAAGAAACTGTACATTTGCATCAACCTAGGGAGGAATGGCCTAATGGTTAATGCAGCAGGCTTTGATCCTGGCAACCTGGATTCAATTTCCACTGCAGCTCCTTGTGACCTTGGGCAAGTCACTTAACCCTCCGTTGCCCCAGGTACAGAAAAGCCCCTTAGATTGTGAGCCCTCTAGGGACAGAGAACGTACCTGCTGTCACGGTTGTGCCCATGTTTCATGCTCTCCTTCCTCTCGCCACCTGGTGGCCAGACCTGGTGGCTGCAATGAACTGTCTGGTTATTATCACTCGTTCCAGATTTCAGTGTAGTCCGGTCCGGATCTTCCAGACTGCCAGACTTGCTCTTTTTGTTTGAACCTGTACAGCTCCCGTAGTTGCCTGGTGATTGCTGCAGCTGAGCCTCAGCTGCTGCTGGGCTTATTAGCCATTCTGAAACCTTTCTGCTTTGCCTTTGCATCGCCTAAGGCCCTGAGGTTTGTCGGTGTGCTGTGTGCACGTCTGCCTAGTCTGGTTTTATTGTATTGATTCTTGTCTGTTTCTAGTTAGTCTGTGTGTAGTTTAGTTTAGGGTTACTGTTTGTTTCTTAGTCTTGTTCCTTGGTTGTAGTTCTTTGTGTGGTTCTTAGGTTGTCTGTGTTGTCTGTCTTCAGTGGCTGCTTGCAGCTTTCAGTTCTGTCTTTTGTCTGTCTGTGTTTGTTCCCTGATTCAGTGGCTGCTTGCAGCTTCTAGTCTCTGTCCCCTAGCTTGTCCACTCCCTGCCTTGTGTTGTATTGTCTGTCTGTGAGTCCTAGCCCAGTTTCCTGCCTTTTTGCCCTTGTTCATTCCTTTCCCCTCTGACCCTCAGTCCCAGTGCTGCCTAGCTGATATCCAGTCCTGGCCCTGTCCAATAAGTCCTGCCGGCCGCCTAGAGCCAGGGGCTCAACACCTGGGGAAGGGTGGCTAAGTGCAGGTGAAGTCTCACTGTTTGTCAGAGTTCTGCCTTGCCTCTGGTGTGGGGTGGTTTTGCCTGCTGCTGCCGCTCCTCGGCAGTGGTCCAAGGGCTCATAAACCTAGTTCCTGTTTTGAAAACGTGACACCTGCACATAATGTGTACAGCACTGCGTACATCTAGTAGTGCTATAGAAATGATTAGTAGTAGTAACCTAAGCCTAACTTTAGACAGGTTTTTTTTTCAATAACCTCTGATTTGTTTTTAGGTACTTACTTTGATCTACTTTGCTTTTTACAATGGTTATTTTACCTTTGTGCTGGACCATACTAGATGAGTGCAGTTCATGCCAGCTGGGTAAGCCTCTCTGTTACTGTTTCCTTATCCTCATTTTTAAGAGATGGTTTTAAGTTTACTTTTTAAGATGATCTGGTGTTTTAAAATGTTTCAATTTATAAGTAGTTTTAGATGGATATCAGTACTTTTACATGTCTCATGTTGTTTTTTATTCATGTGTTTGAGAAAGCAGCTTTTAATGATTTGTATATTTGTGTTTGTATTTATGTTTTTAGTTGATACTGCCCCTGACGCAGCTGGTATTTGTTGGCGAAACATGGCCATGTCGAGCACAGATGTTTATTGACCTGGGAGCATTTTTACTTCATTAAAGACTACTTTTTTAAAAATACGATCTGCCTCCTGGTTTTATATTTTCCACATTGGATTTGGTGGCTTCCTTGCCGTGTTGTTTTCTGACGTTAGAAACGGGAGGGTTATGTGCTTTTCGGGGTGGATCAGGGATGTGGTTTTGAGTTATGCATATAATTATAGAATATGTGTGCTCCGCACATAAATTTAGATGCGGGCGTTTGCACCATGTTTTCACGGGTGCAAATGGTGGTGCCTAAATTTACACCCGACCTCTCCGCCAGGGGCGGACTGACCGTTCGGGCAACTGGGCAGTACCCGACAGCCCAGAACTGCCGTTCTCCCCGCCATTCTCCCGTTGTTCTCCCCATTTCCACACACTACTCTCTTGCCGCGGCCACCACTGCATTTTAAAAACCTTGGAATCAGTAGTGCAGCGCCTCACATCTGCCTGCCTGTGAAAGAAGCAGAATGCCTCATCACGGGGCTTTCCCTTACTGCGTCCCGCCCTCCTCTGATGTAACTTCCTATTTCCGTGAGGGCGGGATGCAGTGAGGGAAGGCCTGACGATGAGGCGATCTGCTTCTTTCACAGGCAGGCAGACGTGAGGCACTGCACCGTGGATTCCAAGGTTTTTAAAATGCAGGGGGCCAGGTGGCAGAGAGAAGGGAAATTAGGGTAGGCAGGTGGAGACTGGGTCGGGGGGGGGGGGGGGCTCAGATGGGAGAAGGGGGCTGGAGCTGGAACTAGGTCTGAGAAGGGGGCAGGAGGGAGAATGGGGCCATGCCTGGGGCAGGGGCAGGTGGGTCTGGGGCTGAAAAGGGGGGCAGATGAGAAAATGGGCTGGGGCTGAAAAGAGGGGCCATAATGTAAGGCAGGTGGATGAAGGGGACTGGAACTGGGGGCTGAAAAGAGGGTAGGTGGGATAAGGGGGCTAGTACTGCAACTGGGGGCTGAAAAGGGGCAGGGGCTGAAATTGTGGGGATTAGGGGCTGAACCTGTGGGGCCTGTTGGGAGAAAAGGGCTGGGGCTGAAACTAGGAGCTGAAACTGGGGACTGGTGGGATAGTGGGGCTGGAACTGGGGGGCCGAAAAGGGGGGCAGGTGGGAGAAGTTTGCTGGGGCTGGAACTGGGAGATGAAAAGAGGGGGCAGAGAGAGAGAGAGAGAGAGAGAGAGAGGACAGATCATGGATGGAAGGGATAGATGGGGAGGGAAGACCCTGGATGCTGGATGGAAGGGAAAGGGAGGGCAAATGGAGGATGGAGGGGGCAGAGAGAAAGGGCAGAGAGTGGATGGAACAGAGAGAAAGGGCAGACAGTGGATAGAAGGGAGAGAGAGAGAGCAGACAGTGGTTGGAAGGGGGAGAGACAGATGGCAGACAGGGGCATATGGTTGATCAAAAGGGCAGCGATAGAGGGCAGATGCTAGATGGAAGGGAAAGAGAGGTCAAATAGTGGTTGGAAGGGGCAGAGAGAGAGAGAGAGAGAGAGAGAGAGAGAGAGAGAGAGAGAGAGAGAGAGAGAGAGGGCAGATAGTGGATGGAGGGGACAGAAGAGAGAGGATAGACACTGGATGGCAGGGGCAGGGAGAGAGCGAAGGCAGACACTGGATGGCAAGGAGAGAGTGAAGACAGATGTTGGATGGAAGTGAGGAGAGAGAGGGATAGACGCTGGCAAAAGTTAAGAAGAGATCGAGGAAAGAAGAAACAAGAGACTGGGACCAACACATTTAGAAAAAAGTAAACGGCCGGACAACAAAGGTAGGAAAAATGAATTTTATTTTTAGTTTAGTATAAAGTAGTGTGGTAGCTGTGTTAATAAAGAAAATGGAAATAAGATCATATCTTTATTGGACTAATTTTAATACATTTTTCCTAATGTTTGGAGACCCAACCCTCCTTTCTCATGTCAGAACAGAATACCTTAATAGCAGTATACTGTCCTGACCTGAGGAAAGAGGTTTTGGCCTCTGAAAGCTAACTGGAAAATATATTTGATCCAATAAATTGGTATCATCGTATTTTCCATTTTTTTTTGTTTTATGTGATTGAAATATGTGAGTTTTTGAAATTTGCATCTCCAGGCTGGGGAGTAGCAGCAGCACAGCGGGTAGGAAAGAACTGGGATGGCGGGGGCGTCGGCTGCGGCAGTAGGGGGGCGTCGGGCAGTGGCAATGCAGGAGGCCCAGACCACTCTCAGTCCGTCCCTGCTCTCCGCTTAAGCGCTATTCTATAAACCGCGCCAAACTTGAGGAACGGCTTATAGAATACTGCTTAAGGGGTTTTTTTTGTTCCCGGTGCTCATTTTTTAGGTGTCATTTATAGAATTTACCTCTAAGGGCTTATAATGCTCTTTAGTAAAAAGGATCTAAAGGAAGAAGCATAAATCCTTTGAATATCGGGCTCTACTTCTTTAGGGCAATGAAAACAAAAGCTAGTTTTGCAATATTGGTAGCTCGGCTCTGAAAAAGAGGAAAAATCCAAAGGCTGGCTAGCAATGCACACATCAAAACTAAGAAGGATGATTTGCCAGAGGGAATGTGATAAGGCTTTAATGTGAAAGGATGATCCAGGAAGACTTCAGTGAAAGAAAGTCAACATCTTAAATCTTCCCTCATCAGTGTAGAGACAAATGCCCTCGGCAAATCTGCAGCTGCAGAATTTGCTTACTGCTATGGAATCTGTTCTCAGCCACGTAATCTCTCTTTTAACATCTTTTTTTTTCTTCTCAAAATGGTATTCCTTTACATTCATAATTGAGGGGGGTCCTTTTACGAAGCTGCGGCAAAAGGGGGCCTGCACTGCAGCGGGTAAAAGGCAGGTCTTTGTTTTTTTTCAAGAAATGGCCGTGCGTCAAGTGAAGTACTTGCCGGGTGGCCATTTCGGGGGGGGGGGGGGGGGGACACACACACACACACACTTACCACCGTCCATTGAGGTGGCGGTAAGGGCTCCTGTACTAAACTGGCAGTAACCGGCCAGTGATTACTGCCAGGTACACACTGGCACTACAAAAATTGAAATATTTTTTTCAGCACCGGAAATGACATGTGCTGGAGGAGGGAACTACTGCCGGGCTGTTGCTGCAGCCCAGCGGTACTTCCCTTTTAGCGAGCGGTAAGACCGCATTGGGCTTACCGCCGCTTCATAGACGGCCCCTGAAAGAGGAGAAACAGCACATGACTGAAATTCATAGCAACACAGAAAATGACAGCAGATGAAAAATCCAGCATGGTCCATCCAGTTTGCCCTGGGAGGTGGCTAGCATTGTAACAGCAGCTCCATGTAAGTTGCCTCCCTTCTTTTCCATGGTTTAGGGTGGTGATTACGCTTCTATGACAGTTAATTCCCCCTATATATAATTTTTTTTGAAATGTGAAAGCCATTTCAGTTTCCTTTGAATGGAATCGCTCTATATGTTGGTTCTATTCTCTTGCTATATAGGGATCTTCTGTGTTTATCCCACACCTTTCTGAATTCTGTCATTGCTTTTGTCTGCCAGAAGAAAGAAGGGGGCCCAATACTTCCACAAATGAAACAGGAATATCAAAACACACAAGGGTGGAAGAAAGCCAAATCCAAGGAAAGACCAGTCCCGAAGACACGATAAGTAAGAGAACCAAAATAAAGTTTATTGGGACCCTACACGGTCCGTGTTTTGGCTACAAAGCCTTCATCAGGGGTCTAAAACATAAAATCAAATAGTTTAAGAACATAAAAACATAAAAATGAAAAACTTTTCATCTAAATTTTACCATATATAGGTTATGAAACGTGACATATATAGAACGCTCTTACTACCGTGTCATCAGGACTGGTCTTTCCTTGGGTTTGTCGTTCTTCCACCCTTGTGTGTTTTGATGTTGCTTTTTGTCTGCACCAGCTCCACTGGGAGGCCATTCCAGGCATCTTCCATCCTTTCAGTTAAAAAGCATTTCCTGATGAAAATGGCAGAGCCAGTGGTGGGAGGTGGGGCTGGTGGTTGGGAGGCGGGGATAGTGTTGGGCAGACTTATACGGTCTGTGCCGGGGCTGGTGGTTGGGAGGCGGGGAAAATGCTGGGCAGACTTATACGATCTGTGCCAGAGCTGGTGGTGGGAGGCGGGGCTGGTGGTTGGGAGGCGGGGATAGTGCTGGGCAGACTTATACGGTCTGTGCCAGAGCCGGTGGTGGGAGGCGGGGCTGGTGGTTGGGAGGCGGGGATAGTGCTGGGCAGACTTGTACGGTCTGTGCCAGAGCTGGTGGTTGGGAGGAGGGGCTGGTGGTTGGGAGGCGGGGATAGTGCTGGGCAGACTTGTACGGTCTGTGCCCTGAAGAGGACAGGTACAAATCAAGGTAGGGTATACACAAAAAGTAGCACATATGAGTTTATCTTGTTGGGCAGACTGGATGGACAGTGCAGGTCTTTTTCTGCCCTCATCTACTATGTTACTATGTTGCTATGATGTTGCTCTTAAGTTTTTGCAGCTTCATTTCATGCCCCCTAGCTTTATAGCTTACTATCTTTGTAAATGTTTTGCTTGTTCATTAATATCTTTTAAGTATTTAAACATCAGTATAATATCTCTCCTGTTTTCCTTGCCTCTAGGGCAGGGGTTCTCAACCCAGTCCTCAGACACATCCAGCCAGTCAGATTTTCAGGATATCCACAATGAATATGCATGAGATAAATTTGCATACAGTGGAGGTGGTCCATGCAAATGTCTTCAAGTCTCTTCTGATGCAGACATTGTCCCATTTTGGGCACTTTCCTATGAACCATTTCAAGTCTCTTTGAATGACGTTTTATGATCCTAGTATGATACAGCCTCCAAAAGTAAACACAATATTCCAAGTGAGGTCTCATCAGTGACTTACACAGGGGCATTATCACCACCTTCTTTCAGCTGGTTATTCCTATCTCTGCAGCCAAGTATATTTCTTGCTTTGGGCATCATTTGTCACATTGTTTTGCCACCTTGAGATTCCCAGACACTATCACCCCAAAGTCTCAGTCATGGTCCATGCATAAAATGTATTGTACTGTTTTGAGATCTTGCCAGGTACTTGTAATCTAAATTAGCCACTGTTGGAAACAGGATGCGGGGCTTGATGGACCTTGGGTCTGTCCCAGTATGGCAACACTTATGTACTTATATCAACCTGTCGCCTACTATTATATACAACTACTTTGGATTTCTGCACTCCATCACTCTGTACTTCCTTACATGAAATATTTATTACTTACTATGAATTTTTGTATCATATAACATTGAGGTTATATACAGAAATAGCCCCAGGAAATACAGTGTTAAATATAATGAATGGGAGGTGTGAGTGGCATGTGTGAGGTTCAAGTGATTATTTTTAAGGTCTACACTAATTATGTTTATTATTATTATTATTTGGATTTTGCTCACACCTTTTTCAGTAGTAGCTCAAGGTGAGTTCTGGAGTATATTGTAGTGATAGATTTATTGCCAAGCACTAGACCAATATTCACATTTTAGTAGATTGCTTCTCATGTTGTCTGAACTCGTGAGGATCCCACTCTGTTTGTTCAGTTCACAAAAAGTGAAAGGTTTGTTCCTTCCAACTCTTTTTAATATCACTCACAAAGATACTGAACAGAGTTACATAAGAACATAAGTGTTGCCATACCCGGACAGACTAAAGGTCCATCGAGCCCAGTATCCTGCTTCTAACAGTGGCCAATCCAGATCACAAGTACCTGGCAAAATCCCAGAGCAGTAAAACAAATTTTACACTGCTTATCCTAGGCATAAGCAGTGGATTTTCCCCAAGTCCATCCTAATAGTGACTTATGGAATTTTCTTTTAGGAAATTAGCCAAACCTTTTTTTAAATCCTGCTAAGCTAACTGCTTTTACCACATTCTCTGGCAATGAATTCCAGAGTTTAATTACTCATTGAGTGAAGAAATATTTTCTCTGATTTGTTTTAAATTTACTACTTAGTAGCTTCATTGTGTACCTCATAGTAACGTGGAGGGGCATTTTTGAAAGAAACATCTAAATCAGAATTTGGACGTTTTACAAACAGGAAAGAAGGTCATTTTTGAAAAAGATGGATATCTATCTTTAGCGTTCGAAAATACTATGGACGCCCTGTGATTTGGATGTTTTGTGATTTGGACGTTTTTGTTTTTCGGCCATTTTCGAAACCCCCCCCCCCCCCCCCAAAACGCCCAAGTGTAAAACGTCCAAAATCAAGCCATTGGGATGTAGGAGGAACCAGCATTTTTAGTAGACTGGTCCCCCTGACATCACAGGACATCAATAGGGCACCCTAGGGGGCACTTAAGTGCACTTCATAAAATGCTCCCAGGTACATATCTGACCATTGCTCCCTTACTTTGTCTGCTGAGCCCCCCAAAACCCACTACTACCAACTGTACACCACTACCATAGCCCTTACGGGTGAAGGGGGAACCTATATGTGGGTACAGTGGGTTCCTGGTAAGTTTTGGAGGGCTCGCAGTTTCCTCCACAATTGTAACAGGTAGGGAGAGGTGGGAGGCTGGGTCCACCTGTCTGCAGTGCACTGTACCCACTACTAGACTACTCCAGGGACCTGCATGCTATTCTGATGGACCTGAGTATAACATCTGAGGGTGGCACAGAGGCTGGCAAGTAATGTTTTTCATCACATTTTTAAGGGGTGGGAGGGGGTTAGTGACCACTGGGGGAGTAAGGGGAGGTCATCCCTGATTCCCTTCAGTGGTCATCTGGCCATTTGGGGCACCTTTTTGTGCCTTATTCGTAATAAAAACAGGTCTAGCTCAAAACATTTAAGTTTTAATCCTGCACGTTTTTGCTTTGTTCCATTATGGCTGAAAGACGTCCAAGTCTTAGGAACGCCCAAGTCCCACCTTGACCACACCCCTGGCATGCCCCCTTGAGATTTGGACGTCCTTCTGACGGACTTCAGAGAAAGACATCCAAAAAGCGGTTTCGATAATACTGATTTGGACGTTTCTGTAAGATAAACGTCCAAATGCTGACATGTCACTTTTTGGACGTCTTATCTCTTTTCAAAATGAGCCCGATAGTAACATAGTAAATGACGGCAGATAAAGACCTGTACGGTCCATCCAGTCTGCCTCCTAGTCCTAGCATCTTTGGAAAGAGTAAACAAGCAATTCACATCTACCCATTCTAGTCCACTCAGTATTTCATAGACCTCTATCATATCTCCCCTCTGCCGTCTCTTCTCCAAGCTGAAGATCCCTAGCTGCTTGTAATGGATTTTAAAGATTGTTTTTCAACTCTGTCTTGAACGACTAGTGCACTCGGGTCTGTATTAGAAGTAATTCTGTTTAAACATGATTGTTTAAGTATTACCTTAAAGGACTGCTTCTCAATCCTGCTTTTGTCTGATAATGACCAAAAGTAACTTTTCTTGTAAATACAAAGAAAACAGGCTGGAATGTTCTTGAAGCCAGCTTGTGCAGGGCAGGGGGGCGGGGGATGCAGGATGTGCTTGAGGTTCAGGAGGAAAACCACCTGCCCAGTGTTTTTTGTTGTCTGAAACTGAGAGCATGTGACTGCACTTTCCTGTTCATTCTGGCAATTTTCCTCTGCTCTGAACTCTCTATAAAGGAGGTCATGCTGCGGTGAGAGCTTTGAGGTCATCTGCATGCAGACGTGCTGTGCAGAAGTAGAGATCAATGGATCCGTTCCTGTGTTCAGACTTCAAGTTCTCGCTGGACCTGGCTTCCCCAGCTGATGATAAGAGCCTGAAATTCCTGACCAGTGATGATTGTATGTATATAATGTATTGTTTCTTTTCCTGGTCTAATAGATGCAAAGACCAGTGATGTAATGATTGTTTATAATCATTGTGTTTGCTCCTTTCCTGGTCTAAAAAACTCTTTGCATTTGCTTAGATGTAGAGACCAGTGATGTAATGATTGTTTATAATCATTGTGTTTGCTTCTTTTCCTGGTCTAAGAACTCTTTGCATTGCTTAGATGTAGAGGCCAGTGATGTAATAATCAATAATGTAACCATTGTGTTTATAGAGCTAATCTCTCTATATAAAAGGCAACCCCAACGTTCTGAAGCCTCCACGGAAGTTGAGGCGCCCGAGATATCCGGTGTGCCCTGGAGTGTCTGCACCGCCCTCGCGAGGCGAACACGAACCCCGAACAACGCAAATAGCTCGGAGGGACAGAGGGAGGGTCTGCACCGCCCTCGCGTCAAAATGTCATGACGTCGAGGGCAGAGCTATAACACTCGGAGGGCCAAAACGCGATGCGAACGCCAACCCCCAACAAGGCAAGTAGCTCGGAGGGAGGGGGCCCCTTGCTAGCGCCCGTTTCATTGCGCTCAGAAACGGGCATTTTTTCCTAGTTACTCTAATAAAGGTTTCATTTACTTATCACAAATCCAAAATAATCCACGGTAATCATTGAGCAGTCTGTGTTAGTGGGACAGGCTGTAAATCCATAGCGGTACACTGCTTTAACCTTTCCTCAGAGGGAAGTCGTCCCATCCCGTTTATCATTTTGTCGCCCTTCTCTGTTCCTTTTCTAATTCCAGGACCGATCCTTGAAGCACTCCACTACTCACCTTTCCTTTGATTGAATTCCATTTACCATCACTCTCTGTCAGTGAACGAGATTCTAATCTATTTTACCAGTAGAGGCCCTTATTTCAGGCTGCTCAGTTTATTCACGAACCACTTATGAGGATCAATAGCAAAGGCTTTGCTGAAATCCAAGTAGACCACATTCAGCACATGCCTTGGGCTTTAGTTGTCCAGTCATAAAATTCAATCAGAATGCTTTGGTTCAACCCTCTTTTGGTAAAACCATGATGCCTCAGGTCCTGCAACCCAGTGGATTGTAGAAATTTCACTACTGTTTCCCTCTGTTGCAATCTTCATCAATCTTTAAGAATTCTTCAAGAAAATGGCAGAATTCTTAAAGCCTGTCACAGACAGAACAGAACAGATATAAACACACTGGCATTCCTATGTTGGCTGCCACCCGGGATGGATCACCGCTGCGTACCCCACCGGCGCATCACCTCTCCCTGGCACATCGCCTCCACCCCCCCCCCCCCCCCGGCGGATCACCTCCATCTCCCCTGGTGCATCACCTCCTGGGGTGCAGGGAGCAGTCACGCGGCTGTCAGCTCCGCCGGTTCCCTGCCCCGGAACAGGAAGTAACGTCAGAGAGAGCAGGAAACTTGCGGAGCCGACAGCAGTGTGGACCACTCCCACTGCCCCGCCCTTTATATGCCACTGCACACTGGGCCAGATTCTATAAATGGTATTAAGCCATTTAGATTACTGCAACGGAATTTATGCAGGTTGTAAAGAACAACTAACTAAGAAACTTCAGACCGCACAGAATACAGTAGCTAGACTGATATTCGGAAAATCAAAATTTGAAAGTGCCAAACCCCTTAGTGAAAACCTGCACTGGCTTCCCACCAAGGAACGTATTGCCTTCAAGGTTTGCACCCTGGTCCACAGGATTATTTACGGCGAAGTTCCTGGATACATGTTGAACCTTATAGATCTACCACCCAGAAACAGCACCAGTCTATCCCGAACTTACTTAAATTTGCATTGTCCAGACTGCAATGGACTTAGATACAAATCAATTTATGCATCCAGTTTTTCTTACATAAGTACACAACTGTGGAACGCTTTGCCCAGAACCGTGAAATCGATCCACAACCATCTTAACTTCAGGAAGTCACTGAAAACCAACTTGTTTAAGAAGGCCTACCCCCCCCCCCCCCGACCCAAATTAACTTTCTACTTCCTGAGACACAGCAAAACTATGGACCATATTGGACTTTTATCACCACCCCCTCTTTATTTCTTTGTTGCTTTTATTTATGTTTCTTATATGCCTAATACTATATTGTGTATTTGTATTTTACCGAACCGGAGGCTGCCTCTACGGTATTGTGTAAGCCACATTGAGCCTGCAACTAAGTGGGAAAATGTGGGGTATAAATGTGTTAAAAAAAGTAAATAAATGGCGTGAAAATTCAGCTCTCATGCTATAACACATTCGGCATGCAACTTTGGGCACGAGTACTCCACTTACAGTGGAGGAGTGGCCTAGTGGTTAGGGTGGTGGACTTTGGTCCTGGGGAACTGAGGAACTGAGTTCAATTCCCACTTCAGGCACAGGCAGCTCCTTGTGATTCTGGGCAAGTCACTTAACCCTCCATTGCCCCATGTAAGCCACATTGAGCCTGCCATGAGTGAGAAAGCGCAGGGTATAAATGTAACAAAAATAAGATACTATTGGAGATTCTACATGGAATGTTGCTACTATTGGAGATTCTACATGGAATGTTACTATTCCACTAGCAACATTCCAACATTCCATGTAGAAGCCTGCGCGGCCACATTGGTGATCTGCAAGGGCCGACTTCTACATGGAATGTTGCTAGTGGAATAGCAACATTCCATGTAGAATCTCAAATAGTAGCAACAGTGGAGGAGTGGCCTAGTGGTTAGGGTGAGGAACTCTGGTCCTGAGGAACTGAGTTTGATTCCCACTTCAGGCACAGGCAGCTCCTTGTGACTCTGGGCAAGTCACTTAACCTTCCATTGCCCCATGTAAGCCGCATTGAGCCTGCCATGAGTGGGAAAGCGCGGGGTACAAATGTAACAAAAATAAAATAGATACTATTGGAGATTCTACATGGAATGTTGCTACTATTGGAGATTCTACTGGAATGTTGCTATTCCATTAGCAACATTCCATGTAGAAGGCTGAGTAGGCTTCTGTTTCTGTGAGTCTGACGTCTTGCATGTACGTGCAGGATGTCAGACACACAGAAGCAGAAGCCTGCGTGGCCACATTGGTGATCTGCAAGGGCCGACTTCTTGTGACTCAGGGCAAGTCACTTAACCCTCCATTGCCCCTTGTAAGCCGCATTGAGCCTGCCATGAGTGGGAAAGCGCAGGGTATAAATGTAACAAAAATAAGATACTATTGGAGATTCTACATGGAATGTTGCTACTATTGGAGATTCTACATGGAATGTTACTATTCCACTAGCAACATTCCAACATTCCATGTAGAAGGCTGCGCAGGCTTCTGTTTCTGTGAGTCTGACGTCCTGCACGTACGTGCAGGACGTCAGACTCATAGAAGCAGAAGCCTGCGCGGCCACATTGGTGATCTGCAAGGGCCGACTTGTAGTGGAATAGCAACATTCCATGTAGAATCTCAAATAGTAACAACAGTGGAGGAGTGGCCTAGTGGTTAGGGTGAGGAACTCTGGTCCTGGGGAACTGAGGAACTGAGTTTGATTCCCACTTCAGGCACAGGCAGCTCCTTGTGACTCTGGGCAAGTCACTTAACCCTCCATTGGCCCATGTAAGCCGCATTGAGCCTGCCATGAGTGGGAAAGCGCAGGGTACAAATGTAACAAAAATAAAAAATAAATGCCAGTTGAAACCTGGTGTAAATCCTGGCGTGCAAATTGGGCGCAGATCCTCGCTATTCTGTAACACTGTGTGCATCTTTTGGGAACAAACCTGACCCGCCCATGCCCCTCCTATGACCACAGCCCATTTTGAGTTGACCGCAATCCAATTTAGGTGCCCATTGTTACAGATTAGCTCAAATCATAATTAGTGCCAATTAAGTGCTTATTAGCACCAATAAAATCATTGGAGACCATTAACTAATTATTTTGGGATTCATGCCCCATTTTGGGTGCCCTTTATAGAATCTGGCGGACCGTGTAGAGCGATCAATCACGATTATTTTAATGAAGTGCAAAATCCCTAGGTTAAAGGATTGTACTAACAAATGAAGGGGGAGGGGGGGGAGTGGGTCTTTTACTATAGGCTAGCTCGAGTTATCTGCAGTAGGTCCCATTTTATTCCTATGGGCCCTGCTGTAGATAACTCGAGCTAATATTTCATTTATTTATTTATTTCTGAATTTATAGCCCACATTTTCCCACCTCTTTGCAGGCTCAATGTGGCTTACAAATACCGTAGTGGCGATCGCCATTTCCGGAATAGAAACACAAAGTAATATTCCAGTAATTGTTTAGAAAGTACACAATAAAATTAGAAGAAAATAGATGAACAATTCATTTCAGGTATTTGAGAACAAAGGTAGTGAAAACCGTCCAATAATAACAAAGCGATAAGTAACCCCCAAAAAAGAATAGTTCAATGTTAACTAATTCTGGTACAGTATTGATGCCATTTTTTTAAAGAAGGATCCTTTTGATGTCTCTTCGAACAGGTTAGTCTTTAATAGTTTCCGGAAGGCTGCCAAGTCTTGTGTTGTTTTTATGGCATTCGGCAGTGCATTCCAAAGTTGCGTGCAGATGTAGGAGAATATTTAGTAAAAGACCCCCCCCGAAGTATATGAAGGAAAAACAGGATTTAAATTTAAGCATTAAATTGTCTAGTCAACGTGAGTGCTTAATCTGTAATATTGGATTACAGTCGATATGCCAAGGCAATCTGCTTTTGTTGGGGGGGGGGGAATTGCTTTTTCAACAGTATATTAAGCAACTTTCCGTCCAGGGAGAGCATTTAAAGCAGATCAAAGAAGCTCTAATTAGATTATCTATAAATAGTTAAGTAGCTGTAACAGCATGTTTTTCTTTATCTAGTCGTTAAATATAACATTTTCTTTCCGTTTGCAACATCTCACACTGCAGCCAGGTTACCGAATTTAGGTCTTCTTTTACAAAGCCACAGTAGCAATTCCTGCCTGGCAAATGAGAGGAAGCCCGTAGGAACTGAATGGGCTTCCTCTCATTTGCCACACCGGGATAATCGGTAGCTCAGCTTTGTAAAAGAAGCCCTAAACATTTTGAGGTCTTAAAATTAAATTCCCTCAAACTTTCACCTAAAACTAGTGTCCTTTGCCTAATTAACCTTTGAAGTTTCATAGGAAGGTTTGATATTTTATTTATTTCAAAAAAAATGTATAGCCCTCATTATCCCTAAACCTACGCACGTTACAAAATCACACACATAAAAATGGTAAAATAATAAGAAATCGGCCTAGTGGTTAGGGTGGTGGACTTTGGTCCTGGGGAACTGAGGAACTGAGTTTGATTCCCACTTCAGGCACAGGCAGCTCCTTGTGACTCTGGGCAAGTCACTTAACCCTCCATTGCCCCATGTAAGCTGCATTGAGCCTGCCATGAGTGGGAAAGCGCAGGGTACAAATGTAACAAAAATAAAATAGATACTATTGGAGATTCTACATGGAATGTTGCTACTATTGGAGATTCTACATGGAATGTTGCTACTATTGGAGATTCTACATGGAATGTTGCTGTTCCACTAGCAACATTCCATGTAGAAGGCTGCGTAGGCTTCTGTTTCTGTGAGTCTGATGTCCTACTACTACTACTATTTAGCATTTCTATAGCGCTACAAGGCGTACGCAGCGCTGTACAAACATAGAAGAAAGACAGTCCCTGCTCAAAGAGCTTACAATCTAATAGACAAAAAATAAATAAAGTAAGCAAATCAATTAATGTGAACGGGAAGGAAGAGAGGAGGGTAGGTGGAGGCGAGTGGTTACAAGTGGTTACGAGTCAAAAGCAATGTTAAAGAGGTGGGCTTTCAGTCTAGATTTAAAGGTGGCCAAGGATGGGGCAAGACGTAGGGGCTCAGGAAGTTTATTCCAGGCGTAGGGTGCAGCAAGACAGAAGGCGCGAAGTCTGGAGTTGGCAGTAGTGGAGAAGGGAACAGATAAGAAGGATTTATCCATGGAGCGGACTGCACGGGAAGGGGTGTAGGGTGTAGGGGTGTAGGGTGTACGTCCTGCACATACATGCAAGACGTCAGACTCACAGAAGCAGAAGCCTACGCGGCCACATTGGTGATCTGCAAGGGCCGACTTCTACATGGAATGTTGCTATTCTAGCAACATTCCATGTAGAATCTCAAATAGTAGCAACAGTGGAGGAGTGGCCTAGTGGTTAGCGTGGTGGACTTTGGTCCTGGGGAACTGAGTTCGATTCCCACTTCAGGCACAGGCAGCTCCTTGTGACTCTGGGCAAGTCACTTAACCCTCCATTGCCCCATGTAAGCCGCATTGAGTCTGCCATGAGTGGGAAAGTGCGAGGTAAAAATGTAATAAAAATAAAAAATCATTCAGGATACTAACACAGTCCATATATTTGCACTTATGTGTGTAAATAATGTCATAAATTGCATTTACGTATGTATGTGCTATAGCACAATAGTTGCGTGGGGTTGGATTCAGTAAATTGCATCGAAAAATAGCTGCCAAGGAAAATAATAAAGGGGATGGGATGACTTCCCTATGAGGAAAGGCTAAAGCGGCTAGGGCTCTTCAGCTTGGAGAAAAGGCAGCTGAGGAGAGATATGATAGAGGTCTATAAAATAATGAGTGGAGTTGAACGGGTAGATGTGAAGCGTCTGTTTACACTTTCCAAAACTACTAGGACTAGGGGGCATACGATGAAGCTACAATGTAGTAAATTTAAAATGAATCATTCACTCAATGTGTAATTAAACTCTGGAATTCGTTGCCAGAGAATGTGGTAAAGGCAGTTAGCTTAGCGG
This sequence comes from Microcaecilia unicolor, assembly GCF_901765095.1. Lineage (NCBI taxonomy): Eukaryota > Metazoa > Chordata > Amphibia > Gymnophiona > Siphonopidae > Microcaecilia > Microcaecilia unicolor. Next base: position 505,969,953 of record NC_044033.1, on the reverse strand, counting down.
AGTTTAAAAAAGGTATGGACGGCTTCCTAAAGGAAAAGTCCATAGACCGTTATTAAATGGACTTGGGGAAAATCCACTATTTCTGGGATAAGCAGTATAAAATGTTTTGTACATTTTTGGGATCTTACCAGGTATTTGTGACCTGGATTGGCCACTGTTGGAAACAGGATGCTGGGCTCGATGGACCTTTGGTCTTTCCCAGTATGGCAATGCTTATGTACTTATGTACTCTTGGATGAGCACCCTTTATAGAATAGTGTCTAGCGGGGATTCGCGCATCCAACTTTGGGCACGAGCAGAAGCGTAACCAGGTTGAGGGTGGGGGGAATGGACAGCGGACTGCCGATGATGCTAGCGCTTATTTTAAATGTGACAGATCACGTCAAAAATAGGCGCTGGTGCCGTCGGAAGTCCGTTTGGGGAAGCACGCGCTCCCCTGGTGACCCCCCCCTAAGTATGCCTCTGGGCGCAAGGACTTACACCAACTGAAACCTGGTGTAAATCAAGGCACACAAACTGGGTGCGGATCCCTGGAATTCTGTAACACTGACCACATCTTTTGTGAATGCCCCTTCCATGGCCACGCCCCCTTCTGGATTGCACACAAGAGGATTTGGGCACGGATCTTTATAGAATTGCACGCAACCAGACCAGTTTAAAGCCAATTATCGATTGTTAACGACTCATTATTGAATTTATTTGCATGTGGATCTCAGGATTGCGCACAAATTTGGGCACCCAGCTTTGAATCCAGGGGATTGTGCGTAGCAGTAAATGGGCTGTACCAGTGGGTGGTGCACAGGCCTCATGTGCGTTTTGCCTAGCAACATGCACACCTCATAGAATAGTATCAGATGTACGCATTGCAAAGCGCATTTACGCACTCAGCTGCCCTCAGCTGACATAGCGCACAACTTAATTGGTTAACAAGCCAATCGGCACCAATAATTGGCCACTAACAAACAATTATCAGAACTAATTGGCACTAATTAGAATTTATGTTCAACTTTCTAAGCAGATCTCAAAAGGGGTTGTGGCCATGGGAGGGGCATGGCTGGGTCGTGGGCATTCCTAAAAATTATATACACTGTTATAGAATATACCTGATCTGCACCTAAGTTAGTTGTGGGCATTTACACCAAGTTTGAGTTGCCAGCCTAAATTTTAGTTGTGGGGGCAGGTGCTATCCCTTAGAGCCTATATAGTGCACTTAGATTTAGGTGTCAAAATTGGCACAGATTCTATACCACCGCGCATTGTGTCCAGGGAGGGGTAATTTATATTGTATTTGGACTCCTAATCATTTTGAAATATTTGTCCCTATAGCCCAATAGAAATCAAACAAAATAAAACATGGAAAAGAAAATAATATGATACCTTTTTATTGGACATAACTTAATACATTTCTTGATTAGCTTTCGAAGGTTGCCCTTCTTCGTCAGATCGTAAATAAAAGCTAATCAAGAAATGTATTAAGTTATGTCCAATAAAAAGGTATCATATTTTTTTTTAATTACATTTGTACCCCGTGCTTTTCCACTCATGGCAGGTTCAATGTGGCTTAGATAGGGCAATGGAGGGTTAAGTGACTTGCCCAGAGTCACAAGGCTGTGCCTGAAGTGGGAATTGAACTCAGTTCCTCAGGACCAAAGTCTACCACCCTAACCACTAGGCCACTCCTCCACTATTGCTGCTATTTGAGATTCTACATGGAATGTTGCTATTCCACTAGCAACATTCCATGTAGAAGTCGGCCCTTGCAGATCACCAATGTGGCCGCGCAGGCTTCTGCTTCTTTGAGTCTGACGTCCTGCACGTACGTGCAGGACGTCAGACTCACAGAAACAGAAGCCTGTGCAGCCTTCTACATGGAATGTTGCTAGTGGAATAGCAACATTCCATGTAGAATCTCCAATAGTAGCAACATTCCATGTAGAATCTCCAATAGTATCTATTTTATTTTTGTTACATTTGTACTCTGCGCTTTCCCACTCATGGCAGGCTCAATGCGGCTTACATGGGGCAATGGAGGGTTAAGTGACTTGCCCAGAGTCACAAGGAGCTGCCTGTGCCTGAAGTGGGAATCCAACTCAGTTCCCCAGGACCAGAGTCCACCACCCTAACCACTAGGCCACTCCTCCAACCCATTTTCTTTTCCTTGTTTTATTTTGTTTGATTTCTATTGATAACTTTTAAGAGTGGACTAACACGGCTACCACACCTCTCTCCCTATAGCCCAGGAAGCACAGGGAATTTTTGTGAGGCAGCACGAGGATGCTACCATTATTTTTGTGGTAGGGGATCAAGAAAGCTCCAATTCTGTCCTCAGGTCCAGTCCAACAAGAAGGCAGAAACCGATGGCTTTCAAGTTTAGGTTGAAAGTAGGTAAATCAATGCAGAAAAGAAACTACAGAATTAGATGTCTTACAGCCTGTTCCACCTCAGATTCTCATTTGCTGTTAACAGGTTTGTTGTTATGTTCTCAATCATAATTTTCAAGCCACATTGAGAAGCAAGAAACCTATTGATGGAAACACATGTGATAATTGAGCTTTGAAGTTCTTATCTTTGTTTCAAGTGATTATGTCTGCTTGCTCTCTCCCCTGCTGGATGGCAGCAGATACTCAGATTTTTCCTCTTCTGAAGAAGTTTTTAATACTAGAAATCCATGTATGTAAAAATCAGTAGCAAAGCCAGCATTAGGGAACTCATTCCCAGGCCCAGTCAAACTGAAGACTCCTTCGCATACCTTCGCCTTTAGGAAGCATGTAAAAGCAGATTTTTTAAAACAAGCATTTCCAGATTTTTAACTCCCTAAACATGGTGCTTATGATATGGATTACTCAAACAGTATGGGGGTAATTACGTAAAGCGGGTGATTACATTTACAATCCTGAGCCGGTACGTCAAGCTCCACCTCTGGCAGTCTTCAAATCTAAGCTAAAAGCCCACTTCATTAATTATTTTATAGACCTCTATCATATCGCCCCTCAGCCGCCTTTTCTCCAAGCTGAAGAGCCCCGGCCGCTTTAGCCTTTCTTCATAGGGAAGTCGTTCCATCCCCCTAATCATCTTTGTCGCCCTTCTCTGCACCTTTTCCAATTCCACTATATCTTTTTTGAGGTGCGGCAACCAGAATTGAACACAATACTCTAGGTGCAGTCGCACCATGGACCGATACAGTGGCATTATAATATCCTCATTTTTGTTTTCCATCCCTTTCCTAATAATACCTAACATTCTATTTGCTTTCTTAGCTGCAGCAGCACACTGAGCAGACGGTTTCAACGTATCATCAACGACGACACCCAGATCCCTTTCTCGTTCCGTGACTCCTAACGCTGAACATTGCATGATGTAGCTATAGTTCGGGTTCCTCTTTCCCCCATGCCTAAATTTACACGTGTATGTTCCAATTAAATCTAATTAGCGTCAATAATTGCTTGCTAAAAAGCCAATTATTGGTGCTAATAAGCTCATGATTCAGTTAAATTGCTCACGCAAGCTGGGTGCGTTCACCATTTTTGCTGACTTTTATAGAAATAGGGGATTAGTGTACATCACCCCAGCACCTAACTCTGGGTGCCGTTTCTACCCCCAAACTGGTGCCTAATCTTAGGTGCCAAGTCATAGAATGAAGGGGGTTAATTTTTAAAGGTGTGCTACAAAGCCTAATGCATGCTAATAAATGCACGCCCTTAATATCAAATCCACTGAACAAACACATTGTGTTCTATAAATATGTATATGAAACCACTGAAGATCAATCGCACTCTCAAATGCAACTTAGAGGCGAGTATTGATGGAACAACCTCCCTGTGGACAGGTTTTATTGTAGTTCTGTGCAATTGAAAGGCAAACTAGTACTGTTCAGTCAAAAGTGGTCTAAGGGTCTAAACTTTATAATGACTCAGCCAGTCGGGAAACGATCACTATTATCGATCTCTTCCTGGACCTGGCGTGCTGCACAAGTAGGCCTATCAGCTAGAACAGATTCTGAATGACTGATAGTGTCACTCCTGTTCAATAGGAAAATTTAAAAACCCGCAGCTATTCTGTGCAACCTTTAGTAATGCCTCTGTTCTGCTTATCGTTCTGCAATCAATAGCAGCAGCCAGAACAACAACAAAAAAAAATGAATAAAAATTGAGAAAAGAACAAAATATTGGGAGGGAGCGTTTTTATACACGGTATTTACATGACCGCTTTGTGCCCGTTTCATGCCTCCCCTTGAGGTCACACTCTATGATAACCTGCACCTAAAAAGAAACCACTTTCTATTCCAGTCCAACTAGTTCAGAAATCTCATTCTTTTCTTGTTAATCACCTATTCTACCTATCCTATCTTTTAGTTCCAACTTCTTTAAGACTCTCTCCTGCAGCTGTTTCACTCTCTTAGAAGTTTTAGCCATCAAATGTAACTTCACTTAGATTCACCTCTCCTTCCTTCTCCCCCCTTTCCCTTAGACAGAGCCAAGCAAAATTCACAACCAAGAAAATGTTCTACTCAATGTGGAAACTCAAACGCATGAAACAATTCTTCCCGAGGGAAACATTTTGCAACCTGATACAATCAATGGTACTAAGCCATGCAGACTATTGCAATGGCATTTATGAGGGATGCAAAGAGCAAACCCTAAAGAAACTTCAGACCGCTCAAAACACGGCAGCAAGACTCATTTTCGGAAAAACAAGATTTGAAAGCACAAAATCCCTCCGCGAAAAACAACACTGGCTCCCAATCAAAGAGCGCATTACCTTCAAAATCTGCACTATGGTTCACAAAATTATCTACGGTGAAGCACCGGGATACGTGACAGAACTGATCGACCTACCAACAAGAAACGCATCCGAATCAACAGGAATGTACCTAAATCTCCACTACCCAAGCTGCAAAGGACTCAAATACAAATCAACTTACGCATCCAGTTTTTCATACATCAGCACACAGCTGTAGAACGCACTACCAAAAGACCTGAAAACCACATATGACCACTTACACCTCAGAAAATCACTTAAGACCCACCTGTTTAAAAAGGCATACCCTACCGACCCAACGTAAACGCCTGATATCAGCGACACAACAACACTAAAGTTCGTAATGGCCATCACACAACTCTTCATCTGTATGATCCCTTATGAGGTCCTACCACATGAACCTTATCCTTCCACAACATCACCTTGTATTTGTTTACTCCGGAGTCTGCAAACAGCTCTCCGGCATTATATAAGCCACATTGAGCCAACAAATAGGTGGGAAAATGTGGGATACAATGTAACAAATAAATAAATAAACAACTTCAGTCTCGATTGACTGATAGTCTTAAGCAGGCTTATCCTTGAGGGCTCCCTAATGAATATGCATAAGAGAGATTTGAATGCCCGCTACAGTCCAGGGGTCCTTTAACTAAGCTGTGGTAAAAATGACTCTGCACTAGCGGTGGGGGCCGTTTTTGCCCCGTGCTGTGGCCCTTTTTACCGCAGTGGGTAAACAAAAGCCTGAAAATAGCCATGGCCATGCGGTAAGATTGCTCTTACCGCATGGCCATGCGAGGGGGGAGCACTTACTCTCCACCCATTGAGGTGGCAGTAAGGGCTCCCCCGAGCTAACCCAGCGGTAACCGTGTAGCACGCTGCGCTGTCCAATTACGTCTGGGTAACTACTGCGCTAGAAAACCGTGCCCTATTTTCCCTGTCTCAGGAAATGAAGCGCGCTAGGGCTGGAACTACCGCCAGTGCCCACGTTGGGCCGGAAGTAGCTCCATATCGACATGCGGTAAGCCTGCGCTGGGCTTACTGCTGCTTTGTAAAATATACGACCCCTGAAGACGCTCTACGGAGCGAAACACGTGCGTGTAGGGTTTTGATGTTGAGATGAATTTATCACGGCAACAGAAAAAACCAGTACCAAGTTAGAGTTTACTGATTGGAGTGGCGAGATTATCATGTGATCCTCGAGTCAGTATCGATCTGATGTATGGGAGTGAAAAATAAGAGATGAATGAGGATTATCAATTGGAAGTGGATTAACCCCTAGAGCTATAGCTTGGTGTCTCAAGAAGAGTAAATTTTGAAAATGACTTTGGAAGAAGTCTATAGCAGCTATAGAGCATGAGCATTATGCTAAAGTTATTACATACTGAGGATTAATTAATTAATTTATTTTTCTTACATTTGTACCCCGTGCTTTCCCACTCATAGCAGGTTCAATGCGGCTTACATATTATATACAGGTACTTATTTGTACCTGGAGCAATGGAGGGTTAAGTGACTTGCCCAGAGTCACAAGGCGCTGTCTGTGCCTGCAGTGGGAATCAAACCCAGTTCCCCAGGACCAAAGTCCACCACTCTAACCACTAGGCCACTCCTCCACTAGCAACATGCCATGTAGAAGCCTGCCCTTGCAGCCGTGCAGGCTTCTGTTTCTGTGAGTCGTCAGACTCACAGAAACAGAAGCCTGCGCGGCCGCGTGGCTGATCTGCAAGGGCAGGCTTCTACATGGAATGTTGCTAGTGGAATAGCAACATTAACATTCCATGTAGAATCTCAAATAGTAGCAACAGAATCTCAAATAGTACCAACATTCCATGTAGAATCTCAAATAGTACCAACATTGTTTGTTTGTTACATTTGTACCCCACGCTTTCCCACTCATAGCAGGTTCAATGTGGCTTACATATTATATACAGGTACTTATTTGTACCTGGGGCAATGGAGGGTTAAGTGACTTGCCCTGAGTCACAAGGAGCTGTCTATGCCTGCAGTGGGAATCGAACCCAGTTCCCCAGGACCAAAGTCCACCACTCTAACCTCCAGCGGGAGGAGGGTGCGCTCCAGGGGAGGAGGGTGCGCCGTGCTGCACCCCGGGGGGGGGGGGGGGGGGGGGGGGAGGTGCGCAGCGGCGACCTGCCCCGGGTGTCAGCTCCCCTCGCTACAGCTCTGGATGGCCCAGAATCAGAAAGTGACAGGAGGGGAAGGAACAAGGCATAACACAGGGTAAATAACTCTTTTGGGGAAACGGACTGTGGCTTTAAGAAGAGTGACTACTGAACTGTTGTTTCTGGTGATGACTTTTGAGGAACATGAAAATGAGAATTGTATTTGATTTTTAGAATTGTCAGTATAGGTGTAGTTACTAATCATTTCTATAGCGCTACCGGACGTACGCAGTGCTTCACACTTGAACATGGAGAGTCCCTGCTCGATAGAGCTTACAATCTAATTATGGCAGACAGACAGGACAAGTAAGGGATAAGGGTTAGGACAGACAGGACATATCAGGGATAGGGGACACTTGAAGGTTTAGGTTTAGGGGTTAAAAGCAGCATCGAAGAGGTGGGTTTTTAGCCTAGATTTGAAGATGGCCAGAGATGAGGCTTCGCGTACCGGCTCAGGAAGTTTATTCCAGGCATATGGTGCAGCAAGATAGAAGGAGCGGAGTCTGGAGTTAGCGGTGGAGGAGAAGGGTACAGATAAGAGAGATTTGCCCAGTGAGCGGAGTTCCCGGGGACGAGTGTAGGGAGAGATGAGAGTGGAGAGGTATTGTTGAGGAGCTGCAGAGTGAATGCATTTTGTAAGTCAGTAAGAGGAGTTTAAACTGAATGCGGAAACGGATAGGAAGCCAATGAAGTGACTTGAGGAGAGGGCTAATATGAGCATAACGACACTGGCGGAATATTAGTCATGCAGCAGAAGTTTGAACAGATTGAAGAGGAGAGAGATAGCTCAGTGGGAGACCTGTGAGAAGCAAGTTGCAGTAGTCTAAGCGGGAGGTGATAAGAGTGTGGATGAGGGTTCTGGTTGCATACTCAGAAAGGAAAGGGTGAATTTTGGTGATGTTAAAGAGGAAGAAACGACAGGTTTTAACAGTCTGTTGAATATGTGAAGCGAAGGAGAGGGAGGAGTCGAAGATGACCCCAAGGTTACGTGCTGATGAGACGGGAAGGATGAGCGTATTATCCACAGAAATAGAGAAAGGGGGGAGAGGAGAGGTCGGTTTAGGTGGAAAGATAAGAAGCTCAGTCTTGGTTATGTTTAGCTTCAGATGGCAAATGGGAGTAAGAGTGAGGTGTGAATGACGGTTTATGTGAAAATGTTTTAAAATACGGATAACATGATTATAGTTGGAATTAAACATTTAATAAAGATTGATAATGAAATACAACGGTTGTTGAAGATAATGTATGCATATTCCTCAGGGATATCTTGAAAACCTGGTCTGCTTGCCGCCCTCAAGGACTGAACTTGGACAAGCCTGGTCTAAAGGGCAACTCACTGTAAACTCAATAATGGGAGAACAAAACAAACTTGGGAGTTATTTATGCCCTGCAAAATCTCTTTTGATCATTTTCTTCCGACCTGCCTTTTGCCAAGAAAAGCTTCCTTCCTGCTGTTCTCGCCAAGAGCTAATTTCTGTTGCAGCATGATGCAAGGGGAGACAGAGCTATCCGTCCTTTTTGTGTGTAAACAGGCAGCTAAAGGCTGAAGCAAGGGAATAAGCAGAGAGCCTACAGTGGTGGTGTTTTATAATGCTAATAATCTACAGCATGCTGATTTAGACCTGCTAGAGCAGCCGTTCCCAACCCGGGTTTTCAGGATATCCACAATGAATATTCATGAGTTAGATTTGCATGCAATCTCATGCATATTTATTGTGGATATCCTGAAAAACCTGATGGGACTAGGTGTGTCCCGAGGACTGGGTTGCAAATGGCTGTGCGAGAGCAATATTTACCACCTAAATCAAGAGACGACTTTGCGTCCGTGGATTGCATTTTTGAAAAATTTAACATTTTATTGAGTTATTCTGTCATGACAAGATACAAGGGTCTGCAGCTAACATCTTTAAGTACAACAGGGCCAATTCACACAGTTCAAGGTTGTAAAGGAGGCTCAGGTGAAGAGCTGCTCAGGAAACCTGGCACATACGAAATATTGCCCTTCAGAGCTAGAGGCAGAGGCTTCACAAGAAGCTGAACAATGGCGAATTAGGCGATAATGAGTGTGTAATAAAGCATTTGGAAGGCTTCCAGCTCTGAGCTGCAAAATGCATTAGCATAGCCGTCTCATCTCTCTGTGCATGAAACTCATTATCACTTTTCAGAAATACAAAGTGACTTGGTTGATGTCAATCCCCTAGATAAAAGGGCAGAGGAACCGCACTGAACACATTTGGGCTTTAATGCTGACCCAAATCAAAAGCACGAAGTACAAATGCTTCCCAAACTTCACTCTTCACGCTATCTCATTCTATGAAACACATATTTGTCCCAGCTCCATAGGAGAAAATCCTATCACTAGCAAACGTGGAAAAAGGCATGTCATAGAGATCAAATTACCAGTGCCTTTAGCAAGCTTCAGGGTGTGTAAGGTACTGCTGATACGGAAGATAATAACAGGTCTAATGGGCCGAAGCTCAGACCGCGGCGCTGTCTGGAACAGCACCCAATCAATACCGCAGGCATAGCGCAGAAAAATAGCTCCCCAATGCTCAAAAAGATGCAAATGATATGCACGCTATTTGACTGAAAGCAAGGGGGAGGAACATGCCTGGTGCATGTGGTACAAGAGTTTTATGATAAGCACAGCTCTTGTACGCATGTGCCAGGCAAACCCGGAAGCAAAGCACACATCAGCACTGTTCTGCGCCTTTAAACACAAGCTTTTCAATTTTTTTTCACCTAAAAAGCTTGTATTTAAGTGCAGAAAACTGCCCAGTACACATGCCTATACTACCACAATCCCCATATCTGACAACTTAAAAATCCTCGGAGTACTACTTACTACTACTACTTAACATTTCTAAAGCGCTGCTAGGGTTACGCAGCGCTGTACAATTTAACATAAAAGGACAGGCCCTGCTCAAAGAGCTTACAATCTAAAGGACAAGTGAGTAGACGATACGATGGGGGCAGTCAATTTGGGGCAGTCCGGATATCCTGAAGGTAAGAGTTAGGTGCCGAAGGCAGCATTGAAGAGGTGGGCTTTAAGCAGAGACTTGAAGATGGGCAGGGAGGGGGCTTGACGTAGGGGCTCAGGAAGGTTGTTCCAGGCATAGGGTGAGGCGAGGCAGAATGGGCGGAGCCTGGAGTTGGCAGTGGTGGAGAAGGGTACTGAGAGGAGGGATTTGTCCTGTGAACGGAGGTTTCGGGTGGGAACATAAGGGGAGATGAGGGTAGAGAGGTAGTGAGGGGCAGCAGACTGAGTACATTTGTAGGTAAGAAGGAGGAGCTTGAACTGAATGCGGTAACGGATTGGAAGCCAGTGAAGTGACCTGAAAAGAGGGGTGATATGAGTATATCGGTTCTGGCGGAATATAAGACGTGCAGCAGAGTTCTGAGTGACATTAGATAACCATCTCTCGCTCGAAGATCACGCAAAATCCACTACAAAGAAAATGTTCAACATGATGTGGATACTAAAATGCGTAAAACCATATCTCCCCCTGAAAACATTCCGGAACTTGGTGCAATCCACAGTGCTTACCCATGCCGACTACTGCAACAGTATTTTCTTAGGCTGCAAGAAACACATCCTGAAAAAACTTCAGACTGCCCAAAATACAGAAGCTAGACTCATTTTTTGCATACCACAATTTGAAAGTGTAACACCTCTTCGAAAAAAACTTCATTGGCTCCCTATCAAAGAACGAATCAGTTTCAAAGTCCATACACTAATCCACAAGATTATCCATGGTGAATCTCCAGGCTATATGCTCGACTTGATCGACCTCCCCACCAGGAACATGTCTACAACCTCACGAACTTACCTCAACCTACACTACCCCAATTGCAAAGGACTCAAGTACAAAACCTATTATGGATCCAACTTCTCCTTCTTAGGCAGCCAACTCTGGAATGCCCTCCCCAGACCAATCCGATCACTCAGTGACCATCTGCCCTTTCGGAAATCACTAAAAACCCATCTGTTCAGGCAAGCCTACCCAAACGATCCAGATTAATTCCCACAAACCCATCTATTCATCACATATCCAGGAGACAATGACAACGACCTAGACTACATCTCCCGCCTCATTTTCCCCTGCTTATCCCCTGTTCTATCCCCTTTCGCCTTATCGACCACTCCCCCAATGCTCACCTACCCTTACTCGCACCTCTCCTATTCCCTTCACTCTTGCCCACTCTCCTCCGCCTCATCTACCCTCCAATTGCTCACTTACCCTTGCTCATGCTTCTCCTACTCCCCTCATCCCTGCATTCCTACATTCCTATTTCTTTTATTACTCCGATAATAATCTACTTATTTCTCTCCACCAATACTTTGTAATCCCAATTACTATGTAAGCTGCATTGAACCTGCTTTGAGTGGGAAAGCGCGGGGTACAAATGTAATAAATAATAAATAAATAAATAAATAAATAAATAAATAAATAAATACTTTTTACCACAGCTAAGTAAAAGGGTCCCTAAGTGACATATGCCTTACCAAAGGGCCAAACAACTGGACAGTGGCCTGTTGTGAAAAAATGCTTCCAGTGTCACAAACACTGTGGGAACGGAGAGGCAGACATGGCAGCAGGGGTCACACACTGTGTAGGTCACAGATGGGGCAGGACATACCCATTTTGTGGCCTTCAACAATGCATGGTATACATAGGAACAGCCTTTCTAACGTGTATATCAGATACTCTTGTGATCTGCCTGTCACTTGCAATTGAAAGCATGCTATCATTGCACCTCTCCTTACTGGCTGGAATACCGGTAGAGGATTCCCGCACAGCTCAAAGCTTCTTACTAGGAACATTACATTACTTTCAGCCTTATTTTCGAAAGTGATGGGCGCCCAGATTTCGACCCAAATCGGGAGATAGGCGCCCATCTCACAAAGGCGCCCAAATCGGTATAATTGAAAGCCGATTTTGGGCGTCTTCAAATGCAATCTGTTGCGGAAATGGGCAAAGTTGATGGGGGTGTGTCGGAGGCATGGTGAAGGCGAGACTGGGGCGTGTTTATCGGCCGAGGAGAGATGGGCGCCTTCGGCCAATAATCGAAAAAAGAAAGGCGTTTTTAGTGCAAATTTGGGTAATTTTTTTGGGACCCTTTTTTTTCATGAACAAGTCCCAAAAAAGTGCCCTAAATGACCAGATGAACACCGGAGGGAATCGGGGATGACCACCCCTGACTCCCCCAGTGGTCACTAACCCCCTCCCACCATAAAAAAAACAACTTTAACAACTTTTTTTTCCAGCCTGTATGCCAGCCTCAAATGTCATACCCAGCTCCAAAACTCTTTAATGCAATCGGCAGCTACTATAGCAGTTAAAGACAATTTGTCCAATCATCTGCAGCTTGAGAAGCATCAGAATATTTCTAGGGCTTCTAATTTGAGATTGCTAAAATTTCCTATTACCCATTATGTATCACCTCGGGAACGTTTCACAATGTACCTTAAGAATATTTTGCAGTTTCCTTCGTGGGAGAAGGTGGTAATTCTTTAATGTAAATTACTTATCTAAAAGTACTAAGGTGGAGAAAGAGGAAGGAGCCTTGGATACTCTCAACTCTCCAGATAATTTCTCTCTCGATTTTTAGAATCATCTCAAGACAACATCAGAATGAGTGCCACTTTAATTGTTACATTGCAATCTTCTATGTTTGAAACAGAAATTTTAAAAGCATGTTTTCCTTAAAAAAACAACTTCCTTTTTGTGGATGAGTGGTATACATGTTTCCTGATGTTGAAGGTCAACTCTTATTAAAAAGGAGAGCTTTCCTTCAATTAAAAGCTAAGGTCTTGGCTGTAGGTGCAACATCTTTTCTTAAATTTCCTTGTACAGTCACCAATTTGGTAATTTTTGATGGTATTCAGCTTTGGAGGACAAAGTAGCAGCACAATAGGATCTGTTATTAGTATTTTTCATTTTTATTGGGAAGAGATAGTAATATATGGGTTCTGTTGGAATGACTGTCAGTAATTGAGTTCAGATTTTTGAGGTTGTTGTTGTTGGTTTTTGTTTTTTTTGGATTATTCCCTGTGGACTTGATACTTATTTTTTGGTCTGTGGTGTTATTACTTTTTATTTGTATAATTGTTCCTATGATATTTTCTTGTGTTCAAATTGTAAAGCAACAATTTATACTATCAATTAAAAGAAAAGGAGGGTGGAGAGAAGGAGGACAGACTCTGGAAGGGGGAAGAGAAGACGTGCAGACACTGGATGCAAGGGGGAGAGAAGGAGGGCAGATGCTGGATGACAGGGGGAGAGAAGAAGGACAGACACTGGATCCAAGGGGAGAGAAGGAGGGCAGATGCTGGATGCAAGGGGAGAGAAGAAGGACAGACACTGGATCCAAGGGGAGAGAAGGAGGGCAGATGCTGGATGCAAGGGGAGAGAAGGAGGACAGACACTGGATCCAAGGGGAGAGAAGGAGGGCAGATGCTGGATGCAAGGGGAGAGAAGGAGGACAGACACTGGATCCAAGGGGAGAGAAGGAGGGCAGATGCTGGATGCAAGGGGGAGATTAGGAGAGCAGACGCTGGATGACAGGGGGAGAGAAGAAGGGCAGATGCTGGATGCAAGGGGAGAGAAGGAGGACAGACACTGGATCCAAGGGGAGAGAAGGAGGGCAGACACTAGATGCAAGGGCAGACACTGGATAGAAGGATAAGGATAAGGAGAGCAGATAATGGATGGAAGGGGAAAGAAAGAGGGCAGACGCTGAATGGAAGGGGAAGAGAAAGAGGGCATGTGCAGGAGTGCTGGTGTTGGTGACTGAAGCATGCAGGCAGCATGGAACTCCCACCTTGGGCAGCAGATCTCTTCCCGCCAGCGAAGGTATGACTCAACACCGTCAGGGAAGGGGGGAGACCTGAGAGGAATGTGTAGCTTAGGGGCGCTGTGATCCGAGTAAGTTTGGGAACCACTGCATTAATTCACAATACAGTCCATAGTGGGGTACACACTTTAAAGCAAAGACACCCAGGTTGACACAAAAATAAAGTACGTTAACACAACTCATCACTTTCTCCTTAGACTACTGCAGCAGGTGCCGAGTGAATGAGCTCTCTTCAGTACCATCTACTCATAATTCACCTACACAACCCGTCTTCCACTGATGTCTCTATAACTATATAACTTCTCTTATCCAGTTACTGCACTAATTCCCTACCCACTTCTGCACTCAGTTCAAGCTTCTCTTTACACGTGCGTTCGTTCTGCAGCTTCTCATTTCCTTTCTTCACTTATCCTTCCCTAGGCTTCTTGTCATGACCTCCATTCACTGAGCAAATCACTCTTATCTATGCCCTTCTCCTCCACTGCTAACTTTTGACTCTGCTTGTTACTTTGCTGTGCCACACACTGCTTTTAAGCCATAAGTCCAAATTCTCCTAATTAAAGCCTTGTAGGCTTTAACCATTTCCTTATTAAATGAAATTCCCAAAGTTCTTATTCTGTGATTTTCTTGATTCGATTGGAAGGTTCTACGGAGCAGAGGCTGTCTCTTATGTGTGTTTGTACAATGCTGCATATGTTCAGTGGTACTATAGAAGTGATAAGTAGTAGTACAACATTATTGTTTTCAATCCTATCTTGTAAGCCTCACAATATTAATATAATACAATATATATTAATATAATATAATACAATAATATTATATATAATACAATATATAATAATATTAATATAATACAATATAATACAAACAACTACCCCAACATAACCACACCATACTGCACACTTCCCATTTTAGAAAATCTGAACATTCTTGGAGTCACTATTGACCAAAACCTCACACTTGACACCCATGTGAAGAATACAACGAAAAAAATGTTCTACTCGATGTGGAAACTCAAAAGAATAAAACCTTTTTTCCCAAGAAACATCTTCTGCACCCTAGTACAGTCACTAGTGATAAGTCACCTGGACTACTGCAACGCTCTGTACGCAGGTTGTAAAGAACAGACCATTAAAAAACTCCAAACAGCCCAGAACACCGCAGCCAGACTCATTTTTGGAAAAACTAAATACGAAAGTGTGAAGCCCCTAAGAGAGAAACTACACTGGCTCCCGCTCAAGGAACGAATTGAGTTCAAGATCTGCACGACCGTACACAAAATCATTCACGCAGACGCCCCACTCTACATGTTAAACCTAGTGGACTTACCGCCCAGAAACGCCAAAAGATCAGCCTGCAAATTCCTCCATTTGAACTTCCCCAGCTGTAAAGGAATGAAATACAAACAGGCTTATGCTACTACCTTTGCGTACAAAAGCACACAGATATGGAATGCACTACCCATGGCCCTGAAAACCATGGACAACTTAACCAGCTTTCGCAAATCTTTGAAGACACATCTCTTCAACAAAGCCTACAAAAGACATCCTAATGAAACTAATCACTCCTAAACCACCCAAGTGCTTCAAAAACACCTCTCACACGACCTTACCTATCACCTTTCCATTTAAATCCTCATCTACCTTCAGCTTATTACCGACTGTATTTAAGATCATGTAATGACTATATCATAATAACACTCTGTAAGCCACATTGAGCCTGCAAAAAGGTGGGATAATGTGGGGTACAAATGCAATAAATAAGTAAATAAATATTATGCTGATGATATTATAGTGCTGATTCCGGGTATATTCATCTATAACTCTAATATCATCAGCTGTCCAAAAATGTTTAACTCTGATTAGCTCCTGGATGTTATGTTACTGACTGAAGTTAAACACTGATAAAGCTAAATTCTTACTTCTTGACAATAATCCTGGCCCATTAGTGGACCATATTTATTTATTGCATTTGTATCCCACATTTTCCCACCGTATGGCAGGCTCAATGTGGCTTACATTTTGCTAGAAAGGCGGTTACAAAATTTAGATTTGTAGAAGTCTAGTACATAATACAGAAGTACAATAAACGCTTAGGTTGATATATTAGCATATTGTGAGAGAGGTTAATATGATTGTTTTCCATTTCTGATGGTGGTGTGGGATTAGGCAGATCCAGGGGGGAAAGACTTCTTGAAAAGATGTGTTTTCAGGTTTTTTCTGAATTGTAGATAGTTTTCTGTGAGTTTCAGGTCTTTGGGTAGTGAGTTTCAAAGTTGTGTGCCTCTAAAGGAGAGGAGGCTGCTGGCATGTGAAGATTTGTATTTTATACCTTTGCAATTGGGGTAGTGGCGGGTTAGGTAGGTTCTTGCTGTTCTCGTCACGTTTCTTAATGGTAGATCGATAAGTTCCGTCATGTAATCTGGTGCGAGTCCGTAGATGTTGTGGTAGAATAAGGTTTGTGTGTACAGACACATTAGGGAATCGTAGAGAGGAAGAGAACGTAGAGAGGAAGAGTTATTATATGTCCATTAGGAGCTTTGGTTTCGTTGTGTTGCAGGGTACAGGCATTTAACTTGGGTCGGTAGGGTATGCCTTTTTGAACAGGTTAGTTTTTAATGATTTCCGAAAGTTTAGGTGATCATAAGTTGTTTTCACAGCTTTTGGTAATGTGTTCCATAGTTATATGCTTATGTAGGAAAAGCTGGATGCATAGGTTGATTTGTATTTGAGTCCCTTGCAGCTTGGGTAGTGGAGATTTAGGTCTGTTCATGTTGATCCTGTTGTGTTTCTGGTTGGTAGGTCTATGAGGTCTGTCATGTATCCTGGGGCTTCGCCGTAGATAATTTTATGAACCAGGGTGCAGATTTTGAAAACAATACATTCTTTGATTGGGAGCCGGTACAGTTTTCTCGGAGGGGTTTGGCGCTTTCAAATCGCTATAACCACTTTTGATTATTTTTGTGTTAATTCAGCGGTGTTAATTGAGCTAGTATTCGGTACAATACTTTTGTTGGTTCTGTAGCATATAACCTGTGCAATAATTTCAATTTCTTAATGTTTCCTAAGAATCTAGGTTATGACTGTGTTCGAGAGCATATTTCAGTGAGGCTGCGCAGGTGACTGTTTTTATTTCCCATACTTTCTGCTGTGATCATAGTCTACGTTTGGTCAAATTCCAGATGTGGCTGATGCCAGAAGAGTGACTTTGCATATCCAAAAAGAGATAAGTCGCACGTATAGTACGATCGATAAAAGTGAAAACGTAGAACTCACAAGAGAACCCACAAAGGTGCTGTATTTGGGATTTACAAAAGGTACTTGAAATTAGGATGGAACTGTTTTTATTCATCTGAGTGGTAAACAAATATTTGGTGAAAACGATTAAACCCTATTACTAAGAGAGTGTATGCTATTCTGCGACACTGTTAAAAGCACATTTTACTGAGCACAGTCCTGAAATCACAAAAGTATCTGGTTCACTAAATTTCAAAGGTATAATTTTAAGAAAACAGTCATATTTTATGTTTATATTTATTCTACACTTTATATTTATTTATTTGTTGCATTTGTATCCCACATTTTCCCACCTATTTGCAGGCTCAATGTGGCTTTCATAGTACCGTGAAGGCATTTGCCAGCTCCGGTATAGAAACAAATACAGGTTGACGTTATAGTCTTATAAGGTTTACAGATCTAGACAACAGTTAGGAATAGTAAAGAAGGAAAGCTGTATAGTATACATTATAAGGTTTGTTTAAGTTGTGCTGCAGAGATTTAGGCCCTTAAGTTGGGTCCGTAGGGTATGCCTTTTCGAACAGGTGGGTCTTTAATGCTTTCCGGAAATTAAGGTGGTCATACGTTGTTTTCACAGATTTTGGTACTGCGTTCCGCAATTGTGTACTTATGTAGGAGAAGCTTGGTGCATAAAGTGATTTATATTTGAGTCCTCTGCAACTTGGGTAATGGAGATTTAAGTAAGTTCTTGTAGGTCTGACTGCATTTCTGGTTGGGAGATCGATGAGGTCAGTCATGTATCCTGGGGCTTCGCCGTAGATAATTTTATGGACCAGGGTGCAGGTTTTGAAAGCTATGCACTCTCTGATTGGGAGCCAGTGCAGCTTTTCCCAGAGGGGTTTGGCGCTTTCGAATTGCGTTTTACCAAATACAAGTCTGGCTGCTGTGTTTGCATGACTGTTTTTGCAGGTACTTTTTCTGTTCCTAATGGACTGGTGTCTAAGGTCTTAGGTGCCCTTTTGCCAAGCTGTGGGAAAAAGGGCCCTGCGGTAGCAGCAGCGGCCATTTTTGCTGCGCACCGGGGCCTTTTTTACCACAGTGGGTAAAGAGCCCGAAAAACATATGGCCATGAGGTAAGTTTGTACTTATAGCGTGACCATGCAGGGGGGGAGCATTTACCGCCATCCATTGAGGTGGCGGTAAGGGCTCCCGCACTACCCCGGCAGTAACCAGGCAGTGAGGCCTATATATTTTTTAAAAATCCAGCAGCGCCGGAAATGAGGCAAGCTGGAGGCGGAATTACTGCCAGAAGCCGCGTTGGGCAGGCGGTAATTTTGGGTTCCGCACGGCAAGCCCGTTGCTGCGTGGCAACCCTTTAGTGAAAAGGGCCCCTTAATCATATACCTCTAAAACAAAGGAAGGAAAGGCCCAAAGTTTCTTGTAGCACAGGCCAGATTTGAGGTGAGGGCATGGGGTTTCAAGCTTCAAACACGTCAACAATGCATTGAGTGTTTCAATGCATTTCAGTGCCTCTTTCATATTTCCTATTTTACAAATTATATCTATCATCCAGAATACATAGCCTAGCGTGTCTCAACAAATCACTGATGAAAGCCGGCTATTGGTTTCAAATCTGGAAGTCATGTTTTGTACCTTTTCAAGGGCTTTCAAGCCTGTCTCTGAGATTACAGGAGAGACACATGACTGCCCTGTTAAGTTCACCCAGAGCTTTATTGTCACTGAGGAGGGGTGATGGCAGCAATAGATCTTTGGAGGCCATTAGCACAAAAAGCGTTAGATGCCGTCAGTAAGAATAAGTTCCTCCTGCATGAATGGACAAGAATATTGAAAGTAAATTGTCAAGCTCTGGTGTATCTAATATTATAAGGCAGCACCCATTTACCATGCTTTGTCAGCAACATATGATGTACTGATGAAAAATGTCACGGTTTGTATCTAAGCTGGTCCGAGGATTGTGGAATACTGCACTGGGTAAAGGGGATGTGACAACTGTGAAAGCAAGGTTTTTATCACAAGAATGCAGGCGTGGGCGAGAGAAATTCCTGTACAATATCTAACCATTCAAAAGCTTTGATAATACAGTCCGTCCGATCTTCAAAGAGATTTAACCAGCTGGAAACAGCCGCCGACTGGTTAAATCACCTGTATGCAGTTATCTGGTCATTTTCAGCGGCACTTAACTGGTTATCTTTACGGAAAATGATTGGTTAATGCTGAATTCAAAAGTGGCAAACTTGTGGGTGTCAATGCTCATAAAAGTCAAGGAAAGATCCCCTTCGAAGAAGCCAAAAGCAACTAAAGTAATAGGGAAGGGCTGTAGGCCAGCCAAACAGAACAAGTATCCAGAGGCTGATTGCTGAAAGGTTGCCTCTTGATGTGTTATGGGTTTTTTTTTCGGTGCTTCTATTTGCCTTTTGGTTCTGTAGCAACATTACTTTAATTTTTATGTGACTGTACCGTTGTGCATTGGATAGTACTTCCGGTATGCACATACATTTGTGGGGAGTTGAGACAGCCCTTGGTATTATTTATTTATTTGTTACATTTGTATCCCACATTATCCCACCTCTTTGCAGGCTCAATGTGGCTTACATTATTCCGTAATGGCGATCGCCATTCCGCAGTGAAAAATACAAAGTAATGTTCTAATAAAGTTCTTAAATGTTAGAACTAAATTATAAAGTAGATTGGATATGCAGTTCATTATAGGCATAAGAGATAAGGGGGTAATGCGTTAATGTTCATAGGTGACAAATTTATAGAGACAATCAGGTGTAGAGAATACGGTAACATCTGGTTCAATCAAGTTTTGATGTAATGTCATTTGTGATGGCTCGATAGGATATGTCTTCTTGAACAGGTTGGTCTTTAGTAACTTCCGGAAGGCTAGTAAGTCGTGCATTGTTTTTAAGGCCTTTGGTAGTGCATTCCACAGTTGCGAGCTGACGTAGGAGAAGCTAGATGCATATATTGATTTAAGTCCTTTGCAAGTGGGGTAGTGGAGGTTCAAGAATGTGTGTGCTGATCTTTTTGCGTTCCTGGTTGGTAAGTCTATGAGGTCCAACATAGACTTATAATGTCTACATTCAACATTATAGGCCCTGCTTACTAAGCCATGCAGTAGGCGTGCTAACATTTTTAGCGCACACTCAAAATTCGCAAACGCTAACGCTAGAGACACCCAAATATTCCCTATGGGTGCCTCTAGCGTTAGAACGTGCTAATTTTTAGCGCATCCTAAAAACGCTAGCGCACCGTAGTAGACAGGGCCCTTTAGGAGGTGTTTTCAGCATATTTCCTTTGAAATACCAAAGTTTGGTTCCCTTTCACTAAGCCACGCCCAAAAGCGGCCTGTGCAGGTGTAGGCTCATGTTTTGGATCCATGCTGGTCCATTTCCTGAGCGCACCTGGAAAAAAGGGATGTTCTTATTGTGTCGGAAAATGGACGTGCAGCCAAATGAAGACCAGCCCTCGTCCGTTTTCGGCCTGAGACCTTAACGCCACCTATTGACTTAGCGGTAAGGTTTCACATGCTAACTGGGCGGTAAGTGTCCAGCGTATGCAAACTGCCGATTACCGCCGGGTAAGCGCCCCACGATAGAAAATAGAAAATATTTTCTACCGCGTGTTTTGGGCGTGTGCCAAAAATGGAATCACCACCTGCGCCATGCGGTAGCTGGGCAGTAGTGCCAATTTGATCACATGTTTGGCACGCGTAGGCACCTATGTACTTTAGTACAAGGGTCCCTTTGTTCTTAGAATACAAGGTTAATGCATATCTTTATTATCTCTTTATTGGTATTAAATATCTTCCAATTAAGTAACCACTATGAATGATTATAAAGAACATATATTTATTGTGTGTATATACCAATTCTTTCTAATACAAAATTTTTTTTTCTTTTAGCATATCCTGCTTCTTCTTCTAACACACGTCGTTCATACCACTCATTCATACCTCACACCTTCACAATTAATTTCAATTATATATCCACAGAAATTCAAGACTATTGTGTGAACGTGCACTGAGGAATTCAGGCACAGGTTAATGTGCGATTTAGTGAACCACCAGGTTATATTGAAAGAACACTTTAGATAAAAAATTGTTACTCGATGTTATATTAATGGTCTTCAATTTCTGTGGATATATAATTGAAATTAATTGTGAAGGTGTGAGGTATGAATGAGTGGTATGAACGACGTGTGTTAGAAGAAGAAGCAGGATATGCTAAAAGAAAAAAAAATTTGTATTAGAAAGAATTGGTAGATACACATAATAAATATAAATATATGTTCTTTATAATCATACATAGTGGTTACTTAATTGGAAGATATTTGATTATATAGGGTAACCCCTAAAAATTAAGAGAGCTCAGTTATTGGGGATTTTATTGGTATTAGGGATTTGCTTGTTCTAACAACATTGGAATACGGATTTTCATAGCACATCAGTCTGAGTCTTTTTACCTAACTTTTTGGGATATTTTATATTTTTTATTGGCTTTATTGTTTGTTTTTATTCACCTTTTGCACTAAGAGTAAGTGCTTTGTCTGTTAGCATTTTATATGTCACTTTACATACACATTTGCAATTTGGCGGTTTTGGTTCTTATTATTCATCTACCTGTTTTTCAGCAGTTTTTAGGTTTTTGACCTCCTTTTACTAAATATACATATTTATATGGTTTTTCTACATTTTTTTATATATTGTTTAATACTTGTTTTGTGTTATTTTTGTATTATAAGTTTGAAATTATAAACATTTATGTGTCTGTTTTAGATGCTTCCTGAAGCATGCAATTTTATTGCTAAAACACAGATCATGGTTGAGCCTATTGTATCTGGGTTCTCAAAAAAAGCTTTTCTGTAATCAATCTCTGGATGCTTGTTCTGTTTGGTTGGCCTACAGCCCTTCCCTACTACCTTAGTTGCTTTTAACTTGTTCCAGGAGCGGAGTTGGGTTAAGGGTCGATCAGCCCCTCATCGCAAAAGTAAGCCGCTTAAATTGGACTCTTTAAGCAGTAGTTCTATCTTTAATGCGGTCAAGGGCTGAATATTGACTTTACCGGCTACGTGCTATCCGGCTCAAAAAAATGGATGTTCCATGCTGAAGCCCAGACAGGGCCCAGCATTGAATATCCAGGATTAACACCAGCGGTGGACAGCAAAACGCTCACCGCTGCCAGCTGAATATCAGGGAGAGTCTGTTTTATATTCTTCTACTGTTCCTGATTAAGCGCTGCAAAAATTCAGCTTTCTTATCTCCAGCCTTAGCACATTTTCCATCAGAATGTTCAGAGCATGCCAGTAAAGTCCATCTAAATTAGATCTACAAAAATTAGAGTAGGTGAATGCTTGGCAGTTAAGTTTTAATATGAAGAAATGCAGAGTGGTGCATTTTTGCAGCACAAATCCAAAGAAGCTGTATGTAATAGGATGGAAGAGGCTGATGTGCATATGGACCAAGAGAAGGGCCTCAAGGTGACAGTGTCTAAGGATCTCAAGCTGGTGGCCATAGCTAGAAGGATTCTAGGCTGAAAGCAGTGGTGTACCGAGGGTAGGGAGGTGGGGGGGGGGGGGGGTTCCGCTCCGGGTGCACGCTGCAGGGAGGTGCTGGAAGCAGCCACGCATCTATCAGTTCGGCCGGTTCCCTGCTCCCTCTGATGTCACTTCCTGTTCCGGGGCAGGAAACTGGTGGAGCCGACAGCCGCGTGGCTGCTCCTAGCACCCCATGAGGTAAGAGCAATGCACCAGGTATGTGTGTGTTTTTGGAGGTGATGCGCCGGGGAGGGGGGAACGGTATTGCATATAAACTAAATCAAAAATAGGGTAGAGCCCTCTGTATTGTACGATCAATATATATAAATAAATCTTGAGAGTTCTCTAGTGGTCTGACTCCAGCAAGTTTATGCTACAGGAGGAAAAAGCCTGATGAAGCTCAAAAAGTCGCTAAAAGTGACTTTTGTGAGCTTCGTGAGGCTTTTTCCTCCTGTAGCATAAACTTGCTGGAGTCAGACCACTAGAGAACTCAAGATTTATTTGTATACTAGGAAAGAAGGCCCGTTTCTCTGAGCAATGAAACAGGCGCTAGCTTTTTTTTGGAGGGGGGGGGGTGACTCACATACGGAGATCAGTGGCGATTTTCCTGGGCCGCCCCGTGGCTCATCGCGGTTGTAGGTGGTTCGTTTGCCGCCGCTGTTGTGTGGGTGTTGATTTTCCTGTGCCGTCCTCGACGTCATCGCGTTTTGACATGGCGGAGCACAGGTACAGTAATAAAACTCACCTTCAACGTTTGCTCCTCCCTCGTTGTCATGACGTTTGACTCGAGGGCGGGGCCTGGTGGCTTCACCACCACGAACCTTGGAACCTGAAGGAACAGTTGTCAGTGGCTTGGCTTCACTGACGTCAGTGTCCTCAGAAAGTTGAGGGTGAGTTTTATTATAGTAGATAAGAAAAGTCTTGGCCAATTGGATAATTCTTTCAAAACTGGGGCCAAGCTGATTGGTTGAATTCAGCAGCACAAAATCTGTCAGTTACACAGGGTGTGTGTGTGTGTGGGGGGGGGGGGGGGGTCTGCTCAGAAATGAAATCAGATGATCATATAGAAGCTATGTAAATAACAGGGATGTATCTTATGTCAAATACTTGGCACATGGTATAGCCCTACCACACAGGTACAAGCTGGTTTTGGTCATAATTTGTTTTCCTCAAAAGTGTGTAAAGATGTGAGATGTCAGACAATTACCTCTTTAAGCTACCTCCTGACCAACTTTCCCTAACCATGAGTGTCTGGACTGTATCATTTTATGCACCTTCTGCTACAATAGGTAGTGCTAAAGACGATCACTTATTATGAGGGGAAGTTAACAAGATTAGCAAGTGTTATGCTACTAATCAGTATAACCTGTATGCACTAACAAGCCAAGTATGTATTATCCTGGGTTGTATTATGGAAATCACCATATTGTAAGGCTATATAAGGTGAAACACTATGCTTTGCAAATTTAGACAGACAATCTGATTGCTAAATCCCTGTCTCTCAGCGATGATACAGTAAACACTTTCTTATAATGCTATGGGAACTGGTTATTTAATTCTCTACCTGTGTTGGTGGATGGGAATCCGGAGGCTTTGCATTAGACTGTTTTGGATTGCCCAGGAATACCAGTTACCACTTGTCACCAGGTAAGACATTTTCTTCTTACTGCATGGTGTTGTGTATGGCTGGGTTTTCTCTGTGGTCCCTTCAATGCCATTTGATCTCTCACTTTTCTTTCCTCCTGCTAGTACAAAGCCAATATAACCTTACAGAAACTTTGAAGGTGGTATATTTAACTGAATAATTTGGCCAAATATTTCAGCTTGCACTTTTGTTACTTCTGTCTCATAGCTGGGAAGTTTTCTGTTCTTATCTCAGTGTTTCACTCTCGGGGTTGATTTTGGGGATACCCTTCTTTCCAGCTTGAAGGATCCTCTGGGTGATGCCCCTCTTTCCTGGTTGAGAGGCTCCTGGTTCTGTCCCTTCATGGCCTAGATCCATAAAGAATTTAGAGGTCCTTTTACAAAAGGGCGGTAAGGGTAGCACTGTCTTGGCATGCAGCATTTCGGCCCTACTGTTCTGTCCTCCGACAGCCTCGGACTAGCTTATAACGTGATCCTAAAATGTGTGTAATGCCTTTACTGTTATTCTCAGTCCTAAGGACTTTCATTGCTGCAGTTTCTCACTGCAAAGATACATGAGCAATGCACTGTGAGTAATGTAGTTCACAGGCAGTGCAACCACACTTGCTTGGCTGTGTAAGAACTGTTCCACTAGTTGTGAGGCTGCCCAGACCCTCTCTCTCTCTCTCTCTCTCTCTCTCTCTGCCAAGCTTGGCTCTTTTGTCTTCCTGCTATCATTTCCTGGCCATTCTCACTATCTCTGTCCTGGGAGGTCAGCCAGGTATGACCCTTTCCTCCAATCGAGAGCCGTCCTCTAGGACCACCCCTTGCTACCCGATGGCAGGCTCTGTCCCCATTGGTCTCTATCTGCTCCTCCCTGAGCCTGTGTGAAGCTTCAACACCTCTTTGTCCTTTCAGCCACAAGGCTTTCCACCATCTAGCCAGGGACATGGAGTAAGCACCATCTCATTCCAGACAGCTCTGTCCTGCTGAAACTCCCTGTAACGAACCTGTTTTTTTTACCTTGAAAATATCTCCTCCCAAATGAGATATTGCACATTCCAGTCACCCAGCTTTGGACTATTTCTACTTGTTCAACTATCTTTCCCCCCCTACAATACAGCTACCTCTCCTCGGATCTCCACCTCCCACAGCCTTCAGATTAAGAAGTCTCTGTATCCTGGAGCAGCACCTTTGAACATCTGTCTGTGAGTAAATTATTGTGATTTATTCAATAAAAGAGACTTCATAAAAATAATAGAGACTTCAGGTGATTGATGTGCCAAGGTTATATTGCATGATATTGAGGTTTCAAGTTATCAAGCCTCAAGAGTCATGATAGTAAAAAACCAGGTTCGTTACAGGGAGTTTCAGCAGGACAGAGCTGTCTGGAATGAGATGGTGCTTGTTCCATGTCCCTGGCTAGATGGTGTACTCAATGGCCGAAACACCTACCGTCATGTGTCAGTTCCCACGCTAGAAAATATGTTTTTATTTTCTAGCGCTGGGGTCGTGCCATGTACTACCCAGGTACTGTCGAAGCCCCTACTGCCTCCTAAAAAGGAGATAGTAAGGGATCCCCCTGGAAATGGCCATACGGCAAATGTTTGACGTACCGCTTGGGGAAGGGAAGCCGCAGAAGCGGAAGATCAGGTCAACTACGAATAGGGATACACGTGAAGAGGAGGAGTGCAACCAGCAAGGCCCTTCCAAGAAACACCAGGAGACGAACAATATGGTGAAAAAGCTTTATTCTTCTAATACTCAACACAGTACTGTGTTTCGGCTAAGTGCCTGCCTCAGGTATCTTAATAGGATGACTTGCTGTCTTTAAAAAGATGGTAAGTGTAGTCAAACACACACACACAGAGTTGATGATCGCTTCGAAAGCAGGAGAGCAACTCTGTGTGTATTTTTGACTACACTTACCATCTTTTTAAGGACAGCAAGTGCTTTTAAATTTGAAGCGCAAACATTCCAACTATTTTTCTCAATTTTGAAGCACATATACGTCAATTCATCCTATTAAGACCCCTGAAGCAGGCTCTTAGCCGAAACACGGTGCCGTATCGGATATTAGAAGAATAAAGCTTTTTCACCATATTGTTCGTCTCCTGGTGTTTCTTGGAAGGGCCTTGCTGGTCGCACTACTCCTCTTCACGTGTAACATAACACATGGCCATTTCCTTCCTTAAAAGAAAAAAAAGCCTTTTACCAGCAGCGGTAAAGGGGAGCCTCAGTCTGCGGCATACCTGCATGCCGATGCCACCACAGGGCCCCTTTTACCACCATTTGGTAAAAGGGGCCCCTATTTATTTACCCCCTCCCCCCCGGTTTACTAAGCCACGCGGCAATGTCGGCACAGAATTAGCACACGGCAGCCACTAGCGCGGCTTAACCCATTACTACTACTACTTATCATTTCTAAAGCGCTACTAGACATACGCAGTGCTGTACACTTGAACATGAAGAGACAGTCCCTGCTCAACAGAGCTTACAATCTAATCAGGACAGACAAACAGGACAAATAAGGGATAAGGACAAAGAGTAGCAAGATTCCGGAATCCCAAAAAGTAACAAGATTCTGGAATCCCAAAGACTACTACTACTAATTATCATTTCTATAGTGCAATTTAGTTGCACTGTTTATACTACTACTACTACTCATCATTTCTATAGCGCTACTAGATGTACGCAGCGCTGTACACTTGAACATGAAGAGACAGTCCCTGCTCGACAGAGCTTACAATCTAATTAAGACAGACAAACAGGACAAACAAGAGATAAGGGAATATTAAAGTGAGGATGATAAAATAAGGGTTCTGAACAAGTGAATAAGGGTTAGGAGTTAAAAGCAGCATCAAAAAGGTGGGCTTTTAGCTTAGATTTGAAGGCGGCCAGAGATGGAGCTTGAAGTGCCCAATGTTCCTATAATAAGCCATATGGGAACATTGGGCACTAATGGGTTAATTTCCATGTCTGGGTTTTGGATGTAAAATGGGCTTTGTGGCTGTTGTTTTTGGTTCCCATCAATGGCAGACGTAGTGAGGACCGAGTTGTATTTTTTCGAGAGGGATGTTAGGGGTTTCTGGGTGAATTTGGACGCACCACAATTCTCATAATGAGAGCGTCTTTGTATTGGATTCTAGATATTTGTAATCCGAGTTCCTGACAAAGATCGTTCAAAACCCTGCAGAGTTGAACTCGTGATAGATTCAGCAACAGAAGAATGCTTGTTTGCTGTTTATTTTGGATAAGAGCTGCAAAATGCAGAAACGTTGGAAAACGCCAAAATAAGTTGTGGCTGTCGGGTGCGGTGCACACACCCAGTGGCACTGAGATAAGTGCGCCTCTATTTTGTTGATTTATTTGCTTATTAATTATTATTATAAAATTAGATTTCATATACAAGCTCTGCTGTACATACGAGTTTTGTTGCACATAATATATATATGACGATCAGAACGGCAGTGGAGTAATTGCCAGCATGCAAGACTTTGTAACTAAAAGAATACAAGAAACAAACAAAAAAAATCTTACATTTCAGCCAAGATTGCCCTGGTGGGGTACTCTGCTAAGTCGTACAACAAACAGTTAAAGAATTACATCCACAAGGGACTGAATTATCCTCTAAGAACAAGACTACAATACCTCTTTAATTCAGTGGCGTACCAAGGGGGGGGGGGGGGCGGTCCGCCCCGGGTGCACGCCACTGGGGGGGTGTCGCGCGCCGGTCAGTGTAGTTCGTTTCCATGCTCCCTCTGCCCCAGAACAGGAACCTGTTCTGGGGCAGAGGGAGCATGGAAACGAACGACGCTGATCGGCGTGCAGCATCCCCCCACTGGCGTGCACCCGGGGGGGGGGGGGGGGTTCTTTCGCCGGGGTGGGGAGGTGTCCTTTTGCCGGGGGGGGGGGTGTCATGCTGCACCCAGGGGGGCGGGGCGCATTGGCGATCCGCCCTGGGTGTCAGCGCCCCTAGGAACGCCACTGCTTTAATTCACAGGATGTTGCCATCTTTTTGAAATGTAAAATAGATTTAGGTAGGAAAGATTTTTATACTGATACAGTTGTGAAAGAAAGATTTGTTTCTTCCTCAGGACCAGGTTTGATTGAATTTGAACTTCTGTATATTGAGAAGGTTGAGGTAGCCCTTAAACAATGAAAATCGAGAGGGAATCCTTTTGATCCTTGCCCATCTTGGATGATTTGAGCTGCACTTTGACTGATTCATAAAAATGCAATATGAATTCTTTGTTATCCTCAGGATCCTTGCTTAGAGAATCGAAAGAGGTAATTGTGAGGCCAGTTTTAAGGAACCGAATTTAGATGCTTGATGTTGTCTAATTATACACTGCACTTTAGCCTTCAATTTTTAATGAAATGTGATAAGGCAGGTCCCTCTAGTTGTTCTCTGAGGCAAGAACTCTGCATCTGTACTATGTACTCTATGAGCAGGCCGCAGGAGTTTAGAGTCATGCTTTATTTACAGGCCTGCGTTTTTTTTGTTACATTTGTACCCTGCGCTTTCCCACTCATGGCAGGCTCAATGCGGCTGTGCAAAAAACAGAAGAAACCAGTCTTCGCAAAAAATAGCAACAAACAAAACAGCGAAGAGGACCAAAAAAAAAAAAAAAATGGAATAAAAAAATATAATGAAAGAACACAAAAAAATCAAAATATATATAAAAAATGTAAGGCGTCAACACTTGGTTGTTGAAATTCAAAAATAAACTTTATTTGTCAATGGATAGCAAGGAGAAAGGGACTCGACACAGCTGTGTTTCGGCCATACAGGCCTGCGTCAGGAGTCTGGTCTTTAGGGTATGGGGCTCACAATCAATATGAGGGCTAAGTCCCTGACTTCATCTTCCTGCTCCTTGTAGAATCTTCTTTGTCGGGAAGGATTAACTTACATAAGTGCTTCCCAAGCTTACTCAGCAAACCCCACAATGCTATGTTGACTGGCAGCATTAAGGCTCAATACGGCTTACATGGGGCAATGGAGGGTTAAGTGACTTGCCTAGAGTCACAAGGAGCTGCCTGTGCCGGGAACTGAACTCAGTTCCTCAGGACCAAAGTCCACCACCCTAACCACTAGGCCACTCCTCCACTGTTGCTACTATTTGAGATTCTACATGGAATGTTGCTATTCCACTAGCAACATTCCATGTAGAAGTCGGCCCTTGCAGATCACCAATGTGGCCACGCAGGCTTCTGCGAATCTGACGTCCTGCACGTACGTACAGGACGTCAGACTCAGAGAAACAGAAGCCTGCGCAGCCTTGTACATGGAATGTTGCTAGTGGAATAGCAACATTCCATGTAGAATCTCCAATAGTAGCAACATTCCATGTAGAATCTCCAATAGTATCTATTTTATTTTTGTTACATTTGTACCCTGCGCTTTCCCACTCATGGCAGGCTCAATGCGGCTTACATGGGGCAATGGAGGGTTAAGTGACTTGCCCAGAGTCACAAGGAGCTGCCTGTGCCTGAAGTGGGAATCAAACTCAGTTCCTCAGTTCCCCAGGACCAAAGTCCACCACCCTAACCACTAGGCCACTCCGCTTTCTACTGCACATTTCCATTTCCTCAACAGCAGTCAATAGAAATAGAATAAAATAAAACATAGAAATGAAAATAAGATGATACTTTTTTTTATTGGACTAACAATACATTTATTTGATTAGCTTTCGAAGGTAGCCCTTCTTCATCAGATCAGAAATAAGCAAATATCAAAATATGAAAGTGCAAAACCCCTACGTGAGAAGCTACACTGGCTCCCAGTCAAAGAACGCATCACGTTCAAAATATGTACCCTAGTTCACAAAATCATTCAGGGCGATGCCCCAGCCTACATGTCAGACCTGATAGACTTACCACCCAGGAATGCCAAAAAATCATCTCGCACAATCCTTAATCTTCATTTCACCAACTGTAAAGGTCTAAAATACAAATTAATGCACGCATCAACCTTTTCCTATAGGAGCACGCAACTATGGAACGCGCTGCCGCGCAACCTAAAAACGATCTATGAACTAACCAACTTCCGCAAACTACTGAAGACCCATCTCTTTAACAAGACATATCACAAAGATCAACACATGTGAATTCCCCACATGTATCCTGAACTGTCTTATAATGTTTTTTCTGTTATATTACAATCATGTTTCTTTCATTGTCATGTAACCCAAAATCCTTCTGTAATACCAAATGTCTTTTCTCTTCTTATTTCCACTATTCAAAGAGGTGGGAAAATGTGGGATACAAATGCAACACATAAATAAATAAATAAATATATAAGTGAAACATCAAAGTATTTAAGTGACCGTCTATGTTTTATTTTATTCTATTTTTATTGACTGCTACCGCCAGGTTTAAACACAGCAGGTCAGCTGAGCGGTAGTTCCAGGCCTGCCATGCGCCATTTCCGACACTAAAAAATATTTTCTTTTTTCTAGTGCCGGTAGGTGGGGAGTGGGCCTAATTGTTAGTGCAGTGGCCTTTGATCCTGGCTACCTAGGTTTGAATCCCACTGCAGCCCCTTGTGACCTTGGGCAAGTCACTTAACCTTGCATTGCCCCAGGTACAAAAACTTAGATTGTGAGCCCTCTAGGGTCAGAGAAAAAGTGCCCTCATATAGGGACCATTTTATAAAGGCGCAGTAGGCTTTATGTATGTGCAGCGCATGCCAAAACAAGACTACCTCCAGGCTAGCATGCCCCCCCGGTGGTAATTTTGGATTTGACACACTGCCATACTACTGGGACAAATTATTTATTACCTACCGTGTGTGGAATTTCTGGCGTTAATCGGCAGTTAGCACGCACTGACCAGTCACTGTGCATGTAGTGTGTGAGCCCTTACCACTAGATCAATTGGTGGCATTAAAGGCTCAGGCCGTAAATAGGCACGCTGGTTTCAGTTTTACCGTAGGCCCTTTTTGCCCAGCCCATTGTAAAAAAGCCCTTTTTCCCAGACGCTGTAAAAACTGGCCCGGCGCATGCCAAAAACATTTGCTCACACTACCACAGGCCACTTTTTGCCATGGCTTAGTGAAAGGACCCCTTAATGTGTACAGCACTGCATAAGTCTATTAGTGCTATAGCAGGGGCGTAGCTATGTGGGGCCACGGGGGCCTGGGCCCCCGTAGATTTGGCACTGGACCCCCCCTGCCGTGCAGGACGTCAGACTCAGAAACAGAACGAAGGAAGAAGAGGACCTCGGCTGGCGGGGGTTGGGGTCCCCCGCCAGCAAAGGTAGGCGATGGTGGGTTGATGGCGGGTTGGCAGCGGGAGGGGGGGGTCGAGAGGGTCATCGGCAGGGGGGGGGTCAAAGTTGTTGTTGGTGGCGGCGGCGGTGGCAGGGGGGTCAGCAATGGCGGCGGGGGGGGGGGGGGGTTGTCGGCGCCGGGGGGGGGGGGGGGGTCAAAGTTGTTGTTGGTGGAGGCGGGTGGCGGGGGGGGGGGGTCAGCAATGGTGGGAGAGGGGGTTGTCGGCGCCGGGGGGGGGGGGGGGGCTAAAATGTGCCCCCTCCTGCCGAAGTCTGGCTACGCCCCTGTGCTATAGAAATGATTAGTAGTAGTAGTAGAGTGGGCATGTCTGGCAATAATTGGGTAGCATTGCATGCTGCCTGATTACCACCGGATTACCGCTAGAGCCCTCACCACCTCAGTACCTGAAAATAAAATTGTAAACCGCTTATGTCTAGGTAGGGCTGGTGTTAGACATTCAGGGGCCAAGGGCAGAAACCAGGGAGGGGACCCAAAAGCTGGCCTTCTGCCTATGCCTCCTTTAGCTTCAGGCAGGTTTGGGGACCCCTATGGAATGGGGGCCCAGGGCAATTGCCCTGTTTTCCACCCCCTATCGCCAGCCCTGGGTGTAGGTGGTATATAAATTCATATATTCTTAAAACCACTATACTCCCCACCCCCCATCTCCTCCTATCGTCGTTTACCTTCCCATTTCCAATTCATATCTTAAAACCTTACTATTATTATGTTTATTACAAATTGTATTATTTTCCTTAAAAGACTTTGTAATTCTATTTACTATGTAAGCCGCATTGAACCTGCTGTGTGTGGGAAAGCGTGGGGTACAAATGTAATAAATAAATAATGAAAAGAAAGAAAGAAGGGTCTGTAAAGGCTCCTGCGATAAATGGCTGCAAGATAATTTTTTAATTACCACATGGCCATTTACTGCCCCTTTAAAAAAAAACCAGTTTTACCTACGGCAGTAAAAGGTGGCCTCGGTGCGCGGTGATCCCAAGCACCGATGCCACCGTGGCTCATCTTTTACTACCATTTGGTAAAACAGCCCCTTAAGAAACTAAGAATTCTACGATCTCATTTTTATGAAGAACATTTTAGATTCTGTTCAGAGTCGGAGCCTGACATGTATTGACTATTAAACAGCTAACATATACACAAACACCTCCATTCTTCCCAGCTGTAGTGTCCAATTAATTAACATATCAAAAAAAGGAAAAAGCCTCAGGAAGCTCTTTTCATATGAGGAAAATATCTAAGCTTAAATATCTATCATCAACATAAAAAAAACCCTTATGATAGAACAGATTCACGTATGCTTTCTTCTTTTTGTGCAACATTAGATAGAACAGAAAACTGTTTACCTATCTTGACAAATCAACAGCTTTCTCCGTGGCTGTTCTTAAACTGCCCATGCCCAACACAGGGGCGTAGCCAGACACCCAATTTTGGGGGGGCCTAGGCTCAAGATGGGTGGGCAGAAGAACCCCGCCTCATCCCACAGATGATGTGGTCTCTCCTTCTCTCACCTGCATGCCATATGGTCTCTCAAATATCCTCCCTCTCCTGCATACCTTTTAAATAGCAGATTTTCACCAGCGACGGGCATCAAATAATACACACTGCTGATGTTGGCTCCATACCCTTCCCTCTGATGCAACTTCTTGTTTCCACCTATGCAAGGATACATCAGAGCGAAGGCTATGGGGCCGTTGCGAGCAGTATGCATCAGTCACTGCTCACTGCAGGCGAAGATCTGCTATTTACAAGGTATGCAGGAGGGGCAGTTGTTCGGAGTTTTCGGCTGATGGGGCTTGGGGATCCCTGCCAGCCACATTATAGCTATGCTGGTACTGGGTGGGCCTGAGCCCAAAGTGGGTGGGCCTGGGCCCACCCAAGCCCACCCTTGGCTACACCACTGGCCCAACAATGGCCAGTGTTTCACCCGGCTGCTCCAGGCATTTATGGACTTCTAAAATACAAGAAAACTAAATAGCGAAGCTTTTGTGAGGCATGGGGTGATAAGAGTTGGTTAGTATTAGAAATTTTGTTTTGTCCATGATAAATTTCAATTTGAAACCAGAGGCCCAGGATTCCATTAGGTCTAGACCATTTTTAATCTGAGGCAGGGTTTCTTATACTTGTATGTCGCTATTAAAAGGGATATAAATTGTAACATCATCTGCATACATAAAGGAGCTATAACCATGAAATTCAAGTAGATGTCCTACAGGAGCCATTATAATGTTGGGTTGAACAATATTGTTGATAAGGGGGATCCCTGTGAGACTTCACAGCTAGGAAACCACAGAGAGGATTTTTATTACATTTGTACCCCGCACTTTCCCACTCATGGCAGGCTCAATGCAGCTTACATGGGGCAATGGAGGGTTAAGCGACTTGCCCAGAGTCACAAGGAGCTGCCTCTGCCTGAAGTGGGAATCAAACTCAGTTCCTCAGGACCAAAGTCCACCACCCTAACCACTAGGCCACTCCTCCACTGTTGCTACTATTTGAGATGCTACAATGTTGCTATTCCACTAGCAACATTCCATGTAGAAGTCGGCCCTTGCAGATCACCAATGTGGCCGCGCAGGCTTCTGCTTCTGTGAGTCTGACGTCCCGCACGTATGTGCGGGACGTCAGACTCACAGAAACAGAAGCCTGCGCAGCCTTCTACATGGAATAGCAACATTCCATGTAGAATCTCCAATAGTATCTATTTTATTTTTGTTACATTTGTACCCCGCGCTTTCCCACTCATGGCAGGCTCAATGCAGCTTACATGGGGCAATGGAGGGTTAAGCGACTTGCCGAGAGTCACAAGGAGCTGCCTGTGCCTGAAGTGGGAATCGAACTCAGTTCCTCAGGACCAAAGTCCACCACCCTAACCACTAGGCCACTCCTCCACTGTTGCTACTATTTGAGATTCTACATGGAATGTTGCTATTCCACTAGAAGTCAGCCCTTGCCGATCACCAATGTGGCCGCGCAGGCTTCTGCTTCTGTGAGTCTGACGTTCTGCACGTACGTGCAGGACGTCAGACTCACAGAAACAGAAGCCTGCGCATCTACATGGAATGTTGCTAGTGAAATAGCAACATTCCATGTAGAATCTCCAATAGTATCTATTTTATTTTTGTTACATTTGTACCCCGCGCTTTCCCACTCATGGCAGGCTCAACGCGGCTTACATGGGGCAATGGAAGGTTAAGTGACTTGCCCAGAATCACAAGGAGCTGCCTGTGCCTGAAGTGGGAATGAAACTCAGTTC
The DNA here is from genome assembly GCF_901765095.1 of Microcaecilia unicolor. Classification (NCBI taxonomy): domain Eukaryota; kingdom Metazoa; phylum Chordata; class Amphibia; order Gymnophiona; family Siphonopidae; genus Microcaecilia; species Microcaecilia unicolor. The sequence goes on along the minus strand of NC_044033.1, from coordinate 505,935,195 downwards.
CTCAGGACTAAAGTCCACCACCCTAACTACTAGGCCACTCCTTGTGTGGAGGATAAGCACCCAGATTGTTTCACTTTATAGGATCTGAATTTGAAAAAGCCTTCAAACCAGTGTAGGACTTCTCCACTAACCCCAAAGTAGTCTAATAGGTTTAACAGAATATTGTGATCGACTGTGTCAAATGAACTAGACATGTCCAATTGGAGAATTAAAGTCTTTTTGCCCATGCTTAGTTCAAATCTAAAATTGGCTAGCAGAGTAGTTAGTACTGTCTCTGTGCTGTATGAGGGTCTAAAGCCAGATTGTGAAGAGTAGAAAATGCTTGAAGATATTCCGTGAGTTGATGGGATACTAGACCTTCCACCACCTTGATTAAGATCGGAATGGAGGCAACTGGTCTATAGATTCTTTGGGATAGGGGTGAGAATTATGTTGCCATCATTCTCAGGGAATAAGCCATGTAAGAACATATAAGAGAGGTATAAATGTAAATATTCCGCAAATTGGTCTGGAGCTGACTTAAGGATGTAGGCTGGACATCTATCTAAGGAGCAATGGGAAGAAGCATACTTATGAAGGAAGCATTCAATTGTTTCTAATGTAGGTGGAGAGAAGGAGGACCAAGTCCTATTTACTGGGAGGCCAGTGAAGGATTAGTAGGCAAATGAATATATTTGTCTATAGCAACTTTGGAGCAGTTCATCTCATTCCTAATCTTGCTTATTTTCTGCTCGAAGTAGGTTGCTCGTTGATTGGCAGAAGGAATAATTTTATTTGTAAAGGTTAATAGTTATGTATTGAGCAAAATAGATTTAAGAGTATAGAGGATTTTTTGTGTGTTTAGAGAGGCTTCACTTATAAAATTAACACAGTAAGTGGTCCTGGCTTTCTTGATTTTGTGTTTATTACTATGATATATCAATTGTTCCAGATTTCTTCAGTTCTGGCTTTGGACCAGCTTCATTCTAGATGTCTGGTCCAAGGCCAGAACCAGATTTTTCAGGCGCTATCTCATTCAGTAGTGCTTTGCATGCGTCATTCTAATTCTGAATGAAATCTGGTGATTTTGAGACAGAAAGCAATTGATTATATAGCAATTCAGACCAGAATTTATCAGTGTCAATTTTACCTCTAGTAATGATGTTTGATGTGTTGTTGTTCATTCTTTCCAATAAAGAGTTAGTGTTAGCTGACTATGGTTAGACCGTGGAACTGAGGACCATGTTGGACTTGAGATGTAGAAGTCTGCTAGATCTGTAAATCTATATGTTATGAGATCTAGTTGATGACCTTTTGTATGTGAGGAACTACCAATGGAATGAGAAAACTGCCATGTGTTGAGAAAATGCCTAGTATGAGGATCAGTGGGCTTATCCAGGTGTAGGCTGATGTCTGATTTAACGCACGTATTAGAAATGATCTCAGGAAGGGCATTTTCTGTCTCCTTCCAGTTGTCAGGGGGACAATAGAGTAATATAATACAGAGTTGCTTAGATAATGAATCATCTGTTATATTGCGTGCAATGATTTCAAGTTTTGGTGACATTATTTCTGAAAGTAAATTGACGTTAAAGAAAGACTTATAAATGACGGCAATATCTCCTCCTCTTTTCTTATCTCTGGTGAGGTGAATGAAATTATAACCTGGAGGACAGATATCAAGTAAGGCTGGGCTATCTTTCGAGTGTAACCGAGCCTGTGAAATAAGGGAGAAGCCTGGTTGGGATTACTCAATCCAATCCCTAATTATTTCAGATTTATTTATGACTGATCTGGCATTAGTATAAATTAATAGGCTTGGTAAATATGAAGATGAAATAGTAGTGTAGGCCATAATCTTTATTAAATGAAATTTCTGGTGTGTTGGTTTAAGCTTTGGTTTATTAGGATAGTTGTCTGGTAAGGGTGGGTTGAAGCCAGTAGAGGCTTGATGTCCATCTTTAAATGATAAGAGACTAGCTTGCCTCCTATTAGGGAGCCAGCTTGAGCTCTATCTAGAATTGTAAATTACCGAAACGCTGTAAAACTCTTCAAACGCTGTAGCATGATGGCTTATTAGCCAAATTATCATGTTTAATTGGGGTAACCAGTGAGCAAGTAAAATTAATATCACCATTTGTCTAATAGTAGCTGGGTTAGTGACTTACTAAAATGCAAACTTGGCAAAGTGATCCCTGGCACTAGGCACAAGGAAAGGAAGTAAAGGGATATGGAAGTGATTGGTGATCAACTTTATATTACCCTAGAGGCTAATTGAAAGAGTATGAAGATGCCCGGCGCTGACGCACCAACCATCCATTTGGTCTGCTGCGGTGAACCAATGGATGGGGCAATGACCCAGACTAAGTCCCGATAGAGTCAGGATACAGCTGCTGCTGATGTTTACTACTACTACTACTACTTAACATTTCTAGAGCGCTACTAGGGTTACGCAGCGCTGTACAATTTAACAAAGAGAGACAGTCCCTGCTCAAAGAGCTTACAATCTAATAGACAAGTGAACGGTCGGTCCGATCGGGGCAGTCAAATTGGGGCAGTCTGGATTCACTGAACGGTAAGGGTTAGGTGCCGAACGCAGCATTGAAGAGGTGGGCTTTAAGCAAAGACTTGAAGACGGGCAGGGAGGGGGCTTGGCGTAAGGGTTCAGGAAGGTTGTTCCAAGCATAGGGTGAGGCGAGGCAGAATGAGCGGAGCCTGGAGTTGGCGGTGGTGGAGAAGGGTACTGAGAGGAGGGATTTATCCTGTGAACGGAGGTTACGGGCGGGAACGTAAGGGGAGATGAGGGTAGAGAGGTAGTGAGGGGCAGCAGACTGAGTGCATTTGTAGGTAAGAAGGAGAAGCTTGAATTGAATGCGGTATCTGATCGGAATCCATTTGGTCTGCTGCGGTGAACCAATGGATGGGGCAATGACCCAGACTAAGTCCCGATAGAGTCAGGATACAGCTGCTGCTGATGTTTACACTGGTCCCTGGGCTCAACAGTGCAGAATGACCTCAGCAGTGGGCACACTGATGAGGGTACATCTGCTGGTGCTGATTACACTTGTCCCTGGGCTCAGCAGTGCAGACTGACCTCAGTGGTAGGTGCACTGATGAAGATGTCCGGCGCTGATGTCATCAACAGTCCACGTGGTCTGCTGCAGTCTGCTGATGGATGGAGCAACGTCCCAGACTGAGCCCCGATGGAGTCAGGGGATAGCTTCTGATGATGTTTACACTTGTCCCTGAGCTTAGCAGTGCAGACTGACCTCAGCAGTGGACACGCTGATGAAGACGTCCGGCGCTGATGTCACCAACGGTCCACATGGTCTGCTGCATGGTGTTCCCTCTCTTGCCTTTCTTCCAAAGTATATATTTTGAGATCTTTAAGTCTGCCCCCATATGCTTTATGATGAAGACCACTGACCATTTTCGTAGCTGCCTGCTGGATCTACTCCATCCTGTTTATAACTTTTTAAGGCGCAGTCTCCAGAACTGTACACAGCACTGCTAATGAGGTCTCATCAGAAAGTTACACAGAGGCATTATCACCTCCATTTTTCTGCTGGCCATTCATCTCCCTATGCACCCAGACATCCTTCTATCTGTTTTGACCACATTCAGATTATTATATATGATCACCCCCAAGTTCCATTCCTCTTTCATGCACAGAAGTGCTTCATTCCCTATACTGTACTGCATCATAAGACAAGGGGCTCTGGGGGAGGAGATTCTAGGAATATGGAGGGTGGTGTCTCCAGCCACTGGCTTCAGGAATATCATTTAGAAGGAACAACAGATGAGAAGGATCTAACCAACCAACCAACCAACCAACTGAGGGACAATCCAACCTGCTCAAAAGTAAAAAGCAATTCAGGTAGGTGCCTGCTGGTGGGAAGTCATGACTGGGTGTTCTCCAGAAGAAACAGTAAATAAAGGGATTGCAAAACTGACTGTGAGTAGAAGAAAGCCCAGATCCGTGATTCCCAAACCTATCCTGGATATCCACAATGAATATGCATGAGATCAATTTGCACAACAAGGAGGTTGTGTATGCAAATCGATCTCATGAATATTCATTGTGGATATCCTGAAAACCTGACTGGCTGGGGTGCCTTCAGGACCAGGTTTAGGAATCACTGGCTCAGATCCTAGGAGAGAGAAGGCAGGAGGACAGCTTCTAATTGGAGTTCCACCACTGGGTAACTGAAAGGCCAGAATTTGCTAGAACTGCACAGCAGGAATAATTGTTTTTGCTTTTTGCTTTTATGTTTTTAGAACGTGCTTTGAACTGAGGGCTACCAGAAGAGCCAAAATTTGATGGAACTGCGCAGCAGGGATAATTAAGCTTGGCTGGGGAAAGAAAATGCTTTGCTGGCTTCTGTGTGTTTTGAACTAAAGGATATCAGAAAGCTAGAGTCTGCTGGGGCTTTCCATCAAACACCAAGATGGAAAGTGAAATAATTTGAGCAAGAGGCCTACCAGCTTCAAGACTTTACCAGAAGGACAGATCATCCAGGTCTCAGAGATGTCTATTATATCTAATTTTTCATTTATTGCAATTTATTCTAACTCTCCCATCTTATTTCTTAGGCTTCTGGCATTCGCATGGAGACATTTCAAACTATGTTCGTTGTTCTTATTTACATCATACTCAGTACTTGACAGTATTAATTTGCACTCTTTTGTCTGATTTTTATTTAAGGACACCTGATCTACTATGGTCTCTTTTGCATTCTCACTATCGGGATACCCTATCTTTCCCAGAATGTTGCCCAGCTCCTAACAAATTTAAAGCCCTCCTCCCTGCACCATCGTCTCATCCGCGCATTGAGACTCCAGAGCTCTGCCTGTCTCTTGGGCCCTCTGCGTGGAATGGGTAGCACTTCAGAAAATGCTACCCTAGAGGTTCTGGATTTGAGGGTATTCCTCCAGAGTCAGGAGCTTATCGCTGAGCAGGGAGCTTACGCCGTCGTGAGTGTCTGACACGGGGTTTTAATTAGAGAGAGAGAGAGAGTCAGTGTTGCCATATAAAAAAAAAATTCCCACCCAAAACAGCCCAAAACCTGCCCAAAAACCGCAAACACCCCACCCCAGACATCATCACCCCCACCCCGCCGTCATAAACCCCGCCCCTTCTGTCATCACCCCGCCCCCGCCGTCATCAGCCCCACCCCTTCCGTCATCACCCCCGCCCCCGCCGTCATCGCCCCGCCCAATACGTCACCTCACCCCGCCCAATACATCACCAAACCCCGCCTCTGTCGCCGTTAGCCCCACCCCCCGCCGGCCGAAAAACCGCCCAAAACCCGCCCCCCCCAAAAAACAAGCCCAAGAAAACGCAACCCGCCGCGGGCAAAAGTTTTCCGCGGCGGGTTGCGGAAAACCGCCCAATTGGGCGGGAAAACCGCCCATCTGGCAACCCTGGAGAGAGTAGAGACCGTCCCTCTCTCTCTTGAAGCAGGAAGTACCCTAACTTTTATGTGTTCATACAGGATACTGGTAAAATGACAGTAAGCACATCTGATAGGATCTATGTTATGTCATGGTTAGCACTGATTGGCTATGCTAATGAATAGCTTCAAATCTTAGCTTTAACCACACACTTATGCAATTGCCTTGCACCTGGCCTTGGTTTTTGCACCCTAGCTCCTCTCTCATTTTGCTGCATGGTGTGTCCCAATAGCTCATGAGCTTGCTGGAACTTCAGAGTTCAAATTGTGGCTAAAGGCCTGTAAGTTTTATATCATTTTGGATCCTGAACCAAAGTCTCAGGCCTGGGCTGCCAAATAATTATACACTATCTAAGAGCGTAAATTTGGCTTCCAGAACCTCTCTCTCATATGTCATTGGTACCCACATTTACAAAGACAGCCAGCTCCTCCCCATCACTATCTAAAATCCTATCTAGGTGACGCGTGAGGTCCACCACCTTCGCACCAGGCAGGCAAGTGACCAGGCGATCCTCATGTCCACCAGCCACCCAGCTATCTACATGCCTAATAATTGAATCACCAACTACAACAGCCATCCTAACCCTTCTCACCTGGACACTTGCCCCTGGAGATACATCCTCAGTACGAGAGGATATTGCATTCCCTGGTGTGCTGGTCCTGTCTTCAGGATTACTTCCAGTCTCACCAGGGTGATGCTCTCCTTTTCTAAAAGGAGGCCTCCCTCCTCCAAGACAGAACAGGGGATGCCAGATTGGAGGCGGGGCTTCTCTACAATGTCCCTGTAGGCTTCCTCTATGCACCTCTCTGTCTCCCTCAGCTCTTCCAAGTCTACTACTCTAGCCTAAAGAGAACAGACTCGTTCTATGAAAGTTAGGAGCTCTTTGCATCGAGCACACACATATGACATCTCACCAAGTGGGAGATAATCATATATGTGACACTCATTGCAAAAGACTGGATAGCACACCTCTCGCTGCTGGACTACTGACTGCATCTTAGTTTTATAGAGTTGTTTAATTAAAACTTCTTAAGGTACTAGGGATATCAGATGAATATAACGATCCTTTTGACTGTTGTAATTAGTTTGCTTCTTAGAAACTAATTAAATGTAATTCAGACTCTAATGAAAATTGAAAATTCCCCTCTTGATGTCTTAATTAGAATAATTGACTATAAATGAAGAGTTAAGCTAGAGGTGGGTGGGAATGAGGGCTGAACTGGGCCCTTCTGTGCCTTCTAGAGACTATCTGTTAATGCTATGGTAGAAACTTCAAGTTTTAAAACTATGGGGGGAAAGGGTATGGAGACTAGCTAATAAAGTGTGCCTGCTTAATTCTGTGTTTATCAATATCCTATAATTCCTCTTTTAAACCCCAATCTTTAAGCTGTGGCAGAAACTTCAAGTTTTAAAACTATGGGAAAAAGGGTATGAAGACTAGCTAATAAAGTGTGCCTGCTTAATTCTGTGTTTATCAATATCCTATAATTCCTCTTTTAAACCCCAATCTTTTTTTTTTTTTTTTAATTATTTTATTTATAAGTTTTAACGAATTATTACAAGAACACTTGTAAATGAAAAAATGGAAGAAAATATACATCATTTTCATAGGAAAATCAAAATATAAGGTTATTACTTTATCTTATCCATTTCAAGTCCACAATATGAGAGAAAAAACAAGGTACAATTCCAGGAAAATTTTTTCTCATTAATACATAAGATCAAAAAAAGGGGAAGAGAACATAATATGCCTGTTATAATTCTTTTTACGGAGTAGATGTAGACAGAGCCTGCAATTGCTGACTAGAATCAACTGCAAACTTAGAATCAAGAAAATTATTCAATTGACTTGCATCATAAAAAATATATTTGACTGAGCTAAGTTTAATCACGCATTTACATGGAAAATTTAACCAGAATAGTCCTCCCAACTGTAGGACCCTTGGGCGGAACTTCAAAAACGCTTGACGTCTCCTTTGTGTTACTCTGGCAATATCCGGAAATATTCTAATTTTGTTATTCATAAAGAGTTCATCTCTATGACGGAAAAATTGTTTGAGAACCCAATCACGGTCGGGTTCTAACACAAAGGAGACAATCAATGTTGCTGGAATCGTTGTCATTTCTTCTTTTTGAAGTTCTTGCGTTAAGTTCAACATGTCAAATGAAGCGTCAGGTCTTTGTTCTTGTTGGTCCACTACACCTTTTTGTTTCTCAATTTTATATGGAGGCAAATAATAAATTTTTGAAATTGGAGGGTATGCTTGTTCAGGAATCTTTAGAATATCTGATAAATATTTTTTAAACATTATTAGTGGAGCCATTAGTGTAGTTTTTGGAAAATTAATCAACCTAAGAGTTTTAGCTCTTAGTTGATTTTCCAAATTTTCAGTCTTTTGATGCAAAATAATATTCTCTTTTATCAAATTTGATTGTATTTGTTGAGAAGTTTTTAGTGCTTCATTACATGAGATTAAAGATTTTTCAGTGTTACACATTCTAGTTTCTAAAGCTTCAATTTTTTCCAAAGGCAACTGAGTTACTTGTAACACCTGAGATATCTTCTGTGTAAAAGAGTTCTCAAGTCCTACCAAGGCTTCCCAAATCGAGTCAAGAGTTATATTCCCAGGTTTAGAAGGCAAAAATGACTTACTGGGTATAGTAATCTCAGTCAAATCTCTCTTCATTGTCTGCTCCTGATTCCCAGCCAGCAATTAACTGAGTCTTTTTCCTCCGACTTCCACAGCCGGTAGTTCTTGGTCTGCTGCAGTTCCCTCCACTGAATGCACTTCCAGGTCAGAGACGCCGAGTGCTTCCTGCCCCTGCTGCAGACCCCTTGCCGGCATCATCGGAGGACTCCGCTGTTCGGGGCTAAAGATGATATCGACCTCAAGCTGAGGGAGCAAGGAACCTCCTATTGCTCCCTCCTGCAGCGAGGAATCCTGCCCCGTTACACCCACAGGCTGCGCAAAACGGTCCATCGGTCCCGAAACCACGGCAGCTGTGGAGGGAATCACCCGCTGCCTGCCCCTCCGTTTCGGCATCGCAAGGTAAAAATTTACTAAAGATTGAGGGGAAACGGGTAACGAGCCGTCTGGCTAGCGTTCCCTTCCGGACGCCTAAACCCCAATCTTGCTGTGGCAGAAACTTCAAGTTTTAAAACTATGGGGAAAAGGGTATGAAGACTAGCTAATAAAGTTTGCTTGCTCTTTTTATTTTAAAATTCTGTGTTTATCAATATCCTACAATTCCTCTTTTAAACCCTAAGTTACCAAGCTCAGAATAAAATAATGTCACTTATCCACAGAGATGTCCTCTTCTCTCAGACTTCTCAGAAGCAAAAACACACTGTCTCATTCTTTCATCCCAACACAGCACAAGCCACCCCACAGCCATACATACCCAGGAATACACTCTCCTAATCTCAGACAACCTGAAAATCCTTGGCATTACCATAGACAACAACTTAACTCTAGAAAACCAAGCCACTACCACTATGGAGTGGAGGAGTGGCCTAGTGGTTAGGGTGGTGAACTTTGGTCCTGGGGAACTGAGGAACTGAGTTGGATTCCCACTTCAGGCACAGGCAGCTCCTTGTGACTCTGGGCAAGTCACTTAACCCTCCATTGCCCCATGTAAGCCGCATTGAGCCTGCCATGAGTGGGAAAGCGCAGGGTACAAATGTAACAAAAATAAAATAGATACTATTGGAGATTCTACATGGAATGTTGCTACTATTGGAGATTCTACACGGAATGTTGCTATTCCACTAGCAACATTCCATGTAGAAGGCCGCGCAGGCTTCTGTTTCTGTGAGTCTGACGTCCTGCACGTACGTGCAGGACGTCAGACTCACAGAAGCAGAAGCCTGCGCAGCCACATTGGTGATCTGCAAGGGCCGACTTCTACATGGAATGTTGCTAGTGGAATAGCAACATTCCATGTAGAATCTCAAATAGTAGCAACAGTGGAGGAGTGGCCTAGTGGTTAGGGTGGTGGACTTTGGTCCTGGGGAACTGAAGAACTGAGTTCGATTCCCACTTCAGGCACAGGCAGCTCCTTGGGACTCTGGGCAAGTCACTTAACCCTCCATTGCCCCATGTAAGCCGCATTGAGCCTGCCATGAGTGGGAAAGCGCGGGGTACAAATGTAACAAAAAAAAAATAAAGAAAATGTTCCACACAATGTGGAAACTCAAACGGGTAAAACAATTGTGCCAGAAATGAGGCCTTCCCAGTCTGCCACGTCCGGCCCTCTCTGATGCAACTTCCTGTTGTGAGGGCCGGATGCGGTAGTGGAATGTCCCTGGAGTGCCTATATGAATCACCGACGGCCTGAAAATGTAAGCTGCAAGCACTGCAGCAGGTAGCGGCAGATGCAGGACCTTCAGTAGGGGAAAGTAGGGAGCGATGCACCGTGGCACCCCTGAGAGTTCGCTGCAGTGCACCAGGATGCCTCGGTGTACAGTTTGGGAACCGCTGATGTAGATAGTTTTATTGAGTAGCTTTACTGAAATGTACTGAAAAGAACAATCTACAATTTAGAGGGTGTAGAAATACTGAAAGGTAAATCGTGACGACCAATTCTATAAAGGGCGTCTACATTTAGAAGCCAATTGCACTCACTAATTTGTAGACTAGGTGCACAAATGCCCATGAATGACATCACAAATTGATGTCTATGACCATATATGCTATACAATTGGTGCGTTAGTCGCATGCCCCCTACTTCTATAAAAGTTGCTAAAAATTGTACTTGCAAATGTAGGTGCATGCCCAATTTGTGTGTGCAATTTAATTAAATAATAAGCCAATTAGAGCCAATAATTAGCTTTTTAACAAGCAATTATTGACACTAATTAAATGTAATTGAACTTTATATATGTAAATTTAGGTGCGAGATCCATGCCTAAAATTTCTGTGTGATTTGAGAAAGGGTGCACGGAAATGGGAGGGTCATGGGTGTAATGGGGTGTTCCTAAAATTAAGACACAATAGTTATACGATAAAGGGGATATGCACAGAGGTGTGCTGGTAAATTTGTAACAACAGGCTTTTTCTCCGGACGTAGCCAGCTCTGCAGTTGGAAGGGCCAGGGGTGGCCGGGGGGGGGGGGGGGGGGGGGGGGGACAACACTTACCTCTCTCTCCTCCCTCCCTTCGTGCAGGCACGCTAGGCATACCTTTGCTGGCAGCCAATAAATGGACTGCCACCACTCCGAACGTCTTGCTCTGAGCAGCATGCTGGAACTTCTCTTACATATTCGAGAAATCCCAGCCTGCTGCCCAGAGCTGGAAACAAGGAGCGGGGAGCAGCAGTAGTCTATTTACTTGGCTGGCAGGGCTCAGCATCCCCATCAGCAAAGTAAAAGATAATTCAGCAGGGGGCCCAAGCCCACATTTTGGGAGCCAGTCGTTAAAGTAGCCATGGATGGCCCTACTTTAACAACCGGCTCCCAAAATTCTTAAAAACTTAACAACTGGCTCTTGCGAGCCTGTGAGAGCCTGCTCCAGCACACCACTGGATATGCACCTAATGTAGGCACGCACATTTGCACCATGTTTCATTTGATGGAAAAGGCTAGGTGTGATTCCCAAGTGGCATGGAGGAGTGGCCTAGTGGTTAGGTCAGTTGACTCTGGTCCTGGAGAACTGAGGAACTGAGTTCGATTCCCACTTCAGACACAGGCAGCTCCTTGTGACTCTGGGCAAGTCACTTAACCCTCCATTGCCCCATGTAAGCCGCATTGAGCCTGCCATGAGTGGGAAAGCACGGGGTACAAATGTAATAAAAATAAATAAATAAAAAGTGTAAGTGTGATTCTATAAACTGCACCTAACTCTGGCACCATCCCCTGGATTCTATATGGTGCGCCTAGGGATCCGCGTCAAAATCCAAGCATATTCTGCAACAATGTGCGGAGCTTAATTCATTGTTAACAGCCCATAACAAGCAATAATGAGCACTAAATGGCACTAATTAGAATTTATGTGCACAACTTGCTAAGCATATTCTGTAACGCACTGCGCCTAACTTCTAATGCGGGCAGCCAAACAATGGGTGGGGAAAACGGGTGTTTTGTGGGTGTTCCAAACTTTATGTGCGTAGTTATAGATTATGGCCCCGTGTGCCTAACTCTATGTGCCGGGATTTACAACATGTTTTCATTGGTGTAAATGGATGTGCGTAGTTTTAGACGTTGGGATATCAACTAAATGTATTCTATATACCACGCCTAAATCTAAATATAGAATACGCTTAAGCAAACGTGTTTTTCATGCACATTATTTAGGCATCATATATAGAATCCCCCCATATATACAATCTAGCCCATGGCGCAACACAGCAAATAGTCTGTATCAGTGGCGGAGCATGGGCATGTCATGGTCATTTCACCTATGGCCCTGTTTACTAAGATGTGTTAGCTTTTTTAGCATGCGCTAAAAATTAGCGTATGCTAAACATTAGCGCACAATAGTGCTGGAGACACCCATAGGAATATAGCATTACATAAAAACGCTAGCGTGCCTACAGTGCGGCTGAGTAAAAGGAAATGGGACTTGATATACTGCCTTTCTGAGGTTTTTGCAACTACATTCAAAGTGGTTTACATATTTTCAGGTATTTATTCTGTCCTAGGGGCAATGGAGGGTTAAGTGACTTGCCCAGAGTCACAAGGAGCTGCAGTGGGAATCAAACCCAGTTCCCCAGGACATCAGACTCACAGAAACAGAAAACAGAAGCCTGCGCGGCCGCATTGCTGATCTGCAAGGGCAGGCTTCTACATGGAATGTTGCTAGTGGAGGAATAGCCTAGTGGTTAGTGCAGTGGACTTTGATCATGGGAAACTGGGTTTAATTCCCACTGCAGCTCCTTGTGACTGAAGAAGATGGTTCAGTGGTATGCGTATGGATAGCTTTAACCCAAGTCCCTGAAGAAAGATTTTCTGAAACCAGTGGTGTCGGGTGTTCTCAGGGGAAGCCAGCTGATGGGCTGAATATAGAGACCTGTGAAGGGTGAAGTTATTTGTGGAGTGAAACTTTTTAACGATATCACTTTAAGTTAAGTTCATGTTTTTGATTGATTTATCTTATGCACTATTAGTATTCACGACATGGGCGATAGCACTCTATATATATATAAAAAATATTCCAAGAGTAGCCACTTGGCACAAACCAATACTGCCTGAATAAGTGGATATTTGTCTGTGGGCACTCATTTAAAAAAACCCATTAAAACACCATTGAATAGAACTTACATTGTAGTTCAGAAGATAAGTGGATTGTGCAATTAAAGCCTATGTCACAGCTGATTGTCTTGGTTCTAATAGTTGAATTTGCTAGTGGAATAGCAACATTAACATTCCATCTAGAATCTCAAATAGTAGCAATATTCCATGTAGAATCTCAAATAGGGAAACGGGAACTTGATATACCACCTTTCTGAGGTTTTTGCAACTACATTCAAAGCAGTTTACATATATTCAGGTACTTATTTTGTACCAGGGGCAATGGAGGGTTAAGTGACTTACCCAGAGTCACAAGGAACTACAGTGGGAATTGAACTCAGTTCCCCAGGATCAACGTCCACTGCACTAACCACTAGGCTACTCCTCCACAGGAGCCCTAGTGATGTGCATTTCTTGTAGAATAGTATCAGATGCGCATAACGCAATGCGTGCTTAGGCATGTCAGCTTACGCCTGCCATTGCCCCTAAATGTCCGCATGCCAAAGTGGCTTTGTGCTATGATTCTATAAGGGATTAGGCACGCCTTAATGCTGGGACAGAACTGGTGCTGACCTCCAGATTCTGTAAACGTCACCCAAATTTGGGAGAAGATCTGAGATCTGCGTGCAAACAAACTCATTTGTTAATGAGCAGCTAACTGTTAACTGGCATGAATTTGGATTTACGCACAGATCTGCCTGTGCGCTATTCTGTAACACTGAGCGTGCTAAGTAACTAAAGTAACACAGTAAATGATGGCAGATAAAGACCTGTACGGTCCATCCAGTCTGCCCAACAAGATAAACTCATTTTACATGATATGCGACACTTTATATGTATGCCCGAGTTTGATTTGTCCTTGTCTTTCACAGGGCATAGACCATAGAAGTCTACCCAGCACTGTTCTTGTACTAAAAGTTCTGAAGATTCTGGAGTCCTAAAGAGTTACAAGATTCCGGAATCCCAGTTAGTAGCAACATTCCATGTAGAACCCTAGAGAGTAACATGGTAACATATAGTAACATAGTAAATGATGGCAGATAAAGACCTGTACGGTCCATCCAGTCTGCCCAACAAGATAAACTCATTTTACTGGATATGCGACACTTTATATGTACGCCCGAGTTAGATTTGTCCTTGCCATTCTCAGGGCACAGACCGTACAAGTTTGCCCACCATTCTTGTCCTAAAAGTTCTGAAGCTAACGTCGAAGCCCCTTAAAATTTACACTAAAGCCCATACACATCTGTTCAGTCATGATCAGGGCATAGACCATAGATGTCTGCCCAGCACTGGTTTTGCTTCCCAATTACCAGAGTTGCCACCCAATCTCCGCTACGATTCCGTGGATCCATTCCTTCTAAACAGGATTCCTTTGTGTTTATCCCACGCACGTTTGAATTCCATTACCATTTTCATCTCCACTGCAGAAGGGCATTCCACATATCCACTATCCTCTCAGTGAAAAATTACTTCCTGATATGGTGCCTGAGTCTGCCCCCCTTCATCCTCAATTCATGTCCTCTAGTTCTACCACCTTCCCGTCTCTGGAAAAGGTTCATTTGCGGTTTAACACCTTTCAAATATTTGAACGTCTGTATCATGTCACCCCTGTTTCTCCTTTCCTCCAAGGTATACATGTTCAGGTCAGCAAGTCTCTCCTCGTACGGTTTGCAACGCAAATCCCATACCATTTTTGTAGCTTTTCTTTGCACCGCTTCCAGTCTTTTTACATCTTTAGCAAGATATGGCCTCTAAAACTGAACGCTAAGTGTCTTGCACACAACCCAAAAGGGGACAGCCATGGGATGGGCATGGGCAGGTCAGGAGCATTCCAAAAATCTTTTTGCAGTGTTATAAAATTCTAGAGTTTATGTGCCCAACACACACCAGGATTTACACCAAGTTTCAGCAGGGCATAAATCCTCATGCCCAGAACTGGGCATGAGAATACTCTTTCAAGGGCCCTTTTAAAAAGGCGTGTTAGGTGTTATGCGCATACAGTGTGCGACAAAATGTGACTACCACCAGGCTACCGCACCCCCCCGGCCGCAGGGGCATAGCCAGACTTTGGCGAGAGGGGGGTCCAGAGCCCGAGGTGAGGGGGCACATTTTAGCCCTCCCAGCGCCGCCGACCCCCCGTGCCATTTTTGACCCCCCCCCGCTGCTGCCACCACCACCACCACCTTTGACCACCCCCGCCGCCAACCCTTTCGACTCCCCTTCCCACCACCGCCAACCCTTCCCCGCCGCCACCTTCAGGTACCTTTGCTGGTGGGGGTCCCCAACCCCCCCCCAGCCGAAGTCCTGTTCTCCGGTACAGCCGTGTTGCTGATCTGCAAGGCTTCTGTTTCTGTGAGTCTGACGTCCTGCATGTTCCTCTTCTCCGGCGCGGCCGCGTTGCTGATCTGCAAGGCTTCTGTTTCTGTGAGTCTGACGTCCTGCATGCTCCTCTTCTCCATTGCGGCCGCATTGCTAATCTGCAAGGCTTCTGTTTCTGTGAGTCTGACATCCTGCACGTACGTGCAGGATGTCAGACTCACAGAAACAGAAGCCTTGCAGATCAGCAACTCGGCCGTGCCAGAGAAGAGGACTTCGGCTGGCAGGGGTTGGGGATCCCCACCAGCAAAGGTACCCGACAGCGGCAGCGGCGGCGGGGGAGGGTTGGCAGCGGGAGGGGTGGTCAAAGGGATTGGCAGCAAGGGGCCCAGGGCCAAATCTACAGGGGCCCATGGCCCCACGTAGCTATACCCCTGCCCGGCAGTAATTTCAGATTTGGCGCACGCCCATCCCACCTGGATGATTTATTTATTTACTCCCACATGCGCAGTTTCTGGCGGTAATTGGCACTTGGCACACGCCGACCAGTCACCGCGCGTCTAGCGAGTGAGCCCTTACCTCTAGATCTGTGGGTGGCATTAAGGGCTCAGGATGGTTTTAGGCACGCGCTGGTTTCAGGTTTACCGCATTCTCTTTTCCCATCCCATTAAAAAAAGCCCTTTTTTTGCAGACGCAGTAAAAGCTGGCCCAGCGTGCACCCAATACATGCACCTACACTACCGCAGGCCACTTTTTACCACGGCTTAGTAAAAGGACCTCTCTAAGTACTGTTCTATGAAGCCGCTCAGCCTGGAGTGCCCTTTACGGAATAGCGCTTAGTGTGGATTTTTCCCAGCGCCTTTATTTGCGTGCCATCCACTGAATCTGGCCCCAAAGCATGCTCAGAAAAAAATCATAGTATAGACCTGAAAAGTCTATAAGATCAAGATAGATGTATCTTTAAGTCAAACATGGCTTTTTTTTCATATTTTAAAAACCTTTTCCTGTTTATTGAAAGAATTAATTGGCAGGCTTTCCTTCAATTATAGATTTAAATGCATGCAAAAGCAATGATGAGATTCTATTGATTCTCTCTGTCCTGTTGTCACATTTCTTGCTAATATACATTACCGTTAGGATTGAAGCACTCCATCTTTTTTCCAATTTCAGTTACTCGCGTGTTTCATTTCTATTGCATGTAGATTACTAGGAGAAATGAGAATAGACTTCCTTGAATGCCATCTGCTTGCTGATTCTGTTTATCTTAATTGCACTGGGACACTGTCTGTCATTCTCACGATGCATCAAGGAAGAAGCTGCAGACAGAACCATTCAGTTTTACTAAAAATGTGAAATGGTGATGCTGAAGAATGATTACACTTGCTTGCCTCAGATCAGGGCTTTCTGAACCCCCCCTTCTAATTCAAGCCAGTACAAATCTGTTTTATATGCATATAAGTACATAAGTATTGCCATACTGGGAAAGACCAAAGGTCCATCGAGCCCAGCATCCTGTTTCCAACAGTGGCCAATCCAGGTCACAAATACCCGGCAAGATCCCCAAAATGTACAAAACATTTTATACTGCTTATCCCAGAAATAGTGGATTTTCCCCAAGTCCATTTAATAACGGTCTATGGACTTTTCCTTTAGGAAGCCGGCCAAACCTTTTTTAAACTCCGCTAAGCTAACCGCCTTTACCACATTCTCTGGCAACGAATTCCAGAGTTTAATTACATGTTGAGTGAAGAAATATTTTTTCCGATTCGTTTTAAATTTACTACATTGTAGCTTCATCGCAAGCCCCCTAGTCCTAGTATTTTTGGAAAGCGTAAACAGACGCTTCACATCTACCCGTTCAACTCCACTCATTATTTTATAGACCTCTATCATATCTCCCCTCAGCCGCCTTTTCTCCAAGCTGAAGAGCCCTAGCCGCTTTAGCCTTTCCTCATAGGGAAGTCGTCCCATCCCCTTTATCATTTTTGTCGCCCTTTTCTGCACCTTTTCTAATTCCACTATATCTTTTTTGAGATGCGGCGAGCAGAATTGAACACAATATTCGAGGTGCGGTTGCACCATGGAGCGATACAAAGGCATTAAAACATCCCCATTTTTGTTTTCCATTCCTTTCCTAATAATACCTAACATTCTATTTGCTTTCTTAGCCGCAGCAGCACACTGAGCAGAAGGTTTCAACGTATCATCAACAACAACGACGACGACACCTAGATCCCTTATGGGTTACTCATTTGGACAAGTGACCATATATTGGGGTTGATTCATGAATGCCTGCAGGCCATAACCAGTTATCATCAGTGTGTTTTTTTTCTAGTGAAAAAGGTGCGGGTACTCAAATGCCAGGCCACCCTTCAGGGATGGGGTGATCACTGAGGGACCCATCCCACAATAGCCAGGCTCCCCTACAACCAGTCACAGAGTCTATGACAAGGCAGAATTGGTGTGTAGAGGGTGAGCTCTTTCATTAAAACTTGGGGACAATGGGTCAATTTTAGCAGACATTGGAAAAGGTGCCGGTACTCAGTATCCCCAAGTACCCCCTCAAAAAAAGCCCTGGTTATCATGCAAGCTGAAAGTACGTCTGTGTGTAATAGTGTTCTTTTCATTTAGGGATTAATATTCAGTCTGGCTGTGGTTTTGCAGATCCCACAGGTAATTTTAAACTGTAGGGTTTGCAGCAGCATTGAATGCAAAAGTAAGGCTGCCAAATGGATCTAAGTTTGCAGGACAGGTTGATCCAGAAAGCACACAGTCAAGCAGTCTGCAAAATCTAGAACTGGAAAAAAGAACAGCAAACCCACGTGGTGAAGTAAAACAATATTTATTCAACGCAGATAAGTAAAAAAAGTCACATACAATTTTCCTCTAACAGCCCGACATAGCCATGTTTCACCCTTTCAAAACATGGCTATTTGCATATGGAAGCAGCTTGTGTGACGGGCTGAAGAATTGACATGCTCCTGCTGGTTTGTGCTAAGCCCCTGATGCAGCCCTTCAAAGGGTGAAACATGACCATGTTGAGCTGTTAGAGGAAAGTTGTAGGTTACAATATAAGAACATAAGAGTAGCCATACTGGGTCAGACCAATGGTCCATCTAGTCCAGTATCCTGTTTTCCAAACAGTGGCCAAGCCAGGTCATAAGTACCTGGCAGAAACCCAAATCGTGGCAACACTCCATACTACAAATCCCAGGGCAAGCAGTTGCTTCCCAAGTCTGTCTCAATAGCAGAATATGGACTTTTCCTTCAGGAATTTGTCCAAACCTTTTTTTAAACCCTGATACACTAACCACCATTACCACCTCCTCCAGCAAAGAGTTCCAGAGCTTAACTATTCGTTGAGTGAAAAAATATTTCCTCCTATTTGTTTTAAAAGTATTTCCATGTAACTTCCTCGAGTGTCCCCTAGTCTTTGTACTTTTGAAACGAGTAAAAAATCGATTTACTTCTACTTGTTCTACACCACTCAGGATTTTGTAGACCTCAATCATACCTCCCCTCATCCATCTCTTTTCCAAGCTGAAGAGCCCTAACCTCTTTAGCCTTTCCTCATACGACAGGAGTTCTATCTAGGGTTACCATATGGCTCCAGAAAAAGGAGGACAGATTGAGCCAGTCTGGGTTTTACTTCCATCGCTTTCACTGGAAGCAAAACCTGGACTGGATCAATGTGTCCTCCTTTTTCTGGAGCCATACGATAACCCTAGTTCAATCCCCTTTATCATTTTGGTCGCTCTTCTTTGAACCTTTTCTAATTATGCTCTATTTTGAGATACGACGACCAGAACTGAACGCAATACTCAAGGTGCGGACACACCATGGAACTTTTACTTACCTGCGTTGAATAAATATTGTTTTACTTCACCATGCATGGTTGATCCTATCCTGGGTTTACCCAGTTGCATGCAGGGACTTATAGTTTTGATTTTCTCATTGCCTACCCTAAGAAAAGCAAGACTACAAGTCCCAACATGCACTGGGGTAAACCAAGGACTGGATCAATCCTGTCCTGTGAATCTGGATCCAGTTGGCAGTCTTATGCAAAAGTACATGATTACTTTTGCTTTTATCCTTGCCTCCTTAAACTTTACTCTTAGAGATATGGGTAACTGTTCTGGCCAAAACAATGCATACAATTTTTAACCACCAAAACTGTGGGGGTCAATGTTCAAACCGGATAGTAATTCTGAATCTAGCCAGTTAGCTGCTAAGCCGTAACCGGCTATTTTGTGGGTGGTCTGAGGGTGGAGTCAAGTGCCAATATTCAGCACTTAACTGCCAAAGGTAACTGGAGGAAAGCAAAGATGCAAATGGAAGAAAAAATAGCCAATACGGTAAAATGGGAGACAAGACATTTTTTTTAGATATGTTAGTGACAGGAGGACTAAAAAGAACCGGCCCAAGAACTGAACCTTGCGGCACACCACTGGTAACAGTGGCGTACCAAGGGGGGGGGGCGGTGGGGGCGGTCCGCCCCGGGTGCATGCCGTTGGGGGGGTGCCGCGCGCCAGTCAGCATCGTTCGTTTCCATGCTCCCTCTGCCCCGGAACAGGTTACTTCCTGTTCCGGGGCAGAGGGAGCATGGAAACGAACGACGCTGACCGGCGCGCGGCACCCCCCCAGCGGGCACCCGGGGCGGACCGCCCCCACCGCCCCCCCTTGGTACGCCACTGTTACCAGTGGTGTGCCGCAAGGTTCAGTTCTTGGGCCGGTTCTTTTTAAGCGATATTGCTGAAGGGCTGTCTGGCAAAGCATGGTTTGCTTCTTTGCAGATGATACTCCTCAATAGGGTAAACACTCCTGATATTGCGGATAACATGAGGAAGGACTTAGCGACGGTAGAATAATAGTCTGGAATTTGGCAGCTTAGATTTAATACTAAAAAAATGCAGGGTCATGGATTTGGGCTGCAAAAACCCGAAGGAACGGTACAGTTTAGGGGGTAAAGAACGTTTGTGCATGAAAGAGCAGCGGATCTTGGGTGTGATCATATGTGATGATCTTAAGGGGGTCAAACAGCTAGAAAAGGCAACAGCAAAAGCTAGAAGGATACTTGGGTGCATAGGGAGAGGAATGGCCAGTAGGAAAAAGGAGGTGATAGTGCCCTTGTTTAAGACTCTGGTGAGACCTCATTTAGAATATTGTGTACAATTCTGGAGACTGCACCTTCAAGAAGATATAAATAGGATGGAGTCAGTCCAGAGGGCGGCTACTAAAATGGCCAGTGATCTTCATCATCAGTGTATTGGGACAGACGTAAAGATCTCAATATGTATACTTTGGAAGAAAGGTGGGAGATATGATAGAGACATTTAAATACCTATGCAACATAAATGCACAGGAGTTAAGTCTCAATTGAAAGGAAGCTCTGGAATGAGGGGTCATAGGATGAAGGTGAAAGGGAATAGACTCAGAAGTAACCTGAGGAAATACTTCTTCACAGAAAGGGTGGTAAATTCATGGAACAGCCTCCAGGTGGAAGTGGTGGAGACGAAAACAGTATCTGAATTCAAGAGATGATAGAATCTTTAAGGGAGTGATAAGAAGAGTAGATAGCGTGGATGGGCAGACTGGGTAGGCCATCTGGTCACCGAGAGGAGGTATCGTGGTGCAGAAGCTGGATCCTAAATGGTACGACTGAACCATAAACTATGGAATAGGACTCTGGGCAGTCAGAAAACAAAACAAAACATATACATGAGTGTTCTTGGTTGACGGGTTAAAGAAGAAAATAAAGTTACTATTGAATGGAAGTATGGTTGGGCAAAAGGCCCTATCAAGGAAATGTCATGGGTTGGACCCAGGTCCAAAGGTTGAGTAAATTAAGTATTGGATTGTTGGGACGGGAGTTGAATATGAAAAAAAATATTGGAAACTAATATGTTTAAGATAGAAATGTAAATATTATCTCTCTATATAAAACGCACCTCCAATGTTCTAATGAAGCCTCAAGTCTCCAAACGTTCTAAATTTGTAGTTGTGTAGATCGCTGTTCCTCCATGAGTGTCTGCCCCGCCCTCACGTCACAACGTGATGACGTCGAGGGCGGAGCACTGACACTCAACGAATCGCATCGCCCACCCGTTGCTATGCGACGAAAAGTGACGTCAGACGCATCGCGAACCTATGCGAACGACCTGCAAGAAAGGAGGACTACCATCGCCCCACCCTCACGTCACAACGCAATGACGTCGAGGGCGGAGCACTGACACTCAACGATTCGCATCGCTCATCCAAAACACGCTTCCTGGCTACTGTAAAAGCAAGAAGGGCTCCTTCTCCCTCCCCACCTTTCTCTTCTCACCCTCATGGACAGACCAGTGTGAGCTTCTGCAAAAAGCAGCAGACCACAAACAAAGGCAGGTAGGCAGCCTGAACGTCGGAGGGTGGGAGGGAGCCAGCCAGCCAGCCAGCCTGAACATGGAAGGGAGGGAACGAGGGAGCCAGCCTGAACGTAGGAGTGGGAGGGAGGGACCCTGAACGTGGGAGGGAGGGAGAGAGGGGGGGCCACGACCCTGAAAGGCAGAGGCAGGGGGGCCACGACCCTGAAGCTGGGAGGGGGGAGGGAGGAAAAAGGGGAGGGGGAGGGGAAAGGAGAGGGGAAGGAAGGGGGGAGGGAAGACAGGGGGGAGGGGGAAGGAGAGCGGGAGACGGAGGTGGGGCCCCTGCCGCACACTCTCATTCTTTCTCACACACACACTCTCATTCTCACACACACACTCTCACACAGACAGCCTCACGCTATGTCACACACACACACACTTGCACATTCACTCTGCTTCTCTCTCACACACAGGCACTCTCACACACACTCTCTCAAAACATACACACTCCGAGGAAAACCTTGCTAGCGCCCGTTTCATTTGTCCCAGAAACGGGCCTTTTTTACTAGTTGATGAATAAAATAACAATTGTTGTTGCAGTAAAATATTCTCACTGGTTGTGAAAATTGTTGGAGGGTTAAAAGGAAATTAAAAACAATGATGTGTTTTAATAAAGGGTTATGTTAATGTTAAATAAAATTTTCATTACAGGGACTCTGATGGGAGAATGATAGCTTAACAGGTCCCTACTTTTGACAGATCCAGAGTGTCCTGACTCATGCTGGTTGAAACAGAGAGGTAAACAGAATCCGGTTTAAACGGGTTGTCACCTCTGGGGTTACTGGAGGAGCTCTGTTTAAAAATGATAATGTGGAATAAATGAATAAGAGTTAATGTAATAATGTGTTTGCATCATAGGAGTTAAGAAATGTTGAACACAGAGAATAGAATTACCTGCCTGAAATAATTCCTCATATTACTTTCTCTGTATTTCCAGCAAGTTGTTTTATCGCTTGTAAAAATTTAAATGGTTATAAATAAATTAAGAAAGAAAAAAAAAGAAATGTTGAACATTATTAATGATAAATCAATAAATAATATTAGATGTTGAAAAATGTGCATAATGTTGTGTGGGGATGCTGTTGGTCCAAGGGAAGAGAACAGAGTTCAAAGTATCCCTTGAGGGCAAGGAATTTACATAATCTCTATATATATAAGGCACCACCAACGTTCTAAATGAAGCCTCCAGCCGGAAATGTGAAGGGGGAGAGATATCCGGTTTCCCCATGAGTGTCTGCCCCGCCCTCGCTCTCTCTGTAACACAAACAGTGAAGGAAAACACAGCAAAGCACGAAATCAAATCGCTCTCTCTGTAACAGTGAAAGACTAAGAGGGGGGAGGGGAGAGAGGGCAGAAGCCCTCACTATCTCTGTAACACAAACACAGCACAGCAGGAAACTTAACACTGAAGGACTCGACTCCGAGGGGGGAGGGGACAGAGAGCACAGGGGACAGACATCACAGGGGAATGGAGAGAGGGCAGAAGGCAGGGACACACACACTCCCACATGCACACAGAAGAAAACCTTGCTAGCCCCCGTTTCATTTGCATCAGAAACGGGGCTTTTTTACTAGTTTACAATAAAAGCTTAAGTTTGTTCATAATCCTCCCAGAGTGTCATGTGGTTCCTGGACTGGAGAGCTGAAGGGACCCCGAATTAGATGATTGTCTCTCAAATATTAGGTGTTACTATCTCAGGTCCTCTGTCTTTGGATTCTCAGGTAAATTTGCTTATTTAGAAATCGTTTTTATTGATGAGAAAACTCAGAAGGATAAGTAATTGTTTTGATTTTCATGCTTTTAGTTTGACTGTACAAAGTTTGTCGTTATCCAGCTTGGATTATTGCAATGTTATTTATGCTGGCTGTCGTAAAGGTCTTTTGAGGAAGATTCAGACATGTTTGATTTTTTTTTTCTGCCCACAAATATGACAGAGTTTCTCCACTGCCGAGGGAGCTCCACTAGTTACCAGTGGAGGCCCGAATCATTTTAAAGTCTATACTATAGTACACAAAATTCTTCTCCTTCGAGATAACTTTTTACTTCATTTTCCTAGTCCAGCTAAACTGAAAAGTTTAGCTGGAGGAGTGGCCTAGTGGTTAGGGTGGTAGACGTTGGTCCTGAGGAACTGAGTTGGATTCCCACTTCAGGCACAGGCAGCTCCTTGTGACTCTGGGCAAGTCACTTAATCCTCTATTGCCCCATGTAAGCCACATTGAGCCTGCCATGAGTGGGGAAGCGCAGGGTACAAATGTAACAAAAATAAAATAGATACTATTGGAGATTCTACATGGAATGTTGCTATTCCACTAGCAACATTCCAACATTCCATGTAGAAGGCTGTGCAGGCTTCTGTTTCTGTGAGTCTGACGTCCTGCACGTACGAGCAGGACGTCAGACTCACAGAAACAGAAGCCTGCGCGGCCTTCTACATGGAATGTTGGAATGTTGCTAGTGGAATAGCAACATTCCATGTAGAATCTCACAAAGTAGCAACAGTGGAGGAGTGGCCTAGTGGTTAGGGTGGTGGACTCTGCTCCTGAGGAACTGAGTTTATTTCCCAGTTCAGGCACAGGCAGCTCCTTGTGACTCTGGGCAAGTCACTTAACCCTCCATTGCCCCATGTAAGCTGCATTGAGCCTGCCATGAGTGGGAAAGTGTGGGGGTACAAATATAACAAAAAATAAATAAAAAACATTTATTTGGCAAATCTTTAGTTCCTGTGCAATTAAGAAAAATGCAAGGTTTTGCTATTTTTTTCAAAAAGCTTTGAAAACTGTTCTTTTAAAGAAGTTAGACTGTGCTGCTTTTTTTAAAAAATGCAATTGTTTGACTATTTATGAATTTGCAGGATTTGCCTGTTTCTTCTTCTTGTGATCTGTGCTGCACTCTTACGGGTGTTTGCGGAATGTAAGAAGTAAAGTAAAGCAAACCCCAAACTAATATTCCGGATCATTTCCATCCCCAGCTCGACCAGGAGGATGTTGGAAGTGTGTGTGGGCAAGCAGCCTGAGAGTGAGTTGATGCTGTGAGTTCAAGCAGCGAGAGAGAGATAACTCCCCCCGTTGGCCCCGGTCCGGCGGTAACCTGGGTGAGTCCCAGGTTACAACTGCATCTCCCATGTATGCCAAGGATATCTCAAAATGCACCAGTCAAAACTAAACTAAACTAAACTAAACTTAAAAACAAAACAAAACTTTTATACTACAAGAACCTTAGCAGTTCAGTGTGGTTTGCAAATAGTAAGAAGCCAGGCATACCTGGGAACTAATAATCAAGTCAACTAATTAAAAAAATAAAATAAAACCAGCTGTAGGACATGTCATATTATTTTTTATTACATTTGTACCCCACACTTTCCCACTCATGGCAGGCTCAATGCAGCTGACATGGGGCAATGGAGGGTTAAGTGACTTGCCCAGAGTCACAAGGAGCTGCCTGTGCCTGAAGTGGGAATTGAACTCAGTTCCTCAGGACCAAAGTCCACCACTCGGCCACTCCTCCACTCCCTACATTTGCCGTCTCAATACTAATATTTCTCAAATAACCACGGTTTTAGTGATTTTCTAAATCGTGAGAGATCGTCTAGAGATCTAAGAATTACAGGAAGATAATTCTAAAACTTTACTCCTGTAAAAGAAAATGAGGACTGAAATATTCTTTAATATTTAACAAATCGAGGGGCCCTTTTACAAAGGCGCACTGAAAAATGGCCTGTGGTAGTGTAGACACGTGTTTTTGGCACGCTGAGAATCATTTTTCAGTGCACCTCTTAAAAATGCCTTTTAAATCTTTTTGCCAAACATGGCCGAGCAGCAAAATGAAAATTGCCGCCCGTCCATTTTGGGCCTGAGACCCAGTGGTAAAGTTTCACGTGGTAACTGGGCGGTAATGACCTACGCGCGTCCAAAAATAAAAATTATTTTTCAGACGCGGGTATCGGGCGCACACCAAAAATGAAATTACCGTAAGATCCACGTGGTAGCCAGGCGGTAACTCCATTTTGGTGCATGTTGGGCGCATGTAGATGCTTACACGGCTTAGTAAAAGGGCCCCCTAAAGTCACAAAAACACACATTAAAAAATGTGCCTAGTAGGATCCACTTCCTTGCAAAGACACGTACCTATCACTGACACCCTTTAAGAATGGCCCAACATAAACAAGGCATACTGTCACATCAGCCATACACAAACTCACTCTGGCTGAGGGTCGTCTATAGGATTTGGCCATGCTCTTCTTTCTTCCTAGGTTACACTGGATAAAGGTTTCAGCCCATATGCCTCAATTCTTAGGAACAGGAAGAATTAGAGGTTACAGAGGATGGGCAGACTAGATGGGTCATATGGCCTTTATCTGCCGTCATCTATATTAATAATTCTCACCTCCAATTCTGAAGCTCACAGTGTGGCATGGAACCACTGAAGCCCTGCACTGCTGTACCCTGTCAGCACCACTCACTCTCACTCATACACCCGCCCTCAGCCACGTCCCCAGCCACGCCCCTTCCGGACATAATTCCCTACCTCAACGTTCTATTGAGGCCCCAAGCTCCAGCCACTTCCGTGAAGGGTTCGTGGATTCATGGTGGTGAAGCCTCTCCATGGTGGTGACGCCCTCGCGTCCAACATTATGACGTCACTGCCAGAGCGATTTTCAAGATGGCGCCGAACAGGAACGTGAGGATGTCGCTGACGTCGCGATTTTCTCCATTGCGAATGGCACCGAACAGGAATGTCAGGACGCTACGCCCACACCGATTTTCACCAACGCGACGAAACGAAGATGGCGCCCAACACCGGCGCAACACAAATGCACAAAACCGCTTCGGGGGCGACGCAGCCAGCCACACACACTGAACGTCGGACGGTGCGAAGGACGGATGACAACGCGGATGCAACACCTCACAGGTTTCCTCTTCTGTCCCTGTATGCCGATGACGGGAGAGGGAGGGGGAGGGGAAGGGAACCTTGCTAGCACCCGTTTCATTTCTTAAAGAAACGGGCATTTATTGCTAGTGTTTCTATGTTTCTAAGGTCAGTAACCTTGGGTGCAGCCCTATTAGTGAGCATTCAATGTAAGACGATGTCATAGCAGGGTTTAGAAAGGGTTTGAACAGGTTCCAGGAGCAAATATCCATAAACAAGGATTAGTGTAAACCTGGGAAAGCCACTGCTTATCCATGGGAGTGAGCAACAAGGAAGTGCATCTACTCTTTGAGATCCACCGACCCAGCTTGTCTACTGTCAGAGACAGGATATTGGGATCGATCGACCTTCAGTCTGATACAGCACGGCACAACTTTTTTCTTTTGTTCTTAAAAGCTTTTTTTGAAATCTGATTAAACCATATTCAGCATGTGTCCCCTGCTCTAATTAATTACTTTCCCATTAAGGAAATTGATCAGACTTGTTTGGCATGATTTCTCTCTGGTAAGAAGAAATATGTGGTCTGAATTCTTTAACCCAGTGAATTAAAAATACTCCATTATTCTTACCTTTACATAGTCCTGTAACCGAAAATACATAAAGTGGCTAAAGAAATATACAAATATAGAAAAATAAAAAATTGCTCACTTACGACTCCTTTTACAAAGCGGCAGTACCAATTAGCGGGCGTTGAATGCATGGGAATTGAATGGGCTTAAATCCCACCCCCCCTCAATTTTCAGAAATGACAGAGGTAGATCATCTTATAAACTAACTAGTAAAAAAGGCCCATTTCTGTATGTAATGAAACGGGCGCTAGCAAGGTTTTCCTCGGAGTGTGTATGTATAAGAGAGTGCGTGTGAGAGTGACTGTGTGAGAGAGAGAGAGTGAATGTGCGAGTGTGTGTGTGACAAAGAGAGTGTGTGCCAGGGTCCCCCTCCCTCTGAGTATCAGGGTTGTCCTCCTCCCTTTGAGTGTCAGGGTTGTCCCCCTCCCTCCCAGTTTCAGGGTCTCCTTCCCTCCCAGTTTCAGGCCCCCTCCATTTCCGGCCACTGCTGCTTCTCCTGTTGAGCAGCAGTGGCCACTACAAAAACAAAACAACCGAAGGAAGGCAGGCACAGCTGTGACAGTGAAAAGAGATGCTCCCATTGCTCTGCAAGTGACTTCTAAATGCAGGGCTGATGGGAGAAGGGGGCTGGGGGCAGATGGGAGATGGGCACTGAGGCTAGAGTTGGGGGCTGAAAAGGGGGCAAGTGGGAGATGGGCACTGAGGCTAGAGCTGGAGGCTGAAAAGGGAGGCACCAGGTGGGAGAAGGGGGCTGAAGAGGAGGGAGGGGTGGCAGGTGGGAGAAGGGAGCTGGGAGCTGAAAACTGGGGGGACAGGTGAGATAAGGGGACTGGAGCTGAAATGGGGTGTGCACTTGCACAAAGTGGGAGAAGGAAAGTGAGGCTTTAGCTGGGGGGCTAGAAAGGGGGCTGGAACTAGAGCTGGGGGGATGTGGCAGAAGAAGGCAAAAGCTGGACCTGGGAACTGAAAAAAGCAGTGGGTAGAAGAAGAGGGTTGGGGCTTGGAAATGACTCTGATTTAGGGGCTAGGAGAAAGTGGCTGGGACTACAATATGACTCTGATTTAGGGGCTAGGAGATAGTAGCTGGGGATCGCAAAAGGGGGCTGATGCTAGGGGCAGATGTGAGAAGAGGCTGATGCTAGGGCAGTGAGAAAGGGGGCTTGGCTAAAAGACTAGGGGAGGGAGAAAGATCTGATGATAGGCATGAGTGAAGGGGTCTGGGGTATGACAAAGGCAGGGCTTTTTTTGAGGGGGTACTTGGGGGTACTGAGTACCGGCACCTTTTCCATTGACTGCTAAAATTGACCCATGGACCCCATGTTTTCATGAAGGAGCTCAGACTATACACACCAATTCTGCCTTGTCATAGATTCTGTGACCGGTTGCAGAGGGACTGGCTATTGTGGGATGAGTCCCTTAGTGATCACCCCACCCCTGAAGGGTGGCCTAGCATTTGAGTACCGGCACCTTTTTTGCTAGAAAAAACGCACTGGACAAAGGGCAGATGGAATGTAAGGGTTTGGAGCTTATGCAGGGGATTGGAGAAGGAAGAGGATAACACATACAGTATGTGGGAGGGGAGAAGCAGTGGCGTACCAAGGGGGGGGGGCGGTGGGGGCGGTCCGCCCCGGGTGCATGCCGCTGGGGGGTGCCGCGGCGTGTGCCTGCTCCGAGTTCGTTAAACTTCTTTGCTCGTTCGCTGCAGCTCCCTCTGCCCCGGAACAGGTTACTTCCTGTTCCGGGGTAGAGGGAGCTGTAGCGAACGAGCAAAGAAGTTGGAGCAGGCGCACGCTGTGGCACCCCCCCCCCCCAGCGGCGTGCACCCGGGGGGGGGGGGTCATTTCGCCGGGGGGGGGGGGGGGAGGTGTAATTTAGTGTGGGGGGGGGGGGGCGCGCTGCACCCGGGGAGGGGGGCGCATCGGCGCTCCGCCCCGGGTGACATCCAGGCAAGGAACGCCACTGGGGAGAAGCAAGGGTATATGCAAGAAAGGTGAAGATAGAGGGACAGAGGGATGGGTAATGGAGATAAGGTGATGGAAAGACAGGGCACATAAATACTGGAGAAGGAGGTAGGTGAATAGATGCTAGAGAAAGGGAGAAAACACAGACGCAAAGGATAATGGAGAAAGGGGAAAAACTGAGAGGGTTGTAAAGATGGTGAGGGACAAATGAAGGGGATAAATGTTTGAAGGAGGTGAGAAAGGGTAGAAATAGGGAAGGAGACATGGGAGCCTGAATAAGGAGATAAGACATAAAGGGACTGTTTCTGGAGAGGGGGTGAATGACAAGGAGCCGGGGTGGTGCTCAGTGGTGTCTAGTTCATTGCAGGTTCTGGTATCATCCACAAGGAGGCAAACCTTACTGGACAACCCTTCAGCAACATTGCATACAAAAATGTTAAAAAGAACCGGTCCTCTAGACTCACCTAACTATCCTTTCAGTTGGAGAACAGCTTATTTTCAACTCTTTCATATGTTTCTCTGTCTACCTTAGCAACCTCCATCCTGTAACCCAACATGATAAGGATCATATAAAGCCCTCCTCCCCATTCCATGCTTACCCACAAGGCACAGCGGTCCATTCTATAGTAGTACTATAAACATCTTTTGTGCAGCGGATCTGTGATTATAATTTGGAACCAATATCTGGTGGTCAAGTCCTGTTTACACTGAATACCTAGCATTCTGTTGGATAAGTTTTTAGCTTGGGTAGAGCTCTGTGAGTACAACAGAAAAACATAGCATGCGCTGTTGATGTTTCATTCATTGAAAAATGCAAGCGCAATTCTAGACAAATCGTTTTGGGGTCCTTTTACTAAGCTGCGCTAAAAGGTGACCTGAACTATGACTGGTGCATGGGTTTCCCCGTGTGTTGAGGACACTTTTAGCACGGCTGTAAAATGGCCGCATTTCCTACTCCCCCCCCCCATTAATGGCCAGACGCTAATTTCCCAATTAGCGTCTGGCCATTAGTGTGCGAGCCCTTACCCACACCTACTCTGCAGGCAGGATGGACTCACATGCTAACCATGCACTAACCAATTAGTGCTGGGCATCTATCTATCTATTTATCTATCTATCTACTTATCATTTCTATAGCGCTACAAGGCATACGCAGCGCTGTACATCATACACAGAAGACAGTCCCTGCTCAAAGAGCTTACAATCTAGATAAGACAGGTAAACAGACAGAACAATTAAGGGTAAGGGAATAAAGAGGTGAGGATAAAGGACAGGGTAAGTGAGTTAGGAGTCAAAAGCAGTGGTAAAGAGGAGGGATTTGAGTTTGGACTTGAAAACGGCTAAATACGGGGCTAGACGTAGAGGCTCGGGAACACTATTCCAGGCGTGAGGTGCAGCGAGATAAAAGGAACGGAGTCTTGAATTAGCGGTAGAGGAGAAAGGGACGATAAGAGAGATTTATCTACAGAACGGAGTACTCGAGGGGGAACGTAGGGGGAGACAAAAGTGGAGAGGTCCTGGGGAGCGGCAGAGTGAATGCACTTATAGGTCATGTCTACTTTCTCCCCCCCCCCCCAATCATACCCCCAGCATGGGAAGTGTGTTCAGATGCCGCGCTCTGCGGTACTGTATTTTCCCGCATGCTAAGCACGTGTTAATTAAAGGACCCCCTTTGTCAGATTGCAAATATATCACATTCAAAGTACATATTTGGAGGGCAACTTCTACAAATGTCATTCTGGAGCTTGTTTTCTCTTGTCTCGATTCTGATAATGACTCTGCTCCAATGACATCTCGGTTGGCAGCATGATAAGATGCCAGATATTGCAGAGGCATCTGGCATTTATCTCTGCACCTGTAAGCACACTGCACTTTACCCCAGAACTGCTGCAAATTTCATTTTGATGCTTGTTATCTCTGTCCTATTCTATCAAGACCGTGATGTTGACTCTGCCCTGATGACCTCACTATCAGTGATCTGATAAAGATGCAGACAGCACAGAAATGTCCTGCATTTTTCTCTTCACCTGAGAATTGCTGAAACGTTTACCCTGAGGGCTGTATTTTCTGCTCTGTTCTGTTGAGACTCTGATACTCACCTTCTCTTTATGTGGCCCTAAATGTATTGACTTATAACTACTACTACTATTTAACATTTCTAAAGCGCTACCAGGGTTGCGCAGCGCTGTACAATTAACAAAGAAGGACAGTCCCTGCTCAAAGGAGCTTACAATCTAAAGGACAAAAAGTGCAGTCAATCAAATTGGGGGCAGTCTAAATTTCCTGGATAGAGGTACAATGGTTAGGTGCCGAAAGCGACATTGAAGAGGTGGGCTTTGAGCAAGGATTTGAAGATGGGCAGGGAGGGGGCTTGGCGTATGGGCTCAGGGAGTTTATTCCAAGCATAGGGTGAGGCGAGGCAGAAAGGGCGGAGTCTGGAGTTGGCGGTGGTGGAGAAGGGTACTAAGAGGAGGGATTTGTCCTGTGAGCGGAGGTTACGGGAAGGAGCACACCACCCGAACTCTCATCCACTCTCTCATTACCTCTCGCCTTGACTACTGCAACCTACTCCTCACCGGCCTCCCACTTAGCCATCTATCCCCCCTTCAGTCCATTCAGAACTCTGCCGCACGTCTTATCTTCCGCCTTAACCGATATACTCATATCACCCCTCTCCTCAAGTCACTTCACTGGCTTCTGATCAGATACCGAATACAGTTCAAGCTTCTCCTATTCACCTACAAATGCACTCGATCTGCAGCCCCTCCTTACCTCTCTACCCTCATCTCCCCTTACGTCCCTAACCGTAACCTCCGCTCTCAAGACAAATCCCTCCTTTCAGTACCCTTCTCCACCACCGCCAAATCTAGGCTTCACCCTTTCTGCCTCGCCTCACCCCATGCTTGGAACAAACTCCCTGAGCCCATACACCGGGCCCCCTCCCTACCCATCTTCAAATCATTGCTCAAAGCCCACCTCTTCAATGTCGCCTTCGGCACCTAATCACTTCATCTCTTCTCAGGAAATCTCATCTACCCCAACTTGACATTTCGTCTTTTAGATTGTAAGCTCTTCTGAGCAGGGACCGTCCTTATTTGTTGATTTGTACAGTGCTGCGTAACCCTAGTAGTGCTCTAGAAATGTTAAGTAGTAGTAGTAGTAGGGTAGAGAGGTAGTGAGGAGCTGCAGATTGAGTGCATTTGTAGGTTAGTAGGAGAAGCTTGAACTGTATGCGGTACCTGATCGGAAGCCAGTGAAGTGACTTGAGGAGAGGGGTGATATGAGCATATCGGTCTAGGCGGAAGATAAGATGCGCAGCAGAGTTCTGAACGGATTATAAGGGGATTTCCCCCTACAAAGCAAGAGGGCTATTGAAGAAAATACATTGATTTCACAAGGTGGGTTGTGGGTGGAAAACGGCAGGTATAGAGTGGATCACTGTGCTCGGTGGGTAAGCAGGGAACGGGGAGAGGGGCTTTATTTGCTGTGTGTCCCATCCATAACTATGATCCTTATCGTGTTGGGTTGCAGAATGGAGGGTGGCAAAGGGTTAAGGTAGAGAAACATATGAAAGAGTTGAAGATAAATTGTTCTCCAACTTCAAGTATAGTTTGGTGAGTTTAGAAGACCAGTTCTTTTTAACATTTTTTGTATGCGATATTGCTGAAGGGCTGTCTAGTGAGGTTTGCCTCCTTGCGGATGATACCAAAATCCGTGATAAGACACCACCGAAAGTGTGGATAACATGAGGAAGTACTTAACGAAGCTAGAAGAAAGGTCTGGAATTTTGCAGCTTAGATTTAATGCTAAAAAATGCAGGGCAACGCATTTGGGCTGCAAAAAGCCAAGGGGCCAGTATAGTTTAGGGGTGAAGAACTTTTGGGCACGAAAGAGGAGAGAGACTTGGGTGTGATCGTATGTGATGATCTTAAGGTGGCCAAACAAGTAGAAAAGGCAACGGTGAAAGGTAGAAAGATGCTTGGGTGCATAGGGAGAGGAATGGCCAGCAGGAAAAAGGAGTTTCAGTTCTCAACTAAAGTCATTACTCCATATTGACCCCCTGTGAACAGTTAGCCAATGTAATTTAAGAAGTAATGGATTAACTCTGTTTTATCTTTGAGCATGATAGATCAACCTGGCAGCTGTACTCTGTAAAAGTTAAAGTTTATTATGGGAGAATATTGAGATTTTTAAATACAGAACAGTGATGATCGGACCCCTCCTGACCCCCTCTAATCTTTAAAACTCCCAGTGGTCCAGCGTACCCTAACCCCCCCTAGAATTTTTAAAACTCCCTAGTGGTCCAGTGTCCCCTGACCCCCCCTAAACTTTAAAACTCCCTAGTGGTCCAGCAGACCCCCACCTGACCCCCCCGTGCCCCCTGCAGCCCCTGGAACCAACAAATCCTGGGGCCTTCTCAAGAGGCCCCCCCCAACTCAAAAAACTCCATAGTGATCTATTGACCCCCCCCCCCCACCTCTCCCCTCCACATATCTTATAAGAGTTGGAGGCAGGAGGGCAGGAACAATGCCTGCCCTACGCCCTCCTGCTTCTGGACCTCTTCTCAAAAAGGTGGTGCCCAGCCTTGCCCAGTGTATCCTGGGATGCACTGGGAGGGGCTAAGCACCATATAAGGTTTATTTACACTGGGCAAGGGCTGGGCACCACCTTTTTGAGAAGAGGTCCAGAAGCAGGAGGGCGTAGGCATTGTTCCTGCCCTCCGGCCTCCAACTCTTACAAGGTATAAGGAGAGGAGGGGAGGAGTGGGGTAAGGAGAGGAGGGGAGGGGTGGGGGCCACTAGACCACCACAGAGTTTTTTTGAGTTGAGGAGCTTGAGAGATGGTCCACTGG
Organism: Microcaecilia unicolor; assembly: GCF_901765095.1. Taxonomy (NCBI): domain Eukaryota; kingdom Metazoa; phylum Chordata; class Amphibia; order Gymnophiona; family Siphonopidae; genus Microcaecilia; species Microcaecilia unicolor. The sequence continues at coordinate 505,901,503 of NC_044033.1, read as the reverse complement.
ACCACCAGGAATTTTTTGGTTCCAGAAGGGCCCAGGAGGGGGGGCTGGGGGGGTCATGGGGGTCAGAAGGATCCACCAGGGAGGTTTTAAAGGTTTTTTTTTTGGGGGGGGGGGGGTCGGGGTCCAAAGGACCTCAAGGAGGTTTTAAATGCTGGGGGGAAGGGGGTTGAGAGGGGGTCCACTGGACCACCAGGGATACCATGCAAAACTTAACAACAACTGCAGACCTGCTAAGTTTTGCATGTTAAAGTTAGACACTCGGTTCACAGAAATGTCTGTGTATTGGTTGGAATGTTAATACATAGTAACATAGTAGATGACGGCAGAAAAAGACCTGCACGGTCCATCCAGTCTGCCCAACAAGATAAATTCATATGTGCTACTTTTTATTTGTACCTGTCCTCTTCAGGGCACAGACCGTATAAGTCTGCCCAGCACTATTCCTGCCTCCCAACCACCAGCCCCGCCTCCCACTACCGGCTCTGCTATCCAATCTCGGTTAAGCTCCTTAGGATTCATTCCTTCTGAACAGGATTCCTTTATGTTTATCCCACGCATGTTTGAATTCCGTTACTGTGGGGATTTCCTAAAAACTCTGGCCAGACATGAAGGAATATATTCTGCATTATTGCAGAACCTTTGTGAAAAATAACCGAAACAAAGCCAATAATATGTAGAAGTTGCAGGCACATAGAGCAGATAAAAGGACAGAAATCTAATCATTCCAGTACCAGCTCTAGCCCCCGTTAAAGCCCCAGCCAAAGGCTCTAATTAGCATGCTCAGTTTTTTTTTTGTTACATTTGTACCCCGTGCTTTCCCACTCATGGCAGGCTTAATGCAGCTTACATGGGGCAATGGAGGGTTAAGTGACTTGCCCAGAGTCACAAGGAGCTGCCTGTGCCTGAAGTGGGAATCGAACTCAGTTCCTCAGGACCAAAGTCCACCACCCTAACCACTAGGCCACTCCTCCACTGTTGCTAACATTTGAGATTCTACATGGAATGTTGCTATTCCACTAGCAACATTCCATGTAGAAGTCGGCCCTTGCAGATCACCAATGTGGCCGCGCAGGCTTCTGCTTCTGTGAAACAGAAGCCTGCGCAGCCTTCTACATGGAATGTTGCTAGTGGAATAGCAACATTCCATGTAGAATCTCCAATAGTAGCAACATTCCATGTAGAATCTCCAATAGTATCTATTTTATTTTTGTTACATTTGTACCCCGTGCTTTCCCACTCATGGCAGGCTCAATGCGGCTTACATGGGGCAATGGAGGGTTAAGTGACTTGCCCAGAGTCACAAGGAGCTGCCTGTGCCTGAAGTGGGAATCGAACTGAAGAGCTTGTTGTAACACTTGCATAGGGTTATCTGTAGCTTCAATGTGGAATGGTAAAAGGGACACAGAATCACTTTGTGCATTAGACACTAAATAATGTTGGTTTTAGACTGGCTACAATCAATCTAAAGCCAATGTTGCAAGCATGGTAATCTTTGTGCCCTAAATGAGGTCTCATCAGAGTCTTACACAGGAACAGAATAAAGCCAACTTTTCACCATTACAATAACCTTCCACCCTACAGGTATGTCCTATATTTAGGTACAGTAGGCAGTTTGGTGGTTTTGCTCACAATTTCTACCACAGTTCTACTAGGAAGAGTGGGATTTGAACCTGAATCCCCTTGTTCACAGTCTACCGCACTGACCACTACGCTACTCCTGGGAGCTGCTTGCTGTGTAGTTGGGTATACCCATAAATACTTGATGCTGTCATAGCACCTGGTATCCCTTTCAGTTTCACTTCTTAAGGGGGTGGGAGGGGGACAGCATCAATTGGGGGGGGGGGGGCGGATTATGGATGGGTCAAGCCTTCATCTCTCCAGTGGTCAGTTGGTCAGTCAGAGCACTGTTTTGTAACTTAAACCTGATTGAAACAGGTCTAGATAAAAACATAGTTCTTTTGTATCCTGGACATTTCTTCCTGTTCCATTACCACTGAAAGATGTCCTACTTTTGGGCCGGCCCTAGTCCCGCCCAAATCACACTTCCAACACATCCCCTTGCTGTTTGGACGAACTCAATGAAAAAGGTCCCGATTTTGCCTTTTCAAAAAAATCACGATTTAGATGTTTAATCACATGCAATAGTGTACCAAGGGTGGGGAGGTGAGGGCGGTCTGCTCCGGGTGCAGGCAGCAAGGGGGTGTGCAGAGCAGGCGTGTGGCTGTCGGCTCTGCCCGTCCCCTTCTAACATTACATTCTGTTCTGGGGCAGGGGACCGGCAGAGCCAACAGACACACGCCTGCTCTGCACACCCCCTTGCTGAGATAACGTCTGGTGATGCATTTTGGGGGTGGGGGTGGGTGTGTTATGCTTCGGGAGGGTGATGCACTTCGGGGGGTGATGCGCCGGGGGGGGGGGGGGGGGGGGGTCGGTGTGTGCAGCAGCGACCCGTCCCAGTTGGCAAACAGGCTAGGAATGCTACTGGGCAGATGGACCTTTTTTTGGTTATTTTGAGACGTCTGCTTGGAAAACGAGCTCCATAGATGCCTCAAGTCAAACGGATACGTAAAGCTGCCTTTCCAAAATCTTTTGAAAATAACATACCAGAGTGTTGAACTCATCCAGCACTGATGCAACCCATGTCTGGGTGAAAGATGACCATGTCGTTTTTTTTTTTTAACTTTTATTCCTGTCAGCGATTTTATGTTGTGGTCTATATAATAAATTGTTGAGTTTATCAGTTTTCTGTGACCTGCTTCATTTTTGCTGAAAACACTCTAGAGAAACAGATCTGAAGAGTGGAAGGTTGAACAGCTTAAGTCACAGTGACCTATTTTATTCTGGTCATGATTTTGGGATCAAGAAGGAATCTACTTTTCTAAGGTAATATAATCAGATGAAGCATGATGACTAAACCAAGATAGCAAATATGTGAAGGAGCAAAACAAAAAATAGCAAAGGCCCTCACTCAGAAAATGCAAAAACTTTGAGGAAATAATACAATCTGACTTTAATATGAAAGAGAAATGATTTCTAACATTTCAGCTACGCAATTAAAAAGGTGAAGCAAAATGACAGACTATAATCAGATGATTATATATCTAACCAAATGTACCAAACCAGATATACTACTACTACTAGTTATCATTTCTATGGCGCTACTAGACATACACAGCGCTGTACACTTGAACATGAAGAGACAGTCCCTGCTCGACAGAGCTTACAATCTAATCAGGACAGACAAACAGGACAAATAAAGGATAAGGACAAAGAGTAGCAAGATTCCGGAATCTGGACGAGTAGCAAGATTCTGGAATCCAAAAGACTACTACTACTAGTTATCATTTCTATAGTGCTACTAAACGTACGCAGCGCTGTACACTTGAACATGAAGAGACAGTCCCTGCTCGACAGAGCTTACAATCTAATTAGGCCAGACAAACAGGACAAACAAGAGATAAGGGAATATTAAAGTGAGGATGATAAAATAAGGGTTCTGAACAAGTGAATAAGGGTTAGGAGTTAAAAGCAGCATCAAAAAGGTGGGCTTTTAGCTTAGATTCGAAGATGGCCAGAGATGGAGCTTCACATACTGGCTCAAATTAATGAGCATGGATTGTGAGGTAATCGGCAGTTGGCGTGCGCCCACTGGTCACTGCATGTGTAGCACATGAGCCCTTACCACTAGATCAATGGGTGGCATTAAGGGCTCAGACCTGTTTTGGACACCATGCTCTTTTCCAGTCCCATTTTAAAAAAGTGCCCTTTTTTGCAGACAAGGTAAAAACTGGCCCTGCGCGCCCAATACACGCGCCTACACTACCGCAGATGACGTTTTACCGCAACTTAGTGAAAACTACTACTACTACTACTTGACATTTCTATAGCGCTACTAGGGTTACGCAGAGCTGTACAGTTTAACAAAGAAGAACAGTCCCTGCTCAAAGGAGCTTACAATCTAAAGGACGAAATGTCAAGTTGGGGCAGTCTAGATTTCCTGAATAGAGGTATAGTGGTTAGGTGCTGAAGGCGACATTGAAGAGGTGGGCTTTGAGCAAGGATTTGAAGATGGGCAGGGAGGGGGCCTGGTGTATGGGCTCAGGGAGTTTATTCCAAGCATGGGGTGAGGCAAGGCAGAAAGGGCAGAGCCTGGAGTTGGCGGTGGTGGAGAAGGGTACTGAAAGGAGGGATTTGTCTTGAGAGCGGAGGTTACGGGTAGGAACGTAAGGGGAGATGAGGGTAGAGAGGTAAGGAGGCGCTGCAGATCGAGTGCATTTGTAGGTTAGAAGGAGAAGCTTGAACTGTATGCGGTACCTGATCGGAAGCCAGTGAAGTGATTTGAGGAGAGGGGTGATATGAGTATATCGGTCCAGGCAGAAGATAAGACGTGCAGCAGAGTTCTGAATGGACTGAAGGGGGGATAGGTGGCAAAGTGGGAGGCCAGTGAGGAGTAGGTTGCAGTAGTCAAGGCGAGAGGTAATGAGAGAGTGGATGAGAGTTCGGGTGGTGTGCTCAGAGAGGAAAGGACGAATTTTGCTAACATTGTAGAGGAAGAAGCGACAGGTCTTGGCTATCTCCTGGATATGCGCAGAGAAGGAGAGGGAGGAGTCGAAGATGACTCCAAGGTTGCGGGCAGATGAGACGGGGACGATGAGGGTGTTGTCAACTGAGATAGAGAGTGGAGGGAGAGGAGAAGTGGGTTTGGGTGGGAAGACAATAAGCTCGGTCTTGGCCATGTTCAGCTTCAGGTGGCGGTTGGACATCCAGGCAGCAATGTCGGACAAGCAGGCCGATACTTTGGCCTGGGTTTCCGCAGTGATGTCTGGTGTGGAGAGGTAAAGCTGGGTGTCATCAGCATAAAGACCCCTAAGTGAATATGGGTTATCTGCAGCTGTTTATAAATGGATAGAAGGTTTTCTGCAAAATAGATCACAGTGTGTTAAGAAGAATAACATCTTTTTATTTACACAGAGATCAGATTTTGGTGTTCCGTAGGGTTCACCATTGTCCATGATTCTTTTCATTATGTTTATGAGTTCTTTGGGTTTGGTTTTGAGTGCATCTGGTTATTGTGGCTCTTCATATGCAGATGATATATTTGTATTGATCTCAGTAATGGCAGATTTTTCAATGCTACAAAATTCTATTTCTGAGTGTATTACTTTGATTCACTCTTGGGCCAATTCTGATCTTTTGAAATTTAATGCAGATAAGACTAAGCTGCCATATCTCTGTAATGATATTTCTTTAGTTCTTAGTAGTGTAACTATAGCTTCTGGAGAACAGTTGAAGTTTGAAAAGTCTTCCAAGGTTTTGGGTATTATTCTGGACACTATCGATGGATTTACGGGTAAATTATCTGAGCAAGAAGTTATTTCTTAAACTATCGTGAATTAAGAGTAATAAGATCTGCTTACATTACAGAACATTTTCATATACTGGTTATATAGTGGAATAAATTCACAAGTTATTAGTAAGTTGCAATTATTGCAAAATACCGCAGCTAAATTGATATATGGTATTCACATGACCATGTGACACCACTGCTTAGACGGTTACATTGGTTACCAGTTTCTGCTCGGATAGTTTTTAAGATTGTCTGTGTTGTGTTTAACATACTGCAGGGCAACTGTTCCTCTCTCCTTCCGCAGTTGATAGCTTATCCAGTATTGTGAAGGAGCCCTCATTTCTATTCTACTTTGTTTTGGGGTTTTCCATCTGTTAGGAAAATTCGTCATAAAAGAATCCATAATAGTTCTTTATCTTTTCAGGCTAGTAAGTTGTGGAATTCCATACCTGAACAAGTTGGCGTGATTTCTAGTTATTTACAATTGCGCAAGGGACTGAAAACTTATCGTTTTGATAATGACTAATTTTTGAGAGCTTTCCTAACTTTCTAATTTATGTTTTATATTTATGAAATCCCCAAAGAGGGGCATAATCGAATGGGGCGCCCAGGTTTTCCTGAGGACGAAGGGGCGGGGAAACCCGTATTGTCGAAACAAGAGGGGCAGCCATCTTTCGTTTCGATAATACGGTCGGGGACGCCCAAATCTCAACATTTAGGTCGACCTTAGAGATGGTCGTCCTTAGAGATGGTCGTCCCCAATTTTCGGTGATAATGGAAACCGAGGACGCCCATCTTGGAAACGACCAAATCCAAGCCATTTGGTCATGGGAGGAGCCAGCATTCGTAGTGCACTGGTCCTCCTCACATGCCAGGACAGCAACCGGGCACCCTAGGGGGCTCTGCAGTGGACTTCAGAAAAAGCTCCCAGGCGCATAGCTCCCTTACCTTGTGTGCTGAGCCCCCCCAAAACCCACTCCCCACAACTGCACACCACTACCATAGCCCTTAGGGATGAAGGGGGCACCTACATGTGGGTACAGTGGGTTTCTGGTGGGTTTTGGAGGGCTCACATTTACCACCACAAGTTTAACAGGTGGGGGGGGGGGATGGGCCTGGGTCCGCCTGCCTGAAGTGCACTGCAGTACCCACTAAAACTGCTCCTGGGACCTGCATACTACTGTCATGGAGCTGGGTATGATATTTGAGTCTGCCATAGAGACTGGAAAAAAATTTTTTTTTGAGGGTGGGAGGGTGTTAATGACCACTGGGGGAGTAAGGGGAGGTCATCCCCGATTCCCTCCGGTGGTCATCTGGTCATTTAGGGCACATATTTTTGTGGCTTGGTCGTAAAAAAGAAGGACCAAGTAAAGTCGGCCAAGTGCTCGTCAGGGACGCCCTTCTTTTTTCCATTATCGGTCGAGGACGCCCATGTGTTAGGCACGCCCCAGTCCCGCCTTCGCTATGCTTCTGACACGCCCCTGTGAACTTTGGTCATCCCCGCGACGGAAAGCAGTTGAGGATGCCCAAAATCAGCTTTCGATTATGCCGATTTGGGCGACCCTGGGAGAAGGACGCCCATCTCCCGATTTGTGTCGAAAGATGGGCGCCCTTCTCTTTCGAAAATAAGCCTGTTAGACTCTTTACTGATTTTAGCGGGATATAAATACCCTGAATAGAATAGAATCCTTCTTTTCCTTTTAGTTCACAGTGGGATCTAATACACAGTCCTTTCTTTCCCTCATCACATACCGGAATGAAGTGAAGCCCATTTCTTTTCAGCCATTTCCACCCACGATGTAATTTTGAGGTGCATCACTTTTCCTGCCTTGTCACATACAGAATAATCAGGAAGATTTCTCTTTATTTAGTTTTACTTCACTTTTCTCCTTATCATTTGAAGAACCTGAAGAATTATCACATTCAGAATGATCTAAAGCTCCTGATCCATGTGAATGTATGCATGCACACACATACACACGTCCTATACATTGTAAGGGACTAACTTCCAAGGGTACCCATGTGGCTATAAGCTATGTCCTTGTTTTCAACTCATGGTTCAAAGGATTTTATCCAGAAAAACTCAGTTTACACTGAAGTTGATAAAATAGGCCTGAGTCACCCATTCCCTATAGTTAGGACACCCTGCCAATTTCAGCTGGATAAAATGAGATTGCATGGTGAGTCAGCAGCAGAACGGATTTAATTTCTCAGGATTCTCAGCCCAGGCCCCTAAACACTTTCCAGGTCTTCCTCCTCATGACTGTATCTTGTCTAGGCCTCCACTAAACTCTGAGCATCACCTCATTGCTCCTGTTGACTGTGGCCAAAAGTAATACATCCTACCCTTTCTCAGGACAATGCCCTCCAAGGATCAAGCCAATAAGCTTAGGACAATATTGTGACATCAACCTTCATCCTGCCATGTTCCAAATGTGAAATAAATGGTTGTCTTGGCTACCATGGGTACCCAGCCTGCTTGCAGATTAGGCTGCTGGCTGCTTTCAGTTGTCCCTGTCGCCCGGTGAGGAAAAAAAGCCAGCAGGGATCTTGGAGGGCAGTAAAAGTGTGTGGAAATGCCCCGACATGGAGATTCGCCATTTGGCAGCGTGGTGCTCATCGTGTACCTTCTCCTGGGGGTGAAAAAGCCTGTGGGAACCCAGAACTTCAGCTACCTGGAGAATTCTACAAAAACTACCGCAGAGCCGGGTAAGAAACTGGGGGGGAGGAAATGCAAGAGAAGGGGAAAGAAGGTAGGAATCCTGCAGCTCTGAATTAAAACTAGACATTGAAGACTCCCCCCTTCCTGGAGTTGATGTTAGCCATTCTCCTACTACTGCTGTTCTTCCTGCCCTCACACATTTTCCCTTACATTGACCTAGTAGGATGGAAACATTTCTTGCAGGAGTTACTCTTGTACCTCACTTCCTTTTCCCATTCTAGTGTAGCACAAGCAGGGCTTTTTTTGAGGGGGTACTTGAGGGTACTGAGTACCGGCACCTTTTCCATTGTCTGCTAAAACTGATCCATGGAACCCCAAGTTTTAATGAAAGAGCTCTGGCTCTACACACCAATTCTGCCTTGTCATAGATTCTGTGACTGGTTGCAGGGGGCCTGGCTATTGTGGGATGAATCCCTCAGTGATCAACCTACTCCTGAAGGGTGGCCTAGCTTTTGGGTACCAGCACCTTTTTTGCTAGAAAAAAATGCACTGAGCACAAGAAATGAGCAAACCAAAGTGTGTAGAGATTCACAAAAAAAACCCTTTAATTCAACAACACTTAAGGGTATAACAAATAAATTGCCCAACGTGGCTGTTTTGTCTATTACTAGTGCTGCAGCAGGGGCAATTGATACTGTTTAAATTAGTGACTTAATAACATAAACATAAGCACCATTTTTAAGACACATATAGGTAAATAAAAATAACTAAAAAACAACTCAATCCAAATCATATATACTTAAAAAGTAAGTATAAAACTCATATCATGTAAATATTATTTCAGTAATTCATAAAAACAACTGAATAGACAGGTAATATGCCAACTCCCAAACAAATACTTAACTGCAAACTGGAAAGACACTAGTACAAAGATGAAGGAGAGCTCTGGAATGAGGGGGCATATGACAAAGTTAAGAGGGAATAGGCTTAGGAGTAACCTAAGGAAGTATTATTTCACAGAAAAGGTGGTGGAGGCGTGGAATGGCCTCTCGGTGGAGGTGGTGGAGTCGAGGACTGTTCCAGAATTAAAAAAGGCATGGGATAAGCATGTGGGACCGCTTAGGAACAGGAAGAATTAGGGGTTACAGAGGATGGGCAGACTGGATGGGTCATATGGCCTTTATCTGCCGTCATGTTTCTATGTTTCTATTCCACCAATGCCTAAGAGCCAACCTCATCAGTGATGTCACAATGGCTCAATTGTCCTATTCTTGGCTTACTTTCCCCCCTTAGTGTGTTTCAGTCTCTGGTAACCAGAGCTGATATTGTGATGTCATAATGCCTCATTCCACCAATGCCCAAGAGCCAACCTCATCAGTGATGTCACAATGGCTCAACTGTCCTATTCTTGGCTTACTTTCCCCCCTTAGTGTGTTTCAGTCTCTGGTAACCAGAGCTGATATTGTGATGTCATAATGGGAATAGGCTTAGGAGTAACCTAAGGAAGTATTATTTCACTGAAAGGGTGGTGGAGGCGTGGAATGGCCTCCCGGTGGAGGTGGTGGAGTCGAGGACTGTTCCAGAATTAAAAAAGGCATGGGATAAGCATGTGGGACCGCTTAGGAACAGGTGGAATTGGGGGTTACAGAGGATGGGCAGACTGGATGGGTCATGTGGCTTTTATCTGCCGTCATGTTTCTAAAGTACATTCAAACTGCTTTCAAAAAACAAAATACACAGAAAAGTATGTTTCAATGATTCCACCAAACTTTTAATGTCTATCCTGAAATCTGTTTCTTTGTTGGTCTGCTCTTTTCTGGTATTACTTAGTAAACCAAGCAGTGCTGTGCTCTGATTTCTAATAGGTCTCAGGAATGAACATTGACATTTCCCTTTCGCTTTGGGCTCATTTTCGAAAGAGAAGGGCGCCCATCTTTCGACACAAATCGGAAAATGGGCGTCCTTCTCACAGGGTCATCCAAATCGGGGATGTCCAAAATCAGCTTTTGATTATACCAACTGCATTCCATCGCAGGGACGGCCAAAGTTCACAGGGGCATGTCGGAGGCGTAGCGAAGGTGGGACTTGGGCGTTCCTAACACTTGGACGTCTTTGATCCATAATGGAAAAAAAGGGCGTCCCTGACGAGCACTTGGACGACTTTACCTGGTTCTGTTTTTCTTACGACCAAGCCACAAAAGTGCCCGAACTGACCAGATGATCACTGGAGAGAATCGGGGATGACCTCCCCTTACTCCCCCAGTGGTCACTAATCCCCTCCCACCCAAAAAAATCTTTAAAAATATTTTGTGCCAGCCTGTATGCCAGCCTCAAATGTCATACTCAGGTCCATCACAGCAGTATACAGGTCCCTGGAGCAGTTTTAGTGGGTGCAGTGCACTTCAGGCAGGCGGTCCGAGGCCCATCCCCCCCCCCACCTGTTACACTTGTGGTAAATGTGAGCACTCCAAAACCCACTGTACCCACATCTAGGTGCCCCCCTTCACTCGTAAGGGCTATGGTAGTGGTGTGCAGTAGTGGGTTTGGGGGGGGGGGGTTGGGCGCTCAGCACACAAGGTAAGGAAGCTATGTACCTGGGAGCAATTTCTGAAGTCCACTGCAGTGCCCCCTAGGGTGCCCAGTTGGTGTCCTGGCATGTCAGGGAGACCAGTGTACTACGAATGCTGGCTCCTCCCACGACCAAAAGGCTTTAATTTGGTCGTTTCTGAGATGGACGTCCTTGGTTTCCATTATCGCCGCAAATCAGAAACAACCAAGTCTAGGGATGACCATCTCTAAGATGACCTAAATTTCAAGATTTGGACGTCCCTGACCGTATTATCGAAACGAAAGATGGATGTCCATCTTGTTTCGATAATACAGGTTTCCTCGCCCCTCCATCAGGACATTTTGCGAGGACGTCCTCAACAAAACTTGGGCGTCCCTTTCGACTATGCCCCTCCACAGGTCTCCACTATGACAAAATGTAAATAATCAAATATAATCTATCATTTTTTTTCTTAGGTCCTGATGCCAGTTCATCAAGGAATTTGATATATGGGCCGTGCACAACTACATGTGGTAAGTAGCAAAGCAGATGAGTAAACCAGTTCTGAAATTTGTTTTGGGAGCTACTAATTCGTAGCCGAATAGTCACCTTTCACTGGATTCTGTAAAGGTTGCCCAAGTTGGGTGCGCAATTTTGGGCATGGATCATATATCTGCATGTAAACCAATTAGCCAATTAGGTGATAATCAATTATTGGCATTAACAAGTACTTAATCAGCAGTAAGCAGGACTCAAGCACTGATCTGACCTATGACCTATTCTGTAACACGCGTGCCTAAATTTCATAGTGTGCAAATCCAAAAGGGGTGTGGCCATGAGAAGGGCATGGGTGGGTCAGGGGTGTTCCCAGAAATTAGGGGGTCCTTTTACAAAGTGCAGTGACAAAGGGCCCTGTGGTAGCGGCGGGGGCTATATTTGCTGCACTCCAGGGCCCTTTTTACCGGCAGTGGGTAAAAGGCCCCTAAAAAAGACATGTCCAGGTGCTAAGATGGAAGCGGTGCAAAGAAAAGCTACGAGGATGGTATGGGATTTACGTTCCAAGACGTATGAAGAGAGGCTTGCTGACCTGAACATGTACACCCTGGAGGAAAGGAGGAACAGGGGTGATATGATACAGACGTTCAAATATTTGAAAGGTATTAATCCGCAAGCGAATTTTTTCCGGAGATGGGAAGGCGGTAGAACGAGAGGACATGAAATGAGATTGAAGGGGGGCAGACTCAGGAAAGATGTCAGGAAGTATTTTTTCACGGAGAGGGTGGTGGATGCTTGGAATGCCCTCCCGCGGGAGGTGGTGGAGATGAAAATGGTAACGGAGTTCAAACATGCGCGGGATATGCATAGAGGAATCCTGTGCAGAAGGAATGGATCCTCAGAAGCTTAGCTGAAATTGGGTTGCGGAGCAGGTGGGGGGAAGAGGGGGTGGTGGTTGGGAGGCGAGGATAGGGGAGGGCAGACTTATACGGTCTGTACCAGAGCCGGTGATGGGAGGTGGGACTGGTGGTTGGGAGGCGGGAAATACTGCTGGGCAGACTTATACGGACTGTGCCCTGAAAAGGACAGGTACAAATTCAAGGTAAGGTTTACACATATGAGTTTGTCTTGGGCAGACCGGATGGACCATGCAGGTCTTTTTCTGCCGTCATCTACTATGTTACCAAGTAAGATTACTCTTACTGCATAGCCATGCGAGGGGGGGGGGGGGAGCACTGGCAGTAACCGGGCAGCGCGAGTTGCTGTCTGATTACTGCCGGGTTATTGCTGCACTAGAAATTATGGAGATATTTTGCATAGCGCTGGAAATGGCGCGCGCTCAAGGCAGAACTACTGCCAGCAGCCACATTAGGCCAGCAGTGGTTCTGGGTTGCCGCAGAGCAACCCTTTAGTAAAAGGTCTAGCAGTTTAATGCAGCACAGAAAGCTAATGCACTGAGTTAACGTATTAACATAGTGTCATGCTGACAGCACGCTGTAATTCTCACATTAAGCATCTAACTTAGCTTAATAGATAGGGCTCTAGATGTTTCATAATTTCACATTTTGCCTGGTCACGGCAGTACCCTACAATTTCTTGTCATATGAGCCTGCCTTTATCGAAGAAACAGCAGATCAAAGATCTTTTGATGAATTTTGCAGATGCCTTCTTACCATGTTACCAGGTCCATCACCTAAATTGCTTGTCTTCTGGAATCTATCCAATAGCCTGAGCACATAATATATATAGCGATGCATGGGCGAGAGAAGCTGTCAGCCTCCGAGTGAGGCAAGCTTTCAGAAAAGTCTTGATTACCCAGTCGATAGACAGGCACAGGAATATTAGTCATTCTGAGAGCTCTCTTACATCATCTTATCCACTGCATGTCATTTTAACACACTCTATGGACACAATCGCTGAGAAAAAAAGGAAAAGGAGAAGAAGGATTGTGTGTGAAGAGAGAGAAAATTGGTTAGAACGCAGAGGAATGAGTTACATTACGGCTGTAATTTTGAAAAGGTCACCGACATTGAAGTGCCAGGATGCTGCATGCTAAGCACGAATTCTATGTTGACAAATATGCGGGGAACCGCCATTTAGAATACTTATGTCAGTCGGCATGTATGCGGCAGCATTTAGGTGTGGTTGCTTTTACGCCATGCCAATAGCTGGTGTAAATGTTTGAGACCAAATGTTGCAGTTTTATGCAGCAGAACTGACAGTTTTCTAGAAGCTTAGGGGTCCTTTAAGTAAGCTGTGGTAAAAAAAAAATGACCTGCAATAGTTTTGGGCATGTGCTTTTGGCACGCGCTGGGAAAAAGGCATTTTTCAATGGGGCAGTAAATAGCCTTGCGCTAAAATGAAAGGTTGCACATGGCCTTTTACTGCCTGAGCCCTTAATGCCAGCCATTGTCCTAGCGGTAAGGGCTCACGCCAGGGGCGTAGCCAGATTTCATTGGGGAGGGGGGGGGTCCAGAGCCCGAGGTGAGGGGGCACATTTTAGCCCCCCCCCGGTGCCGCTGACCCCCCCGTCATTGCCGACACCCCCCCGCCGCCGCCACCAACTTTGACCCTCCCTCTGCCGACGACCCTCTCGACCCCCCTCCCGCCGCCAACCCCTGCCAACCGAGGTCCTCTTCTTCCTTTGTTCTGTTTCTGAGTCTGACGTCCCTGACGAAGGAAGATGAGGACCTCGGCTGGCGGGGGTTGGGGTCCCCCGCCAGCAAAGGTAGCAGACGGTGACGGGGGTTGATGGCGGGTTGGCAGCGGGAGGGGGGGTCGAGAGGGTCGTCGGCAGGGGGTCCGGCGGTAGTGACGATTTGGTGCACGCTACATATGTGTTAGCCCTACCGCCGCTTTGTAAAAGGGCCCCTCAGCGCATTAAGCACACCTTTAACTCCTCATGTTCCTCCCACATGTGTACACCCTTGCAGTTACGCACTACAGCTTTTGTGTGCTAGCTTTCTACAATAGGGACTAAAAGACTGGTGCCGAAACTAAATGCGTCTGGCCGTATTCTATAAAGTATGCCTAAATTTCTGCATGATTTATAGAATATGCCGAGCGCCTGCCCCTATGACTAAATTTAGTCGTAGGCAGTTACGCCAAGTAAAACTCGGTGTAAATGCTGATGCCTAAATTAGGTACGGACCGGATGTATTGTACAACAAAGCGCGTAGATTTTAGAAACAGCCACAACCTTCCCATTCCATGCCCATGACCATGCCCCATTTTCAATTATGCGACTTAGAATTTACGCATATCACATGATAGAATACGCTTAGACAGTGCTGCGTGTAAATTCTAATTAATGCCAATTAGCGTCAATGATTGCTTGTTAAGTGTCAATTATTGGCACTGATTGACTTGTTAACTAATTAAGTCGCATGCGCAAATCCAGAACGCAACTGGACTTGCATACACAACTTAAGTTGCGCTATATAGAATCCAGGGGGTAAGTGTAGTAGCTGCAAATTAGTGCCAAGTAGTGCCAATTAACTTCAATTATCACAGCTTATGGTTTGTTAGTGTCAACTAGCACTTCATTTACCAGTTATACTTATTTGCATAACTGGGAGTAGTCTATAACTGACACATGCAATTTTGCATGCTAACAAGGGAATTCTAATATTATTCACTTATTTATTTATTTATTTGTAACACTTATACCCCGCACTTTCCCACTTATTAGCAGGTTCAATGCGGCTTACATAGTATAATAGGTTTACAAAATAAACATAGAATGGATACAGTTGTCAAATAGTGAAAAGAGGTGGTCAATTAGATGTGGGTAAATGAGATGGGTGAGGTAGGAGAATAGTCGAGGTAGGGAGTGGAAGGAGGGTGAGTATTGGGTAGCGTATTGTAAGTAAGGCAAAATAGTGAGGAGTTGGAATACGGATGAATTTAGAGAGGATTGAGTAGGGGAGCATATTCCAGGTTCTGTCGTTATATGGCGCCGAACATTACGTGCTACTTCCAAACTGCATTTTTAGCATGGAAAAGTGTCCTAACAGATGCAAGGTGCTGAAATGGCAGATCCATGTGGAAACACTCTTACATGCCCATTTATAGAATAGTGCCTAAGTGTTTCCCTATGGATCTGCAAAAGGGGGCGTGGCCATGGGCAGGTCGGGGTGTTCCCTTAAACTGAGTGCAGTGTTAATAGCGTAGTGTGGATCTGCGCCCAACTTGCGCATGGGGATTTACACTTGCTTTCAGTTGGCGTTATTCCTCATGTCCAAAGTTGAGCTTGGAATTCCGTTATTGTGCTCTATTCTATAAAGGGTGACAATCCCAGAATGCCCATTGTGGAATACTGTTCTGCATTGATTTTTTTTTGGCACCGAGTTTTGAGCACAATTTACTAAATCCATCTCTAAGCATGGAAATGTGCATGCAAGGTTATATAATTAGGGGGGGTACATATATATTTAGATTTTGCTCACACCTTTTTCCGTAGTAGCTCAAGGTGAGTTACATTCAGGTACTCTGGATATTTCTCTGTCCCAGGAGGGCTCATGATCTAAGTTTGTACCTGAGGCAATGGAGGGTTAAGTGACTTGCCCAAGATCACAAGGAGCAGCAGTGGGATTTGAACCAGCCACCTCCTCTACTCATAGCTTTTGAACACCAGCTGGAGCACTCTGATCACGCAGACCATGCGTATAGGTTATATAGGAGAAGGGATGAATTAGCAGAAAAGATTTTTTTCATATGTACTACCATGTTACTTATTATTTATTTATATATTAAGATTTATTTACCGCCTTTTTGAAGGAATTCATTCAAGGTGGTGTACAGTAAGAATAATGAAGGTAAGCAATAGAGAATTACAGCAATACAAATATTCGAATAACAATACAAAGTATGGCACAGTATACAATGTCAACACAGTACGTAATAGAACATTTTAATTGGCAATGTAGGGTATAAGCGAAGATACATAAAAAGGTACTTTTACTAAGGTGCGCCGAAAAATAGCCTGCGCTGGTGTAGATGCGTGTATTGGGTTCACGCAGGTCCATTTTTCAGCGCGCCTGCAAAAAAGGCCTTTTTTTTGGACGAAAATGAACGTGCGGCAAAATGAAAATTGGCGCGCATCCATTTTGGGCCTGAGACCGCCACCCATTGACTTAGTGGTAAATTCTCATGCGTTAACCGGGCGGTAATTGTCAGTACACATACAATGCTGATTACCGCCCAGTTAGTGCCGTGCACCGGGAAATAAAAAATATTTTCTGGCGCACGTAGCAGACGCGCGTCAAAATGAAATTACTGCATGGGCCACGTGGTAGCTGGGCAGCAGTTCAAAATTGACATGCGTAGTACGCGTGTATGTGCCTACGCGGCTTTAGTCAAAGGGCCCCATAGATAGGTAAAAGAGTAGGAGGAGCTAGAAAAAAGGGGATTAAGTTGCACGTGAGATCAGAGAGGTGATTAAATATTATCTCAGCTAGGGTAGGAATGGATAAACACGTCCTGTCGCAGTATGTGCAGCCCGTGTCACTCCTTGTGTGTCAGTGTGAGACTAACAGGTTAGTTTCTTCTTCCATTAAAGGCCTGATTCAAGAGCCAAGCTTCCACCTGTGTTTAATGTAGCATTATGCCCTTTTCTCTAAGTCCTCAAAACTAACAGATATTGTAAACATTTGCAATTTTTCATCTTCACCATATTAATGCTCATAGCTGTTTGTTTCCCTTTTAAGGATAATGTATAAGGGGGCTCCGAGCTTAAGAGGGTAGGTAGGTGCCTACTTAGGTGCTTTGTTATAAAGATACATGGGTGCTTAGGGGTAATTGTCTATGGATCGCCTAAAGTCAGGCACCAGGATGATGCAATGCTAACCTTCAGACTCTATATAAAGCCTGGCGAGTTGTGCGTGTTTGGGTGTCCCGACAGGAGCAGGAGAGAGAAAGCTCTGATGCCGGGCCCCCCCTTAGAAGCTGAGGAGGAGCAGACACAGGGCTTCCTGGCCTCTGGTTTGGCAGGCGGGGCCCCCCGATCGATATCATTTATATCCCGGTATGACAGTGTCCCAGTGGTTATCCTCCTTCCACCAGGTCTCAGAGATGCCTATTATATCTATTTTTTCATTTAGTGCAATATATTCTAACTCTCCCATCTTATTTCTTAGGCTTCTTGCATTTGCATATAGACATTTCAAACCATGTTTGTTGTTCCTATTTACATCTTGCTCAGCAGTTGACAGTGATAATGTGCAATCTTGAAAATTTGTCTGCTTTTCATTTAAAGAAACCTGGTCTACTATGGTCGCTATTGCAACCGCACTATCAGGATGCCCTATCTTCCCTGTCTTGGTGATATCTTTGAAAGATGCCTTGTTCTGAACCATGCGCTTTTGACCAACTGTCGACCTTCCCCCAATTTCTAGTTTAAAAGCTGCTCTATCTCCTTTTTAAATGCCGATGCCAGCAGCCTGGTCCCACCCCGGTTAAGGTGGAGGTTGGTGGAATTAAGACTGAACTAGATCCTTCTGTAGGCTAACTGTTAATGCTGTGTCAAAGTTCAAGTTTTAAAACTATGGAGACTAGTAAATAAAGTTTGCTTTTTTTTTAAATTCTGTCTTTATCAGTAACCTACAATCCCTCTTTTAAACCCCAATCTTTAAGTTGCTAAAACACAGAGCAAAAGAATGTTCACTCACCCAGAAAAATCTTCTCCGAAAAAGTGAGGGACCTGGCAGTTTGCATTTCTCATAGGTCTGATTTTTACTCGCATATTGAACATGTGGTAAAGTCTATATAAGGCAAACTGCAATGGATTAAGTGGTCTAAACCCATATCTGACATTTCAAGCAATGACCTCTGTTACGGCACCTACTGTACTATCCTCACTTGACTACTGTAATGCAGTATTTTTGAGTCTGCCAAAGTTGTGGATTCATCAGTTACAGTTGGCCCAAAGAGCTCTGGCCAGGGTTTTATTGGAGAGAAAAAAGCAAGAGGCAGACGTAATAAGAAGATAAACAGTCTTTATTTAAAATCCAAAGGCTCCCAGAGATTTACACATCTGGGAGCCTTTGGATTTTAAATAAAGACTGTTTATCTTCTCATTATGTCTGACTCTTGCTTTTATCCTCCATGTTGGATTTGGTGGGAACGTTTGCCTTGTTGTTTTCTCAGGGTTTTATTGGGGCAAAACACATCGAGAGAGAATTTCACCTGTGTTGGTGGAATTACACTGGCTACCAATTTGTCAAGGATAAAATTAAAATTCTATGTTGACCTTTAATGCAGTGAAGAATGACAGTCCTAAATATTTAAAAAGGAAGTTGAAAACCTATGTGCCTAGACTTCCTCTGAACAGTGGCGTAGGAAGGGCGG